>NC_091761.1:16363636-16666666 GCF_029378745.1 Bos indicus | reverse complement strand
GGCTAGAATGGTAACTGAAACATGATATTACTTCAGCATGCACACATATGTACATACATATGCCATTGAAGGGGAATTTTTCTGTAAGGGCAGATTGCCTGAAGCTTTGGCAAAGTGAAGTCCAGACTAAATCTTCTTTTCCTTGTAGTATACATAGGCATTCATCATTGTTCCAAATACCTCTAAACTTCTTTCAAAATGAGGATCATTTCTTTTTCATTTTTTTCTAATGATTTTTATTAGATACCTGTGAAAATCTTTTATTATAAATGATGGGGAAGGAGCATTTGTAACTTGATTTCTTCAGTACTTCCTTACCCTTTCATCCCAATAAGAAATTAAAATCTAATTTTGTTTCTGATCTCTATGAGCTTCTTATGAGCGGCTTCTATGTGCAAAGGTCATGATGGTTGTAATTGATTGATCCATTTGTTCAATAATACTGAATGCATCCTAGGTGTCAGGCATTTCTTTGGGAGTGAGGATACAGCAGAGAAAAACAGACAAAATCTTTGTCCTATGGAACTTACTTTCTAGTAGAATGAGGTCAACCCTAAGTTGAATATGTGTATGTGTGTGTATGTGTGTGTGTGTTATAAGTACTGTGCAGAAAGCAAAACAGCATAAGAGGGACAGGAAGTGTTGGGTGATAAAGGATCTAAATGTAAATGGGATCGGTGGGTAGACCTTACTGAAACTGGAGGCTTCCAGCAAAAAGACTTGAACTCTGAGTGAGGGTTTCATGACAAAGGAGCAGTGAGTGTGGTATGAAAGCCAAGGCAAGAGAGGGCTGCAAGTACTCAAAGAGGGGCATAGAGGGCCAGGGAGGTAAAAGATACCAGACTTTACATGGATATGGGCTTTTACCCTGAAGAAAATTGAGGGGGCAAGGTAGGATTTTAGCTGAGGAATTACACGATCAACTGACCTTTGAAAAGCATCACTCTAGCTGTAGCTGAGAACATGAGATTTTTTTTTGCCATTTTAGCAGTATTATTTATGACAAATAAAGATTGCATTAGTGGAGGGGTCATAAGTTAGGTCAGCATTGTTTAATGAAACACACACAAAGCATTGTGGGATGAAATGTTCTGATCTTTGGTACACAAAATATTTTTACCCACTGACAGCCATCCTGCTTCAAGAAATATATTAATCTCCTTAGGAGAGTGACTGTGAGTTCATTTTTTATTGTAGCCTTACACATCATGCCTGAGTGTGCTCAGTGATGGGCACTGTGTGCCTCTTTGCAGAGTCACTCGGGCGAAGATAAGCCAACTCTTTGCATGAGGTGGCCAAAGTACTGGAGTTTCAGCTTTAGCATCATTCCTTCCAAAGAAATCCCAGGGCTGATCTCCTTCAGAATGGACTGGTTGGATCTCCTTGCAGTCCAAGGGACTCTCAAGAGTCTTCTCCAACACCGCAGTTCAAAAGCATCAATTCTTCAGCGCTGGGAGGGATTGGGGGCAGGAGGAGAAGGGGATGACAGAGGATGAGATGGCTCGATGGCATCATTGACTCGATGGACGTGAGTCTGAGTGAACTCTGAGAGTTGGTGATGGACAGGGAGGCCTGGCATGCTGCGATTCATGGGGTCGCAAAGAGTCGGACACGACTGAGCGACTGATCTGAACTGAACTGAAGATAAGCCAAGGTCCTGTGTGTACAATGGCATATTTGTCAAGGCCAAATCATCTCTCAAATTTGGTTGCTAAATAACTCAGCAAAATTATTCAACCCCTATATTGGATCCAATGCTCAGGGATGGGAATATAAAAATGAATGACTTCTTCATCAATGAGCTCATGACCTGAGGATGACGTCAGAGAGTTCTATGTTGGGATTTTTGCTGTTCTTGCTAGATAGGGAACAGAAATAAAACTTTGCTCCATTAAATTTTCTTCAGAATCTTTTTTTCTCTTGACTTCTGTTTCTTTTTATCTTTTTAAGTGGGTGTTTCATTTAAGACAAAATACTAATAGAATTTTCCTGAAGGAAATCAGGAAGTGTCTTCTGCTGAAAGTCTTCTCATAAATATGCTCCATCTATCTAAATGGCTAAATGTGTAAGTAGTAAAGTTAAGTTATTTAATATTTACATGGCCCCATTCCACCACTTTATGGCAAATAGAAGGAGAAAAAATGGAAACAGTGACAGATTTTATTTTCCTGGGCTCCAAAATCACTGTGAATGGTGACTGCAGCCATGAAATTAAAAGACACGTGCTCCTTGGAAGAAAACCTATGACAAACCTAGACAGCTTATTAAAAAGCAGAGACATCACTTTGCTGACAAATCTCCATATAGTCAAAGCTCTGGTCTTTCCAGTAGTCATGTTCAGATGTGAGAGTTGGAGCATAAGGAAGGCTGAGTGCTGAAGAAGTGAAGCTTTCAAAATGTGGTGCTGGAGAAGACTCTCAAGAGTCCCTTCAACAGCGAGGAGATCAAGTCAGTCAATGATAAATGAAATTAACCCTGAATATTCATTGGAAGAACTGAGGTTGAAACAAGCCCCAGTACTTTGGGCTACCTGATGCAAAGAACCAACTCATTGGAAAAGACTCTGATGCTGGGAAAGATTGAGGGCAGGAGGAGAAGGGGGTACACAGGATTAGATGGTTGGATGGCATTATCAACTCAATGGACCTGAGACTGAGCGAACTCCGGGAGACAGTGAAGGACAGGGAAGCCTGGTGTGCCGCAGTCCATGGGGTTGCAAAACGTCAGACAGGACTTAGTGACTGAACAAGCATGACATTCCCTAGGAAGGCTAGACATTTGCTGTGCAGTCTGAGACTGATATCCCTCACTGTACCCCAGTGAAGTATAGTGTTTTATCTTCAAATAATTTCTTTGATTTTTGGTAGAGTTGACTGAGAAATCAGTTTGTTTCCTAAAAATAAAAATGGGAACCATTAGAGTTTCTGCATGAGGATTATTTGGAAAACAATGGGAAAACTTGTTTTCAGGCAATTAACCCTGCTCTGAATTGATTTCTTAGCTCTGTTACTGTCTTCAGTTCTGCCTAGGGTAACACAATATTTTTGCCACCTGGTAACCATTTAGTGGCTTGCTGTCTGTCAAATTGGAATCATTAATCTAAGATCCACAAAACACACTGACCTCATCAAGGACTATCAGCCACATTAATCACATGGTGAGCAGTAATTAATACCCTTGCCGTACATCTCAGCAGATGCCAAGTGGTAACCATGCCCGGATACAGAGCCATTTGGTGGGTGGTCTGAAGGGGGTATTCTTTTAGAATGAATTGAGACGTGTTGGTAGGAAACTTGCTGCCCAAGTGAAAGAGAAAATCAAGGACTCCCTTTCCTTATTTGTCTAGCAATATTGACTCCAGCATACACAATGGTTGTACAGAATTCCTTGATGGCTCTAGGTAAAGCTAGTTATCTTACTCTGTGCTATCAGAGTGCTTTTGTCATATTTCCCCCAACACGGTTATTATAGAGATTTCCCATTATGCATTTTCTATCCCTTCTACTAGTCTATGAGCACCAAGGAGGCTGAAAATATTTTGTATTTATATTTCTAACTCTGGAATATATGTTCATATTTCTATCACAGTTCCTAGCACCTTATATCATTATTGAGGTTTAGTTGGTAAGTCATGTCTGACTCTTTGTGACCCCATGGACTATAGCCCGCCAGGTTTCTTTGTCCATGGGATTTCCCAGGCAAGGCTACTGGAGTGGGTAGCCATTTCCTTCCCCAGGGATCTTCCTGACCCAGGGATTAAACCCACATCTCTGAGCCACCAGGGAAGCCCATACTATATCATTCAGTTCAGTTCAGTTGCTCAGTCATGTCCGACTCTTTGCGATCCCATGACTTGCAACACACCAGGCCTCCCTGTCCATCACCAACTCCTGGAGTTCACTCAGACTCATGTCCATTGAGTCGGTGATGCCATCCAGCCATCTCATCCTCTGTCTTTCCCTTCTCCTCCTGCCCCCAATCCCTCCCAGCATCAGAGTCTTTTACAATGAGTCAACTCTTCGAGTGAGGTGGCCAAAGGACTGGAGTTTCAGCTTGAGCATCATTCCTTCCAAAGAAATCCCAGGGCTGATCTCCTTCAGAATGGACTGGTTGGATCTCCTTGCAGTCCAAGGGACTCTCAAGAGTCTTCTCCAACACCACAGTTCAAAAGCATCAATTCTTTGGCGCTCAGCCTTCTTCACAGTCCAACTCTTACATCCATACATGACCACTGGAAAAACCATAGCCTTGACTAGATAGACCTCTGTTGGCAAAGTAATGTCTCTGCTTTTGAATATGCTCAGGTACCTCTTAAGGAATAATTGAATATGTGTATGAATATGCAATATATAAAACTTATGATAAAAGCATGTTCTTCACAGGAATAGGCTAATTGGTGTCATATTTATATACCCATTGTCTAGCCATTTCTGGGTACAGAGAAGGTGCTCAATAAATGCTTATTGAATGTGTGTACTTTTTGGCAAGACTTCAGCAGGACACCTCTGCCCTTGGAATACTGCAGCTAAGATGAATAGGATCAGCTGCCAATGAATTTTTTAAATATATTTTTTATTGTAGTATAACTGATTTATAGTGTCTCAGTTATACAGCAAAGTGATTTAGTTATACATATGAATACATACAAATAGATTATTTTTTAGATTCTTTTCCTTTATACATTGTTATAAGATATTGAATATAGTCTCCTATGTTATACAGTAGGTTCTTGTTGTTTATCTATTTTATCTACAGTACTGTGTCTCTTAATCCTCAAATTCACCGTCCCCCACTTTCCCTTTTGTAACCATAAATTTGTCTCCTATGCCAGATGAATTTTTAAAAGGCATATTTATCTTAAAGTAAAAGAATTTTGTAGGAGGCTAGAAATCACACTTATGTAAATTCAACTAAAGGGAAGAATCAGTATAGTTTCCAGATATGTTTTCAGAGTTCTCTGAAGACTTCTGAAAAAAGGAAGTACAGAGGATCCAAAATAGACTTCTTTCTCCAAAACAATTAAAAATCACACATGCACCCTTGACTCAGAAAGGTTTATTAGATGTTACAATCTCATCTTTACTGTAACCAATGAGGATATCAAAGCAAGCATTATGCTTTAGCTAAACAATGAGAAATAAATATAAAATTTTTATGTTAAAGGACTAATCAATTATATATTAAATACTTATTGATGAGTAAATGAATGTATTAAATAACAAAATGGAATTTCCCTTTTAGTTCTCAGAATGTACCGCCTACAAGGAAACTTTGAAATTCCCTTGTGATTTTACTGAGCTTTATTCTCAGTAGGACAAGTGTTCAGCATCGACCAGCATATATCTGGGGCTATGAGAGTGATAATCGATGAAGAAAATACCTCTAATTTAACCTACTGATTTAAAGCTTTCTAAAAATTCTAAACAAAAATGGCAGGTAACTGTGGTGAGAAACAAAGGAGGCAGATTTATCATTCAGAACGTGTCTTTCTCACTTAGAGTCATGTGTCTTCTGAACCACCGCTTAACTCGCTTGCTATTCTTATCAATTATTCAAGCGGTTGGTCTCAGTCTGGCCCTCAATCTGACCATCCCATCGTACAGTCAGCCTGTTGGCTGTCTCTCTAGAGCCCCTGGTCTCTTCTCCCTTTTCACACCTGCGAGAGGCCTGCTGCTTTAAAAAATTACCCAATTTAGGAAGAAAAAGCATTACCCTTCCCCCATCATTTCCATGTCATTTGTTTCCATTTTGAGATGGAAGTATATCTGAAATAATTACACGACATGATTTAATTTTGGCATTAAAATAGATACATTCAAAGCAGGTTAAAATCAACCATTTCATCAATTTTCAAATATTCTTTCACAACTTCCATTCCACCATTTTTAACCTGTTTCTCTACACTCAAAGTTGCCATCTCTGGCTTGTAATTCAAAGTACCCATGATATGGGCTGATTTTATTCCTTCATTGACTTTAACCAGCTTTAAAAAGAGTGAAAGTAACAGCATTGCAACTCATATAATCAGCGTACAGAGCAGTTATTCATACCTGTGCCTTTGTCATGCACCTAAGCGTTTTAATGTCAGAAAGCTTGCATTATTTGTATTTGCCTTTAAAAAACATGCTGGAGACACTTAGCATACCCATTTATTAAACAGAAATAATTTAATGATTCCAATCTTCAGAAGATGCTGTATCATAGCACATGTATCTGAGAAATTTATCTTGGGTTCATGGTAAAGAAAATTTAAAATGATGAAGCCTGTGGTTTATTTTTCAAGGGTTCTGATAAATGGTTTTGGCAAATACAGTTTCTCAAGTTATGTTTCAGCCTCCTGCCATTTCTTTGCCTAGTTTGAAACCTATCAATTTGAAATGTATTGGCAGTATCACATGAAATGAGGTTTAGAGGATATTTGAGAAATGAGACCTAAAATTCAGTAGGGAAAATTGAGAGGATTATATCGAGTAAAGTCTACTAAACGATAATATTTGAACTAAGCTAATAGACAATGGAACAAGAAGCTGTAAGCCTGAACAAATTACTATATAAAAGGTAATAAAAATGCTGAGTTAGCGGAATTTGGTGCTGATAATATGTGAAGCAGCTGAAGAAAAAAAAATGAGTACATTTTTGCGTATGATTTTCCTAGTGTTTATCTAGGTTGGGTATAAGGTATTTTAATAACTGATCCAGTGTGTTATAGGCACATAATTAAACTCTACTGGCACTAATGCAAAAATTCAAAGCAACTCATCAGATGGTAAAATAAGCACTGCGTAGCTGCAGAGAGTTGTGAGTTTGTACATAAAAGAAGTCAAATCTGAAATGGATTATCTTTTTAAGATAGAAAGCAAAATAATTTATCCTGATTCCCTTTTACTCAGCATTGCCAGGGCTTTGGCTTCAAGCTCCCAAGACAGTTGAGTGAAAAAAGTTAAAATGCATAGCACAATATTATGTCATGTTGTAGACAGAGAAATATAAGCATACCATTAAAAAAAAACAAACTGCATGGACATAGAACTTTTTGATTTTGTTGTTCTTAGCATAAAACCTCTGAAGGACAAGATCATGTTTTATGTCTTGTTCAGTCATTAGAGTAAACCACATAAAACAGATTGTGAAAGATTTAAAAGAAAAACAAATATTGAAAATAATTTTTCTGCAAGTACAGCAGCAGTTTGAATACCAGCTGCAGCTTTAGCAAAATAAGCAGGAGCATTTGACCTTTGTCCCATAGTAGTTGTGGAAGAAACAATTTTGAAAGGAGGACAGGAAAAGGTGATGAATAGAGGATGTGTGTGTGTGTGTGTGTGTGTGTGAATACTTGAGTGTGTATCTTGGGAAGGGTGGAAACTAGGAAGATAGGGAGTAGAAGAAATACTTTCAGAGGTACTTCCCTTGACTGCTATGCTTTATGTCTAGATTCTTCAGGCAGGCTAAATAACCTCCAGCTTGCTGAAAAGAGAAGGAACAGAGAAATCTGTGGAAACTGAAGGTCAAGAAACCCCCTCCAAAGGGAAAAACAAACTCAAAAGCATGAGCAGACCAGCAAACTGTGAAGCTTGAGCGGGTGATATAGCTACTGGTGGTCCCAAAGTTCAGGAAAATATGGCCAGTCTCATGCCATGGAGACAAATGCCCTCTTGAGACAGGAGAGCTACTTGGATCAAGTTAAAGTTCAATCCTAGAAGTGTCTGCAGACAGCAACTGAAGAGACCTAGAGGGAGTAAAGAATGGGTCAAACAGTCCTCTCAGCCCGGTTGGATACTCTGTACCAAGTGCAAATTGTAATGTATAAATGCAGAGTTTGTTTTTTGTGACTGGTTAGACAGTTTCTCTTGTACAGCGGTGCAGAATGATGCATGGATATGGAGACAGATGAATGATAAGGTAGGATTAGCAACAGCTGAGGCTTTGTTCACTAGAAACTGTATTTATGTAAGTACAGATAGAATCCAAGAAAATTTACAGCTTGTTTTATTTAGAGTTTTCACCTCTCTCAGTAGAAGACCACCTTGATAAAAGTTGTTCAGTTGCTAACTGGTGTCTAACTCTTTGCAGCCCTATGGACTGCAGTATGCCAGGCTGCCCTGGTCCCCCACTATCTCCCAGAGTTTGTCCAAGTTCATGTCCCTTGAGTCAGTGATGGTATCCAACCAGCTCATCCTCTGCTGCTCTCTTCTTTTGCCTTCAATCTTTCCCAGCATCAGGGTCTTTTCCAATGAGTCAGCTGTTCGAATCAGGTGGCCAAAGTATTTGAGCTTCAGCATTAGCATCAGTCCTTCCAATGAATAATCAGGGTAGATTTCCTTTAGGATTGATGATTTGATTTCCTTGGACTCCAAGGGACTCTCAAGGGTCTTCTCTAACACCGCAATTCAAAAGCATCAATTCTTTGGCTCTCAGCCTTCTTTATGGTTCAACTCTCATATCCATACATGACTACTAGAAATACCATAGCTTTGACTATATGGACCTTTGTCAGCAAAGTGATGTCTTTGTTTTTGATAAAAGTAAGAAAGATAAAAACAGAACTAGTACTAGTACTAGGATTTTGTATGAAGAAAGACTGTTGATTAAAAGAGAATACCACTTGAGAAATGTGTTTTCATTAATTATGTACATGCCTACATGGATCATTTTAGAAAATTCCCACATATTTTACCCTTTGTATATTTTTTTCTCTCAAAGTGTATTATTTCTTTTCTGTTACAATTTTAATTTATGCCCCAAATCCCAAGTTGGAAAAGTCCACTAAATTATCAGGCAAAAATAACCGAATGTGAGTGAATTCAAGCTGATCACATTATCAGTTGTCTATTCCATTCATTTATTCATCCATCCATCCATTTACCCAGCCATCAAATAGTTATTGTAAACAAACAGTGTACCTGACACTGAGATACAGGTATTAGCAAGATATCCTGCCTGCCCAGGGGTTACAATCTGTGGGTAAGAAAATACAATTATTTAAAGCAGAGAAGTAAGTGTCTCAAGAGAAGCCCCCCCAGGGTGCTTCCCCCACAGGGAAATCACAAAGGGCTCCTGAGTTTGTATACTGAGACCCAAAATGAATGAAATAATTTTTCTCATACCTGACATTCTGGGAACAGAATTGCAGGGCTGCTATAGTGGTTCCATAATATCAAAGCTCTAGATTCCTTCTATCTGGTTGCTTTGCCATCTTCAATGTGTTGCTTCATCCACATGGTCCACTATGGTCCCCACTCACATCCTTACACTGGCCATCAGGAAAGGGAAAGAGGAGGAGTTGAAGTCACTGAGAATTCTCTTAAGGGCACAGCTCAGATGAGGAACATATCCTTTCAGCTCACCTATCACTAGCCAGAAATTAATTTTATGCTCATATTTAACTTAAAGGGAAGTCAAAAGTGGAAATGTATTCTTTATTGGGGGTGGTCATGCCTTCAACTAAAAATTGAGAGCTTTGTTGCTTTCAGTTCAGTTCAGTTCAGTCGCTCAGTTGTGTCTGACTCTTTGCGACCCCATGAATCGCAGCACGTCAGGCCTCCCTGTCCATCACCAACCCCCGGAGTTCACTCAGACTCACGTCCATCGAGTCAGTAATGCCATCCAGCCATCTCATCCTCTGTCGTCCCCTTCTCCTCCTGCCCCCAATCCCTCCCAGCATCAGAGTCTTTTTCAATGAGTCAACTTGTCACTTGAGGTGGCCAAAGTACTGGAATTTCGGCTTCAGCATCATTCCCTCCAAAGAAATCCCAGGGCTGATCTTCAGAATGGACTGGTTGGAAACAAGCAAATCATGGCCTTAGGAGAGGGTAACCAGCAGTCTCTGCCAGAGAACCCATGTCAGTGTGTGAGTTAACAGAAAGCTCCAAGAGTGAGTGGGAGTTGGCCAGGCCAACTGTATGGGAAATGGTGCTCCTAATGATTGATTAAACCACCACGTACCTAGATCTGAGCATACCAGATCTGAGCATACCAGCATTCCTGGTACCAGTTATTTGTACACTTGGGCCCTTTCAGATGGCTGAATATGAACCAGCCCTGATTGGGACAAAATGGTACTGAAACAGAGACTCTTCCTCTTTTTGGTAAATGTAATATTACTCTTCACTAAAGGAGAAAAATTATTGCAGGATACATATATATAGATATACTCTATCTCTATTCTTTAAGCAGAATTTTTGTTGTCATGGCCAAGTTATTGGGCTTCTGATATACCATATTAGGACGGTAGGTAGAAATGCAGCATAAAGAATTCTGCTCATGTCAGAAAATGCTTCACTTGGAGGTCAATAATGGAACAGAAGGCTGGGGGTGCTTTTGGAAACACAAAGATGGGAAATTTAGTGGATTGATTGCTTCTATTCATGAGAGTTAAGAGAAAAATCTATCCAAAAAAGATAATTGAAAACATTTCTTTGTATTGTATGTCATACTCCGGGTCCCCCTTTTTGCAGCCTCTTCAAGACATTTCAGTAAACTCATATATTATTCTTTGGTACTTTGGGTCATCTGACTTATTTCTTTTGGATGAAACAACTCTACTGAGATAAGATTTGAGACCAGCACAAGAAGATCCCACTTTATTTAAGGACTTAGGATTTTCCTCATGTGCAACTGTTCTTTTACCTTTTAAAAATCAATAAGCTGAGTAGCTGGCTGCCCATATAATGAAACCTTGAGTTCTAGAAAAGAAAAAAAAAAAAAAAAATTCACCAAACTCTTTCCTTTGCCCAGTTTCCTAGAATCTATTTTTTTATATTCTACCTTTTGTATTAAATGGTGATTCATAATTCTCCAAAGATGTACCTGTTCCTCAGTGGACTGAGTTATTTCACCTCTAACATTTTAGTGTATATTTATTTAAATTTCAGTTGTCTGATGACTGGAGAAGTTAGGACCTCAGGACAGAGAGGAGAAAATGCCTAGCTGAGGGAAGATATTTGAAGTGTGAGTGGAGTAAAAGTTTTGAAGTAGGAAAAGACAAATTTCATCTACTAATTTTTTGCCTAAGGCTGACTCAGCCACATAAATTTAAAAATGCAAATAAAAATGTGTATTTCTTAAGGAATTCGTGCTTTATCGAAGTAAAAAGCAGCATTTCTGACCAGAAAGACCCTTTTTTTTTTTTTTTTCCCATGGAGTATTACTTCTTAAGGCAGAGTTTTCTCTGGAATAAAAAAAAAGACATTTGACTGTGTTTTCTCTAGGTATATGTCTAAGCCTTTCAACAAACACGAGAAAAGCTAGAAAAGGAATCTTCTTTCCATAAAAACCTATTTTTGTAGGATGGGATTTAAAAATTCATCATGTTTGTCAAAATATGACAATTATTTATCAAACTTGGTAGTCTTCAGGGCTGTTTGATGAACTTATTTCTTTATTTTCTGTAAGCGATCCCTCTTCTTCTTTTGACAAATGAATACAAACAACATTTACATTCCAACATATTTTTCCCTGAGCAATCATGATTGGATTTCATGATCACCAGTGATGACTTTTTTTCTCTTCTTTAGCTCTAATTCCAGACAATAATGGAACACAAAAGCAAGTTTATGTGGCAAGCCCTATTTGAAGGATAGGTATGGTTTCAAAGCCCCAGGGAAATGTCTTGTTTATAAAGCTCTTTCTTCCATTAACACTACCTGACCTTCAGAGTGGTCTCACATAGCCCTCCACAGATAATAGGCCTTAGGATGACTAAGACTATATATGTCACAAATGCTTGATAGTAGAAAGCCCAAATTATCTTGTCACCATGTCACACAAGTAAGATAGAAGCCCAAGGTGAGGACAATGACTGTTTTCCACAAGATGGCAGTGGTCTTTGTGCAAAGAACAGAAGCATAGCATTCCCTGGGTCTATACCCACTGTCACAAAATTTTGCCCTTGTGAATTAATACCTGTGAAAGCCATGTCATGGTTGTTTTCTCTACCACAGGCTGAGTTCTCAGGAACAATTAACCTTATTTTCATAGAGAGAAAAAAGATTCTGCATATATAATATAATGTCTTATATAATGTCTTTTTCTATGGAGCCAAAAGTGTTTTGCAGCTGTTATTTAATTAACCTCACACTATGCCTCTGAGTCAGGAAAAAGGAATTACTGTGTATCCTATTTATCACAGTGAATTTAAATAATTTACTGATAGCATTCAGAGGGGGAAATGGTGGCAGAGGGAATAAAGCATGTACTGAGTTCTAATGCATAGCCCTAATCATTAAGCCAAGCTGATTTTCTATAGAAGCAACGTTATATAGGGAAGAGGTCCTATTTAATGCATCTTGAAAAAATAAATTTTTCACAAATGCAGATTCCAAAACAGTGGTTTTCCCATTTTACTTTCAGTGCTTAAGTACATTAGCTTGTGAGTTTATTGGTTAAGAATAATGCTGAGCTTTTAAAATGCTAAATCTGAGTTCTGTCCCCAGACGTTTTGCTTTCATAGAACTGGGATGGGGCTTAGTAATTTGCATGTTTAAAATATAACTCAGGTGATTCTGAGACCTGTATTCTTGCCCAAACTTTGAGACACTGCTCTATGAGCCTCGAGTGGTATACTGGTAAGATACAGAAATTGACCCGGTTTTCTGAAATTAAAAGAATCTAATTTCTTTGGAGAAAAATGTTCTGTTTTACATAAAAACTCGAAATATAACATTTCTCTCAATTTGAAGGGTAAATCCATAAGTGAAATTAGTATGCGTTATTCATAAGTTTTATTTAAAAATCAGTTAACAAAATTTTAAGCATAATTATTTTTAAACCATACTGTCAGAAGAGTAACTATAATGATAAAAAAAAATTAACACATTCTTTATCTTTCTCTTGAGTTGGATGGTCACATTTGAGTAGGTTTTAGGTAACTGGGTCTAGTCTACTTAGAATCTTATACTTTTAGAACTAGAAAGGACTGTAAAAATATTAGGATGCCCGGTGTGATACAAAAATTAACCCACTCTGGCAACATGAATCTCTTCTTCTTCTGAGTTAGAAATCAGCACAAATATTTTTTACTTAGTTATATCTGCTCATTTAATGGGACTTATATAAGCATTTGCAATATTTAATAAAGTGGTAAATTTGATTGAATCACCAATTCCACAGATGCCACATTCCTAGGGTATGGGTCCCTGATGTGTGATTTTCAAAGGAGATGGTAGGAGGCTGCATGGCAATGATTGTGTGACCTTCCCTGACATGGAGGCTGCAAATAGGTCACACGTTGGAGTTTGAAGACGGGCTTCTCAGCAGGATATAGGTGTCCTGTGGCTCTCACTCTCTCACACTGTTTCAGTCTTCCTTCAAGTCAAACGGGAAGTGGTTTAAAGAGAAAGCGATGACTTAATTTGGGTTCCAGGTGGTTTGGTGAATGTAATGATGGATGTGTATTTCCTACCTGGAAAGTCTTATGGGAAGAAAAGGGCTGTCAGGCTTCTTTGACAGCTAGGTTGCTCTCAGAATAGCTGCATTCTTAAGTTATCATATTCTTGCCAGTTCTTGGCAGTGCCTGGCTTCCTAATGTTTGCCAGTTTATTAAAGGTAAGGGGATATCTTATTTTTGTTTTAATTTGCATTTTTCTGATAACCAGTGAACCTATACATCTCATTAAATGCTGTTACATTTTGATATTTTTTCTTTACATTGCTTATTCATATTCTTTGTCCATTTTCCCATTGGCGTTGCTATTTTTTTCTCTGTTGATTTGTATAGGTTCTGGGTAGATTTTAGTATATATTTATGTGTATTGGGTTGAATAGCATATAATTTTTAGATGCTTCAGAAATAATACCTATATTCTCCCATTCTGTCAATTGTCTATTAATTTTGAGTCAGGTATCCTTCATCAAATAGATTTCTTTAATTTGGATGCAACTAAGTTCATTCCTTTTTCTTTTTTTTTTTGTCTTTATGATTTTGTTTAAGCAAACCTATCTTGCTTAGGATACGAAGATGTTTGCCCATACTTTTCCTATTGGTTACAAGTTAATTACCCTCTGAGCTTTGCTGGTGGCTCAGATGGTAAAGAGTCTGCCTGCATTGCGGAGACCCGGCTTCATCCCTGGGTGAGGAAGATCCCCTGGAGAAGGAAATGGCAACCAACTCCAGTATTCTTGCCTTGAAAATCACATGGATGGAGGAGCCTGGCAGGCCATGGGATCACAGAGTCGGACATGACTGAGCAACTTCACTCTCACTAATTACCATCTCTATATGCTTGTATTTCTGCAGAAATGGACAAATTATTACTTTTATTCTGCTTAGTCAAGAAAATAATTAAGATAATCTATAATAAAATAATTTTATAATAAATCTACAGCTATAAAATAGATACATTTGAAGTATCAAAAAGAGGTAAGGCAATTTAAAACTGAACTAATATTTCTCAATGTGAGTTCTGTGAGCCATTTGCATCATAATTATTTTGGATACTCATTAAATAGGCAGATTTGAGGCCCTTATCCCAGACCTACTTACTAAGGAGCTCTTGGTGTAGATCCAGAAATTTTTATTCTTTGTTTAACTTTTGAGATAAGATCTGTTAATACGACTAGTCTAAAAGTACCAAGTTTGAGGTTTAAATTAAGATCTAAGCTTTTAGGCTGCACTGACTATGATGAAAATATTATAAAATAGAAATCATAACTATGTAACAAAAACTGAATTCATAAATTCTTTAGGAGAAATAAACTTCTTCCTGATTCTGAATTCTGAAAGCATATATCTCCATCCATGTTGAATCAGCATGAATCCTTTTTCAGAGGGCCCTAAACAATATAAGACAATCTCTGTATAAAGGTTTTTAAAGAATATTCAGTAATGTTTTTCACCTGGTCTTTGGTTTATTTAATCTTCAAGAGAAACCAAGAGCAAAACAGTAGAGTAACTGCATGAATATATTTTCATAACTGAGTCTGAATTTAATTTGACTCTGTAATGAGGTTAAGAATGACTAGTTCAAATTATATTTCATTGTGAGGAATATTTAGGGGGAAAGAGGGCAAGGTAATGACACTCAGTTATCGCAGGACTCCCACTTAAGGACATTCTGGTTCAAAATGTTTACTCAAGATGTAGTGTTGATATGAACATTGGAAAAGTATTAATGTTGAGCTGAGGGTCATTGAAAGGCAGATTCTTTAATGTCTGAGCCACCAAGGAAGCCCTTTGAGGGTCAGAGAGGTTGTTAAATAACGGGAGGTGTATGGGAAAAGCGGTTGACTGCTGGAAGCTGAGTTGTTCAGAGCCCTAAAGTGCTCTTTCCTTCTACTCCAAAGCTTTCCAATGCTGATCAAGAGATGGAAGCTGGAGGAGTCCATGGTATTGACCTTGCTGTTAGGTATACTACTTGAGGACTCACTTTTGATTATGTGTCCTTTACTATAATTTGATTAAAAATACTTAGTACTGGTTTATTGTACCAATAATTATATTTTAGAGTTAGAAAGAAACTTAAAAGTTGTCTAACTCAATTCCTCATTTCTATGAGAAAATTGAGGCCCAAAGAAGGAAGGCTTAGATTATTTATTTTTTGGCAAAGTTGAGAGTAGAATTCAAGACTTCTGGGCCAAAATTGCAACAGAAAATTGAGGACAGATATTTATTCTGGAGAAAACTGGACTTGGAACAGTTTCTGCGTTAGATATTCTCCATGTTTGCCAACTTCTAGAGAAGGTAGATTAGGAGAGCATTTTAGATGCATTTAAAAATTTTGAGATAATTGTTGATTATCTCAACACCATCATAAGAAACAATATAGAGAGTTACCTTCAATTAATGAAATAAAAGTACTATAAAAATAAGGCCATTTTGAGATGACAGCCATATTAAATTCTTAAACTTTGGTTAGAATTTGGATATTAAATAGGTATTTACAAAAAATACACATAAAATATATAATCATAAGAATGTGATAAGAAAATATGGGGATATGAATTTGATCAACACAATTTTAGTTAGAATTCTTGCAGGTACTTGACATCAATTGTTATTTTATAGGGAGTTCCTAAGCAATAGGCATAAAGATTCAGCTAAGCAAGATGAATAAGCTCTAGAGTCCTCTATACAACTAATTGTACTGTTAGTCAACAGTGATATATTGTTCCCTTAATTAGATCTCAAATGGAGTCTTCTCAATACAATAAAAGACACTGTGCTTTAGACAAGGCTAGCAAACTATGTACAAAAGACAAACAAAATTTTGAACAACAATGTGAGACACCAAGCAATTCTTGTTGATAAAAATGAAGGGAATATTTCATTTATTAGAAATTTCAGTTAAAATTTCAATTTTTAATAGAAAAATATGGAAAATAACATTTCCAGAGGATGACAAATTAATTGCATCTAGATTTATCAGGATATTTTCAGTGAAGATATAGAGAAATTAAAATTTATGATTACCCGTAATTGACAGTTAACAGGTATGAGACAGTTCTTTCTAGAATTCCCGTTGAGCCAAAAATAACAGAAATATCCGCAGGGCCAATTCCATGTCTTGAATAGTTTTTATTAGTAGTGATAACTCAGGATAGCTCTTCTTAACTAAGTTAAGGAAAGTATCAGCAGACCAAAAGTATGTAATTTTTGAGTCAGATTTAGAGTGAAAGAGACCCATTCTTATTTTTATACAAGCAAACAAACAAATCAATAAGCGAAATACTCTTTTAATGGATTCTGGTGGAGGACCAGGTCTGACCTTGTCCAGGATAAGGCTATTTTTTCACATGTCATTATTTTATTGCTTGCTCCACTGCCTGACATCAAGGTTACTGGCAGCTTAATCCTAATTTCTAAAGCACTGTCAACAGCTATTTCTTTTCCTTCAAAATGGGATTGAAGTTCTGTGAAATGATTTAAAGTTATAAAAAAAATGTTGTTATAAAACCAAACAAAAACTAAGAAATAAAATCTTTCCATCTTTCTTTGGCAATCTTAGAATGGTATAAATTTATTATTAGCCACATTAAACATTCAGGAAATATCCAGGGATGTTATAGAATTGGAATCGCACACAGCTCAGTGAATTTTTGCTAACCGAAGATTTTGGAAAAACATATTTTTTATTGATTTAGTCTTTTCCAGTTTTCTGACAATCAAGAATAGTAGTTGTTCATTTTCTGATTGCCTATACTGGATATTTTAAATCCTACCCTCCAAACACACAAAACCTTCAATATTTCACATGTTCGTTACTCTCACTTTGTCATTGGTTAGGAATAAAGGCTGAACCATCAAAACTTCATTAATTGCATAAAAAATTTAGCTCTAGTCATTGAATTATTAATCAGAAAATCAAAGTGACAGATAAGTTGTTCAAGTTAGAACTACTCCCTGGGGGGCCAGGATGGAGAACTATTTAGATGGGTTAAGCAAATCCTGCGTATGTGAGATAGCAGGACATTGACCCAGACATTCATTGCCTTAGACAATAAAGAGCAGCAGGCACAGGTAAGATTAGGAAGCTGATGAAGCAGAGGTTTAACTGTTATGACACACGACACATGACAACCTGGACCTTGAGAAGGTGAGGTTGCCAGAAAACATTAGTATTTTTAAAATGAAACCCTTGACCTGTGTATAATTAGGTAATCAGCCAGAAATCATAAAATACTATATTTTTCAAGTAAAGTGGTTTGAAAGTGTACCCTTATTAGGGTAATTCCATGTTTCATAATCCCCTTAATTGATAAGCCAAACTAAATTTTTTTTTTTAAATTATAGTCGATTTACAATGTTGAATTACTTTCAGGTGTAGAATATAGTGATTTAATATTTTTATAGATTATACTACATCTAAAGTTATTTTAAACTATTGGCTATATTCCCAGTGCTGTAAAATATGTCCTTGAAACTTATTTATCTGATACATTGTAGCTTGTGTCTCTTAATCCCCCATTCCTCTCTTGCCCCTCTGCTTTCCCTGCTCACCATGGGTAACCATAAGTGTCTTCTCTGTACCTATGATTCTGTTTCTGTTTTATTATATTCATCTGTTTTATTTTTTTAGATTCCTGATACAAGTGATAGCAGAGTTTTTGTCTTTCTCCTCCTGACTTCACTTAGTGTAATAATCTCTAGATTGACCCATATTGTTGCAAATGACATAATTTCATTCTTTTTTTATGGTTGAGTAATATTTCACTGTGTAAATATATATACCACATCTTCTTTATCCATTCATCTATTGATGGGTGTGTCCATATACTGACTATTATAAATATTGCTACTATGAACACTGGGGTGCATGTATCTTTTTGAAGGAGCGTTTTTCAGGGTTTTTTTCCCCCACTTCTGGATGTATACCCAGGAGTGAAATTGTTGGATCATATGGTACTCCTATTTTAGTCTTTTGAGAAACCTCCATACTGTTTTCCAATTTGCATGCCCACCAACAGCACACTAGTGTTCTTTTTGCTCCATATCCTTGCCAGCATTTGTTATTTGTAGACTTTTTAACTATAGCCAAAATCACTGCAGATGGTGACTGCAGCCATGAAATTAAAAGATGCTTACTCCTTGGAAGGAAAGTTACGACCAAACTAGATAGCATATTCAAAAGCAGAGACATTACTTTGCCAACAAAGGTCCGTCTAGCCAAAGCTATGGTGTTTCCTGTGGTCATGTATGGATGTGAGAGTTGGACTGTGAAGAAGGCTGAGCGCCAAAGAATTGATGCTTTTGAACTGTAGTGTTGGAGAAGACTCTTGAGAGTCCCTTGGACTGCAAGGAGATCCAACCAGTCCATTCTGAAGGAGATCAGCCCTGGATGTTCTTTGGAAGGAATGATGCTAAAGCTGAAACTCCAGTCCTTTGGCCACCTCATGCGAAGAGTTGACTCATTGTAAAAGACTCTGATGCTGGGAGGGATTGGGGGCAGGAGGAGAAGGGGACGACAGAGGATGAGATGGCTGGATGGTATCACTGACTCGATGGACGTGAGTCTGAGTGAACTCTGGGAGTTGGTGATGGGCAGGGAGGCCTGGCGTGCTGCGATTCATGGGGTTGCAAAGAGTCGGACATGACTGAGCGACTGAACTGAACTGAACTGAACTGAACTAACTATAGCCATTTTCTCTGACAATTTGCCATGTTAAGCATCTTTTCACATGTCTATTGGCTATCTGTGTATCTTCTTTGGAAAAATGTCTGTTCAATTCCTCTGCCCATTTTTAAAATCAACTTGTTTGCTTTTTAAATAGAAACTAAATTTTCTTATGAAGGCCAAGAGTTTCTCAGCTACTCTTTTTTCCCCAGAGGTAATACTCATCTAAAGTAAGACAATACAATCTGTTCACTGATGTGAATCACCTGTTCTGCCATTATGTGAGCCCAGGGGCTTGTCTTTGAGAAGTGGACTGCTTCTCCAGATCAAGGTTACCAACACTGAATTATTCTTCTATTTTAGCTTTTTTCTCTGGGGGAATAATAATAATAATTGAATATCTATGTTTTGCTTTGGGAGGAAAGATAACATGTTTAAATTTACTTTCCTTTCATTAACTGTTCATAATTGTACTTTCTGAATTTGTACACACATAAACACATACCCTCATGTAATCCTAGATTGTGTTTCTCTTATAGTCTGTGAATAGAAACCTTTAAAATTCTGTATCCATAATTTAGGGACTTAAATTTGTTATTCAAAACTTTTCACCACCTCTTTTGACTATTTTAGCTTATTGACATGGTAGCCATATGCTCTAAATGTTAACCTGAAAATAATACAAATTAAGAAGATATATTTTACCTCCTTTTCTACTATATCACTGTCTGGTTGATCAGTGGTGGAAGTATAAGGCCAGATTACAGACTCTCTGTTATTTAATATTAAACACGTGGATTTGAGAAATTAAGTAGATTTTCCACCTTTTTCCATCTGGTGCCTTGGCTACCAAGAAACTATGTGAAGGTAGTTTGAAGAACAAAGGGAATTTTGAAGCAAGAAATCACTCTTTAGTTCTCAATAACTTATCTCTGAGTGAAATGTAATTTTACACAGAAGTTATATGAGGATCATCAATTGCACAGTGTAAATGGTTCTTGTTGCCTTCTCTTGTTATTCCAATTGGGATCATGAAAGATAATTTTAAAATGCATCTAATATGCACCTATAACTAATTCGTTATAGACGCATTCAGGCAATGGATCTATTGTTTCAATAGAATGACAATGTAATTCTGGTCCCTTTTCAATCTATATCATTTATAAAATTTGCCTGATGTTGTGAATGACCCATTTAGGATATGATGGTTCAAATCTAGTCATGACTTACTGTGACTTCTTGATGATTCAGAAAAAAATAATAGCTTTACTCTCAGTTGAGAGTGCAAGTTTGAAGCTATTTCATAGGTCAATGGTTCCCCAATTTTTTTGTAGAGTTCTTCTTAGGTTGGACAAGTGAGCCTGTGACCTACCTATTCTATATGTCCATACTTTTGGTAAGGAAAACCAAAAATGCTTTGTAGTTTCAAAGCATGCGTGTGCTTCCTTTCATGTACTAGGTTTTTATCTGCTTTAGAGCCAGAAACATGGATAATTCTGCATTTGAGCTGTAACTCCTATTAATCTTAAACTCTAAAATCTATTGATTGGAAAGGTATAGCCCATAAGTACCATTAACATTATGGGGTTAGTGAAAGTGGAGAGTGAAAAAGTTGGCTTAAAGCTCAACATTCAGAAAACGAAGGTCATGGCATCTGGTCCCATCACTTCATGGGAAATAGACGGGGAAACAGTGGAAACAGTGTCAGACTATTTTTTTTGGGCTCCAAAATCACTGCAGATGGTGACTGCAGCCATGAAATTAAAAGACGCTTACTCCTTGGAAGGAAAGTTATGACCAAACTAGATAGCATATTCAAAAGCAGAGACATTACTTTGCCAACAAAGGTCCGTCTAGTCAAGGCTATGGTTTTTCCAGTGGTCATGTATGGATGTGAGAGTTGGACTGTGAAGAAGGCTGAGCACCGAAGAATTGATGCTTTTGAACTGTGGTGTTGGAGAAGACTCTTGAGAGTCCCTTGGACTGCAAGGAGATCCAACCAGTCCATTCTAAAGGCGATCAGTTCTGGGTGTTCTTTGGAAGGAATGATGCTAAAGCTGAGACTCCAGTCCTTTGGCCACCTCATGCAAAGAGCTGACTCATTGGAAAAGACTCTGATGCTGGCAGGGATTGGGGGCAGGAGGAGAAGGGGATAACAGAGGATGAGATGGCGGATGGCATCACTGACTCAATGGATGTGAGTCTGGGTGAACTCTGGGAGTTGGTGATGGACAGGGAGGCCTGGCGTGCTGCGATTCATGGGGTCGCAAAGAGTTGGACAGGACTAAGCGACTGAACTGAACTGAACTGAATAACTCTAGACAAACTTAATTGAAGATAGACTAACACTAATTTCAAATTGAGAAGCAGGAATGACAGTGACTAAAAATCTTAAGTGAATTAAAATGAATGATGCATGGAAAAGATAATCTATCTGAAAATAGTGAGCAGTCCAGCCATATATTTGTATGCAAGCATATCGGAAAATTGAGTTTGGCCATTGCCTGGCAGCTAGGAAGTTCCAGATGTAGGATAGGCAGGGGAGGTCTTTCCTATCTCCCAGCACCCTATTGTGTGATTTCATGCTGAATTTCTTTTTCCTTGCTTGTTACATCACTCCTGAAGCTTGCTGTTTGAGTTCTGCCTGACTTTGCCAAAGAGTTACTGTGATTCTCTTATATTCCCCAATACTTCACTTATATAAAGTACACTTTAATTGAAGATTTGAAATCATGGTGGCTGTCTATAGCATAGCAGACAACAGAGAATAATCTAAAACCACTGTTCTTACAACTCCCTGCCATCTCTACCTTGAGGATTCCTTGTTTATGTCTTTCCTTGACCTGGAAGTATTAACAGAATCTCCCTTACTCTCAAAACCATTCCTTCCAATCACATTCAAAATTTTGCAAAGGTCTTAAAATAAGATTCAAAATTATATTTCATCACCATATTCTAGTTCAAATTCTTAGGCAGTCCTTGATCTCTCACTAACCAAAGAAAAATCTAAGCACTTCCCCCTTTTTTCCCTCTCTATTATACATAAGTAAAAATGAAAATTACGGAATTACTTGACAGTGACCCATGACATCAACTTTATTTTTGGTGTGTTCTTGGCAGTTCATCAGAAGAATTTTGTGTGTACTCCTGACTATTCTTTGTTAATAATTATTTTTGTATCTGTTATTTATATATTATTCAAGAGTAGTCAATACTATCTGTGCAAATTCAAACTATTTTCATCTGTATATAAATATCACTTTTGTGTCATGGGATAGTCCTATTAAAATGTACTTTAGATTATATTTGAATGTAGAATTTCATAGCCAGTGAGTATCATTCTCTAATTTTTACTTCTAGAAATTCCAAATTTTCAGTGTTTTAATGGAGCAGTAAAAATAGGATAATTTTTTATCTCGATGGTAGTGAAGGCCTGTTTATTTTTCTTGTGGATTCAGATTTCCTGCTACAGTCTGATAAGTTTTTCTAAGGAAGGAAAACTTTATAATAGTATATAATTTAAAGAAATATATAAATTTTTTGAAATTCTATAGGACTTAATGAAATAAGAGAGAGTTGTAGTTTAAGCTTAAGAGTTTTAAAACGATGATCAAATTAATGCTCTTTGAACCTCTTCCATTTTATTAAAGAGGTACTAAGAAATTTTAATACTGCTTTTCCTTTGAAGGCAAAGTCTCTTTCTCCCATGCTTTATTCCTTTCTGATCCTCTCTGATTTTTACTCCTGTCCTGCCTTCTTGGCTTTCTTCTCCAAAGAATATGTGCCTATAAGTATATGTTCAGGCTCAGTTAACCTGGATATTTATTTAAGCCAATGTTAAGACACTTTGATATCATTCCTATATACAAGTTATGTCTAATCTTTTTTCTCAAATTTGGAACGTCAAGGTCCCAAAGTTTGGTTTGCTTATTTATTTATATATGTATTCTTTGGTTAAGAAATGTCTTTGTATCACAAAAATTTAAGGTTTGTATGCTATTACCTGGGGCTTCTCAGATAGTGCTAGTGGTGAAGAAGTTGCCTGCCAATGCTGGAGACATAAGAGATGTGGGTTTGATCCCTGGGTCAGGAAGATCCTCTGGAGGAGGGCATGGCAACCCACTCTAGTATTCTTGCCTGGAGAATCCTCATGGACAGAGGAGGCTGGTGGTCTGTAGTCCATGGGATTGTAGAGTCAGACACGATTGAAGCGACTGAGCATAGACACACACGCACACACACACACACACACAGGCTATAATCCACCCAATCTTAGCTGTTGTGTTTTATAGGTTTCAGTGCAACCTCCTTGGCTACGTGCTGTTGTGTCTATCAGACAGCTTCTAGTAAAGCATTATGGATGACTATGCCTAAACCTAAAATTGCATTGAACAGCCACTGTAAATCTCTTTCTTGTTTAATGCTGTGCCAATATCAATAGCAATAGTAACAGCTAAAGCTGCTGCTCTTGAAGATATCTGTCAAACACATGATGATTAATCCCACTTTTCTCCCTCTGAGTTTGGATTCAGTAAAAAACAGTATATATGATTTGTATACAGAAGCATGATACTAGTTTGATTTTTTTTCTGGTAAATCTGGACTGTAGACCTGCTACTATAATCAGATTTCTTGAGACTTGCCCTTCTAGCATATTTGGGGTGGCCATTTAACAAGAGACTTAAAGCAGACATGTGGCTAAATGCACAGGGAATCAACATACCTTATTTTCCAAAGGAAGAGGTAGGCTTCTGGTTTAATTTCTAGAAAGCAAACCATGAGCTATGATCTCACTGTACTTTTTATAGAGCAGGGGAAAGAATGTATTTCTCCTTCTTGATGACAGGGTATTGCAAAAGGGAAATCTTGACAGAGTGAGTCCTTCTTGACTACTGATTTTCCAAACCTTACCAATGAGATAAATCACTCTTCTCATCGAATGGAAGGAAGTGAGGAGATGAGGCGAGGGAAGAGAAAGGAAAAGAAAGGCTGAGAGAGGAAAATGCCTTCTCATTATTTCTGAACTCAAAAGGTAGTCATTCTTGGAAATTCCGTGGTGATCTGGTGGTTCAGATTCCGTGTTTCCACTGCAAGGGGCATGGGTTCATCCCTGGCTGTGGAACTAAGATCCCACATGCTGCATGGCGTGGGCAAAAAGAAGTATTCTTACTTCACAGGCAAAAGTGGGAACATTTGGAGTGGGAGAGAGAGTCCCCATCTTAATAACTAACATTAAAAATGACCCCTTCTTATGTACCAGGTACTGTGCTAAATACTTTGCATTTGTAGTCTTATTTAAAACTTCATAGTAAACCAATAAGACACCTACTTAATGTCTAGCATTCCTATCTTCTGCTAATAACTCTGTTTCCTTAGGAGAACTGATCTTACATGATCAATAGATTTCTAGTAGAGATTCTGAATATGTACACACCGGAATAAGACATG
The DNA here is from genome assembly GCF_029378745.1 of Bos indicus. NCBI lineage: Eukaryota > Metazoa > Chordata > Mammalia > Artiodactyla > Bovidae > Bos > Bos indicus. The sequence goes on along the minus strand of NC_091761.1, from coordinate 16,642,172 downwards.
TCCCACTGGACAGAAACACAGATACATTCATGAAGGGTTGATAGGTTATTTGATAGATGGTTTAGCTATTCCCTGGAGGCTCAGCTGGTAGAGAATCTGCCTGCAATGTGGGAGACCTGGGTTCAACCCCTGGGTTGGGAGGATCCCCTAGAGAAGGGAATGGCTACTTAACTCCAGTGTTCTGGCCTGGAGAATTCCATGGGCAAAGGAGACTGGCAGACTACAGTCCATAGTGTTGCAAAGAGTCAGAAACGATTGAGCGACTTTCACTTTCACTTAGCTATTGTATGTGGAAATTAGTTATGACTGTAAAAGTGTGCTATAAACCTATTAATAAGAATAGAAACTCTCTTGAAAATCTTGGTCAAAGATTTTTCAGTTGCAAAGATGTTATGTTTTTACCTGAAGATGTAATGTTTCTTTATATTTAAATACTTTATTTCATTTTAATCATCGTCACTGTTACCACAGTTTAACATATGTTTCTGGAAACCCTTAGTTCCTCTTTCTGATGATCCACCCATGTTCTTTTCTTTTATTTAATTCCCATTGCATTACTCTTTACATTCAAACCATTAAAACTATATAAATGTGGCAGGCCTGGAATTTTATTTGCCTTTCAGTTCAGTCGCTCAGTCTTGTCTGACTCTTTGCAACCCCATGAACTGCAGCATGCCAGGCCTCCCTGTCCATCACCAACTCCTATAGCTCACTCAAACTCATGTCCATCAAGTTGGTGATGCCATCCAGCCATCTCATCCTCTGTCGTCCCCTTCTCCTGCCCCCAATCCCTCCCAGCATCAGAGTCTTTTCCAATGAGTCAAACTCTTTGCATGAGGTGGCCAAAGTACTGGAGTTTCAGCTTCAGCATCAGTCCTCCAAGAACACCCAGGACTGATCTCCTTTAGGATGCACTGGTTGGATCTCCTTACAGTCCAAGGGACTCTCAAGAGTCTTCTCCAACACCACAGTTCAAAAGCATCAATTCTTCGGTGCTCAGCCTTCTTCACAGTCCAACTCTCACATCCATACATGACCACTGGAAAAACCATAGCCTTGACTAGACGGACCTTTGTTAGCAAAGTAATGTCTCTGCTTTTGAATATGCTTTCTAGGTTGGTTATAACTTTCCTTCCAAGGAGTAAGCGTCTTTTAATTCATGGTTGCAATCACCATCTGCAGTGATTTTGGAGCCCCCCAAAGTAAACTCTGACATTGTTTCCACTGTTTCCCCATCTATTTGCCATGAAGTGATGGGACCAGAGGCCATGATCTTCGTTTTCTGAATGTTGAGCTTTAAGCCAACTTTTTCACTCTCCTCTTTCACTTTCATCAAGAGGATTTTGAGTTCCTCTTCACTTTCTGCCATAAGGGTGGTGTCATCTGCATATCTGAGGTTATTGATGTTTCTCCTGGCAATCTTGATTCCAGCCTGTGCTTCTTCCAGCCTGTGCTTCTTCCAGCCCAGTGTTTCTCATGATATACTCTGCATAGAAGTTAAAGCAGGGTGACAATATACAGCCTTGACGTACTCTTTTTCCTATTTGGAACCAGTCTGTTGTTCCATGTCCAGTTCTAACTGTTGCTTCCTGACCTGCATACAGGTTTCTCAAGAGGCAGGTCAGGTGGTCTGGTATTCCCCTCTCTTTCAGAATTGTCCACAGTTTATTGTGATCCACACAGTCAAAAGCTTTGGCATAGTCAATAAAGCAGAAATAGATGTTTTTCTGGAACTCTCTTGCTTTTTCCATGATCCAGCAGATGTTGGCAATTTGATCTCTGGTTCCTCTGCCTTTTCTAAAACCAGCTTGAAAATCTGGAAGTTCACGGTTCATGTACTGCTGAAGCCTGGCTTGGAGAATTTTGAGCATTACTTTACTAGCGTATGAGATGAGTGCAATTGTGTGGTAGTTTGAGCATTGTTTGGCATTGCCTTTCTTTGGGATTGGAATGAAAAACTGACATTTTCCAGTCCTGCGGCCACTGCCTTTAGCATTTAGCCTTCTTGTTTTTTTTTCTCCTTTTAATCTCTCAGGTTTATTGAAATATAATTGACTAATGACATTGGGTAAACTAAGGTGCACAATGTGACCTGCATTCTTACCATCACTTCTCCACTGTCAGTCTTCAGTAAGTTTATGGACACTTCATATCAGCCAATTTATTAGAGATCTATTATCTCCATAGAGTAACTATAAATACATATAAAATTTATACTGGAAAATAATGCTATCTTAATACAATTTACATGGAATATTTCATCTCAGAATTTAGAGTGTAGATGGAAAAGATAATCTTTTCATATCTTGGCATCCCCATAAAACTTGGCAACTAGCATCATTTTTATTTTATGGAAGTGGGAAAGGGGGTTGAGAACTAGATACCAATTAATTTACCTGAAGTTACATGGACTTTATCTGTACTTGAGTGAGAGAGACACAAATACGTGGCTCTTCTGCTCCCTGTATCATCTTCTTGATTTATCTCGACTCGAGATATAATAGTATATCCAGGACCTTCAGAGGTTAGTCATAGGTAAGTGCCCATTACATAGTCATGTGTTTGATCTGTGTAGAATATTTTTTATAAAATCTTATGCTATTTTATTAACCACAATCTACTGGCATGTGATCCTGGATATCAAGATAGAACGCCTTATAGACTGAGTGTACATTGTACAAAATAATTGTGCAGAATTCCTTTGGCTAACGGCTTCTGCCTTAACACTGCAACCACTGTGCCTAAATGGCCTTGAGTTTAAGAGAATTAGGAGCTGTACCCTCCAATGTTCATTGCAGTACTGTTTACAATAGCCAAGACGTGGAAGCAACCTAAGTGCCTGTAGACGGAGGAATGGATAAAGAAGATATGGTACTTATATGCAATGGAATATTGCTCAGCCATTAAAAAGAATGAAATACTGCCATTTGCTGCAACATGGATGGACCTAGAGAGTGCCATATTGAGTGAAGTAAGTCAGACAGAGAAGAAGAAATATCATATGTCATCTCTTATATGTGGAATCTAAAAAGAAATGATGCAAATGAACTTACAAAACAGAGAGACTCACAGACTTAGAAAACGAACTTATGGCTGCTAGGAGAAAGGGATAGTTAGGGAGTTTGAGGAGGTCATGTACACACAGTATATTCAAAATGGATAACCAGCAGTATAGCACATGGAACTCTACTCAATGTCGTGTGGCAGCCTGGATGGGAGGGGGGATTTGGGGGAGAGTGGATACATGTATATGCATGGCTGAGTCCCTTTGCTGTTTACCTGAAACTACCACACATTGTTAATTGGCTATACCCCAATACAAATAAAGTTTAAAGTTTGAAAAAAAAATATTTTTAATAACAAAAAAAGAAAATTAGGAGCTGTAGTTATTAGTTTGTGGGCCTCACATCTCATTAAGAGGTTCTATTAAAACTGTGAAAAACAAATACAATGTCAGCCTCTGTACTTAGAAATCCTGGTCTCTCTTCACTTAATTATATGGCTAGGCTGTCGTAACATTTTCAGAAAAGAAAAAAAAAAACTTTGTGAGCAAATCTGTCTTCAGGTTGTTGGTCAATATTTTTATTTCAAAGGGATAAATGCTCTCTGTAATCATTATGTGATCTCTGTCCATATTAAACAAGTTTCTTCTTTCTTTTAAGTAAGAACACTCTTGTTTTATTGAGTTTTCTATATACTAAATGATACAATGTCTTGGAAAGCACCTCATTGATTTTTGTTGAATGAGGTTGCTGGTTTAAACTTTGGAATGTAAGATGATTGCTAATGCTTACATGTTGGAATAGTCACTGTGAGACAAGTTGAGGACAATTAAATAAAATTGCAATTGAAATCAGGATGAATTGATATTTGCACAAGATATCAGTAATTCAGAGAAAAATGTAACAAAACATTTGTATCCTGATTTTTTTCTTCAGTCATATTGAAAACAAGCATTTGCAATAGGAAGGCATTGATTTTTGTCCCCAAAGAGCTCTTCCCCAAATCATAGCAACTGCAAGATAAAAAAGAAAAAAAAAAAACCTTAAAGTATTTTTCATTAAGGGAACAAGTTTTCTTTTTTAGGTATCCAACTCCAACAGAATTAGATTATATGTAAAGATGTCAAAGAATTTTCCAGGTGTAAGATATTTTATATAGCTATAAAGCAGTAAAGTAGAAAATGAAAAATGAGACAAAATGAATTTATATATAAAATAGTTTATCATCAGTTATGTTAGCTGATATCTTGAAAATAGTGTTTGAAGTAATATTATATGATTTAGCTGCAGGTATGTGTGGCAATAAATTCAAGTCTAGAGTTATCCTTCAGTCATATAAAATATTGAACACAGCATATCATTTTAAAATGATGTGTAGTGCACCATGTAGAGAGCAAAATGACAATCTACGATAATACTTTCTGACCCCGGCTCTCTGACAAAGCCACAGTTTAACTGGTTTATTGACAGGGTAGATTATTATAGATTAGAGTGGTTCACAAAAGATGGCAGCTCCTATTCTTCTGTAATAGTCCAACTGAGCTGTTCTTGAAAACCCTTCATCCAAGGAGCTCAAAACATTACTATAAGGTACTCTTATGTCTAAACATTTGTCTTTTAACTTTTTATTTGTGAGGAATTTGGAATCTTAATTAGTATTCATCAGTTATTCCTATGAGACATTCTAGCATATTCAGATCATTTAAAAATGAGTCTCTAAGGCCTAGGAACTCTGATTAACCCCTCTAGAGAAACACTGTTAGAACACTTGGCCTTCAAAGCTCAACTCTGTCATTGCACAATTGATGCATATTTATGTCTAAAATAAGGGGAACACATCAGTTAGCCTTTTCCCAGAGCCATTTACTTTGTGAAGCTACCTTCATTAATTTTTCTCCTTACATGATAATAAGTAAGAATATCACTGATTTTCATCATTTCACTTGCTTTACAGAAGGCTTGATCTAATTAATGTATTTTTTTTTTTTTAGAAAAGATCTATGTATATCAAAGATAATTAAGCACTTCTTTGTTATAAACACTTTGAAGAAAGGGTTTCATTGTGCTTACAGGATATTATATTTTCTTAGAAACCCAAACCTTTTGAATTCTCTTCATATGTTTCTGTGGAATATTTAGCAACTGAAATCTCCTTTATTTTAAGTGTCATGAACAACAGATGGTGACCCTAAAAAGACTACTTTCATATTCAAGTCATTTTGCAATAGCAACTGCCTTGAATTGTACTCAAAGTAAACTTACTGCTTGTGAGTATAGATCAGAAATCCAAATGCATCAGAAGATAGGAATGGAAGATAATAAATAGTTCTTTTACATTTAAATGGCTTCATTTTTCTGAAATATCAAAACCTGGTCAAAATTGTAGTGGTGGAATTTTGATATCTGTAAATTCATCTCCTGTCCATAAACTTTGAGACTTGAATGAAAGCTTCCTTTGTGACTTAAGGTAGATATGTCTTTATGATCCTTGTGTGAATTTCCCTTAACTGTGCCCACACTGCAGATTTTGGACTTGCCAGCATCCACAAAATTCTGAGCCAATTCCTAATAATAAATTTCTTTCTATATATGAATACATCCTATTGATTCTGTTTCTTGGGAAAACCCCAATTAAGACAAATTGATTCCCGGTTTGACTACAGAATATGATGGATTATGAAATGTACGAAGTGGGGAGTAGCAAAAATGTAGTGAGGAGATTGTGGCTTTACTTTAGATCTGCAGCTAACCCACCTGTGTGATTCTGGATGAGTCTCAACGAACTTAAAGCTTTTCCTGTATCAAAATGAGAAGGTTCAAATAGATAAACTCTTACAACCTTTCCAGTTTTAATATTGATGACTACATCCCGTATGATCTTGACCTTGGAGAAGCCTATAGTTTCTCTGATACTTCTTTCATCACTACCATGGTATTAAGGATTATGGGGAAAAAATGTACAAAATGGCATTTACTGAATATAAAGGAATGATTATCTACTATTAATGAATTAATGTAAAATGGCAATGCCCATTCATCATGCCCTGTACTCAATCAAAATCAAAGTAATCAAGTAATCCATTCTCAAAACAATCAAATTCTTATTCCAAGCAATTTCTTGCCCATGATAGACATTAGTTTTAATACCATTGATAGAGTTGAATAATTCTGAAAGAAAAAAGGACAAGACAAGAGGCAAACCAACCTTCAAGAATGATGTCTCCCAGGAATGTGAGCTGAGGCTCCCTGAGGCATCAGATAGAATGTTAATGGAAAATGTGGGTCTAATTGCTGTTGTATCAGTGCCTTAGGCATTTCCTGGTTCTTATTTCATGTTTTACTGAATGGTTTTGTTAAGTGATTTCTTTCTTTGCTTCCTTTTGGATTTTGCTTTTAAAAATCTGATAATTTTTTTTCTGTTAACTATTCTTCTTTTGTTCTCCTTGTTGCTAGATACTCTTTAATAATGAAATGGAAATTTTTTCAATTAGCTATGTATACTTTTTATCTACATATCATTCATTGTCATCAACACTATCATTTCCATTACCTTTACAGATTTTTGTGCATTTGCCATGTGCTATTCTTGTAGACACCAAATAGTTTATGGAGAAGATGTAACTTATGAGTATTTTAAGATGAATATAGAGAAGAAATAAATGGAGAATTATAGTAAAATGAAGCAGATCTTCCAGTTAGTAAAATACTATGTTGTTCCTTTATCATAGTTGTGCCTGAGTTCAAGTTTCAAACACTGAAAATGCAAATTTAAAAACCTCTGCTACGTTTTATGAATTATCATTAAAATATTCTCAGACTATTGGCTGTAAACTGTGCTGCTTGGTCTAAAGGAATGTCATTTGGTAATCCAAATTGGTATAGTAAGCTCTGTCCCAGTCCTTTCACAGTGTTTTAAGCATTTGCTTCTACCACCAGCTATGCAAATCTCTGTCTAGAGTAACTGTCCATTCCTGTAGGACCCAATTCATAGCCTCTCAGCATCACCAGTAGCGGTTTCACGTGGTCTTCTTGTCAGCTCTATTCGGGGTCTTTCCTCCCAGAGAAATTCTACAGTCGTCTGTGATTGTTCAGTAGAGAGATGGGTCTTGCATCAGTTCAAACATGCTTCTCCATTCTGCAACATACAAAACCAAAAAACTGCCCCTAAGTTTCTCACTCTCATTATCAATTTAGTAAATGTTTTTCAGGAAGCTGATGACATTGATTCATAAAATGAGACAATAACTCCTTCATATTACACTTTCTGATTTCAGTAGTCTTTTGTCCATCTCCCCCAACTATCTTTTTGGTAACCAGAGGTTGTGTGTGTGTGTGTGTGTGTGCTCAGTCATGCTCGATTCTTGAGGCCCCATGGACTTTAGCCCACCTGGCTCCTCTGTCCATGGAATTTTCCAGGCAAGAATACTGGAGTGGGTTGCCATTTCCTTCTCCAGGGGATCTTCCAGGGATCAAACCAGTGCCTCTTGCATCTCCTGCTTGGGCAGGCACATTCTTTACCACTAGTGCCACCTGGAAAGTCCAACTAGATGTTATAGAAGCTCTATTTGCTTTTCCAGCACAAATTTTTCCTTTTGGTCATGGCCCTAAGGCTAGAGACTAAAATCTGTAGCACCAGAATTTACCTCAATACTTTGCTTTACTTTGATTTTAGCTATTGCAGACAAAGATAACCAAAAGGACTGTATATTTAGCTTGTCATGACTTTGCATTTTTTTAATGTATTTAGGGAGCCAAGTCCTTGGGTATGGGGTCTGCTATTTCTGAATGGAATTCTTTACCTCCAGTAACCGGTGGTGCGACTGCTATCTCAAGTTGCAGGTAACTTGTTAGCTAACTCAGTGTTAAAGGTTCATCAGTCCTTGTCACCTCACCCTTTTCAGGATTGTTCTAGAGAATCCCACTTCTGATGCCAATTAAATTATCTAAATTGATGCAAAAAAATGTGACAAAATTCAACCTCCGTTTATAATAAAATGCTGCTGCTGCTAAGTCGCTTCAGTCGTGTTCAACTCTGTGCGACCCCATAGACGGCAGCCCACCAGGCTCCCCCGTCCCTGGGATTCTCCAGGCAAGAACACTGGAGTGGGTTGCCATTTCCTTCTCCAGTGCATGAAAGTGAAAAGTGAAAGTGAAGTCGCTCAGTCGTGTGTCTGACTCTTAGCGACCTCATGGACTGCAGCCTACCAGGCTCCTCTGTCCATGGGATTTTCCAGGCAAGAGTACTGGAGTGGGGTGCCATTGCCTTCTCCGTATAATAAAATGAACCCCCAACAAACCCAAAAGGATATTTCTTCAATGTTAAGACATCTAAAAAAAAAGAAAAAAAACAAAACAAAACTTTGTCCTTCCTCTCCTCCAACCTTGCAATTAGCTTCGTGTTGTTGTTCAGTCCGAGTCATGTCCAACTCTTTGTGAGCCCATGGGCTATAGTCCACTAGGATCCTCTGTCCATGGGATTTCCCAGGCAAGAACACTGGAGTACTCCTTCTCCAGGGGATCTTCTGATTAGGGATTGGACGCATGTCTCTTGCATTGGCAAGCAGACTCTTTACTGCTGAGCCACCAGAGAAGCCCCAATTAATGTGTGTGCTCAGTCACTCAGTTGTGTCGACTCTTTGTGACCCCAGGGACTGTAACCCACCAGAGTCCTTTGTCCATGGGATTCTCCAGGCAAGAATACCGGAGTGGGTTGCCATGCCTAATGGTTACTTCATTAACTTCATGAATGTTCTTCCTCTAAGATCAAGAATAAAATGAGGATGTTTACTGTGATATATATCTAGTCAAACTTTCTGCTACTGTATTTTACATTTCTAGCACCCCTTTTGGCTTGCAACTCAAGGCTGAAATTCTGTCTTCGTGCACGTTGTCCACATTTCCCTTGGATCTGTTAATATTTTTATTAGATATGAAAGTCTCTGTCTAATAATTTCAACCTTTGAGCGGTCTCTGGGTTTCCTGTAGATCTTTTCTATCTTGATTGCAGGCCACATTTTCATGCTTTTTTGGTGTGTCTCTGAATGTTTAATTGCATAGAAGGCATTGTGCATAAAAGGATACTAGACACTGAAGTTAATATTACCTCCTAAATGAGCATGCTACTTCTTTGGCCATATTGCTAGAGTGGCACCAAAGTAAGTGTGGTCTTTCTTTGTTGTTGAGCTAATCTGTTACTAATTAATTTTTTTAGTTTTTGATTGATTCAGTTCACCAGTGGCTTCAACATCTTAGAGTAGGATCAAGACTTTCCTTTCAAAAATGTTTGGAGATGAAGCACTGGCAAGAAATTTAGTGCTTTATGGGTGAGCCACCAGTTTTCCAAACTCTTGATGATTTTTCTCTCCTTTATATTCTGAGTACCAGCTTTCTGAATTGCTGGGGAATTGTTTTTGTATCAAGAGAAGAACTGTGGGAAAAGGTTGGCATATGGGTTTAGAGAGACCCTGTGGCAGAGGTTCCTTTGCATTCTAGTGTATTCCATGTGGAATTCCTCCTTACACATCAATGGCACGTCTGTCCTCATTGTTGCCACTATGCATGAGACAAAAGTGGCTGTGGTCTCCTTTCTCCTGTGCAGAGCTTTTTTATTTCTTAACTTATTTAGGTATCTTTATATCCTTAGATTTCTGATTGGCTTAAAAATTTTGATTTTTTTTTAGCTTATGTGGTTTGTTTTGGTTGTTAGGGTGAGAGGATGGACTCTTTCAACTTTCTATAGTCTAACCAGACCTATTTTACTTATGTTCTCTTTCATCTTTCTATCTGGAATTGAATACTTTGGTTATTAAGTTTTAATATTTCCTATTTAATAATGAAATCATTTAAGACCATAGATTGACATCTGAGTTAAATTTTTCTGTACCATCCATGTTTTTTATATGCAATGCTTTCATTGCCACTAATTTATAGATATTATTAATTGCAGTTTTGATTTCAGTTCTTCTCTGCTGCTGCTGCTAAGTCGCTTCAGTCGTGTCCGACTCTGTGCGACCCCATAGAAGGCAGCCTACCAGGCTCCCCCGTCCCTGGGATTCTCCAGGCAAGAATACTGGAGTGGGTTGCCATTTCCTTCTCCAATGCATAAGGTGAAAAGTCAAAGTGAAGTCACTCAGTAGTATCCGACTCTTAGCGACCTCATGGACTGCAGCCTACCAGGCTCCTCTGTCCATGGGATTTTCCAGGCAGGATACTGGAGTGGGGTGCCATTGCCTTCTCTGTCAGTTCTTCTCAGGAGTATTTAAAAAATGGTGTGTGTGTGTGTGTGTATTTAATTATAGTTTTGTTACATTGTGATCAGAGAGTGTAGTAAAAACGACTGTTGCTTTGGGGGAGTCCTGGAGTCCTTTTTATGACCAACACAATGGTATTATCTTTGGCTCAGGGTACCAGGGTTATCTTGCACATAAATTATAATTAGTACTTGTTGAATGAATAAAAAATCTTTTTCTGCTGGTAAGTGTTAACTATATAGCTAAAAAAACTATTTGTGGATCCAAAGTTTGATCTATATTATTGTTCTGTTCAGATTTATTTTTTTCTAATTGATCAATTGAAGACTAAGTTTGATTGATGGTTGAACAATCTAATGGTATGGTGGTTGAACAACTTATGGTATGTTGCATGTGTGTGTGTGCTTAGTTGTGTCTGACTTTTTGCGACCCTATGGACTGTAGCCCTCCAGACTCCTCTGTCCATGGAATTCACTCCTCTGTCCATGGAATTCTCCAGGCAAGATTACTGGAGTGGATTGCCATTTCCTCCTCCTGGGGATCTTCCCAGCCCAGGGATAGAACATGGTCTCTTGCATCTCCTGCATTGACAGGCAGATTCTTTACCACTGAGCCACCTGGGAATCCAAGAATTATATGCCACCTCCCATTTGATTGTGATTTTGTCAATTTCTCCTTGTATTTTCTAAAAAAAAAAAAATTACTCTTGTGTTACTGAACCAAACTTGGGTCCTGTCTCCCATTCAGAATAACGCCAATCTTTGACGTGTGTTATGAAGGAAAATGCAGCATTTACTGTAGGTGTCAAACAAGGAATGCAGGCACGAATGCAGACAAACCACATACTCTGCAGTGGGTTTCAGGGAAGTTTTTAAGGGAAAGATGAGGGAGGAGACCATGGGGTATGTGATCAGCCTTGCGCAAAATTCTCTGCTTGGCTGATGGTAAGGTAACAGGGCAGTGTCATGTGTTAACTTTATCAGTCCTTAGGCTTCAGCTGATCTGGGGTCTATGTGTTCATGGTCACCATATGGTTAACTTCTTCCACTTGTAAAATCACTCAGGAATGTGTGTCAGACACTGTTATTTGTGTATTTCAAGGAGAAATTAAAGATTCTGTGACTGCTATATGGCTGATTTACTACTTAAATTGTTACCAGTTCTCCCCACTGTTACTTTTGTTCACATCTTTTCAGTAATTAATTCTTGAGTCGAATTTTGTGATTCAGGGGAGGCCTGGGAGACTAGTTTTTCTACCAAAAAAAGGTAGGCAGAAAACTTGGGGTAGGGGTCTGTCCTGGGAAGGCCACATAGGGTCTTGCTCAGTTACACTTGTTCTTTTTCTTGCATTTAAACGATGCATAATGGTTCATGATATAATTTTTTCTTGTTTCTTAATATATCATCTCATTTGCTGATGATCTTTGTATTTGTATCACTTTGATATTAATTTTGTATCCTTTTGTATTTGTTTGATAAACATTTCCATATATGTCTAAAATTTTTATGTCACATTTTCTTAAGTGTGATTCTTATAAGCAATGTGTAGTTGTATTTTGTTTAAGGTTCAATACTGGAGACTTCGTTTTTAACCCATTTTTATTTATTGCCATAATTGAGTTTTTTACTTGCCTGTTCTTCCCATATTGCTTTACATTTTCTGTTTTTGGTTCACTTTTTCTCTCCATCCCACCACTCCTCTTTCTCCTTCTTTCTCTCCTTTTCCAACTACCTTTTGCTGTGTGGACAACTTTTTTGTTGTTTCTATTTTTGTTCTCTTTGAATTATTTTCATACTTTGCATTGTCTTACACTTTACTAGTTTTTAACCTTTAATTTTAAAATATGCCTGACCCTATATTTTTATAATTGTTTAAGGTAAAAAAAATGAAGCACCGTTGCTTGACTGCTATGAATAATGAACATATGCATATGACTTGGCCACAAGACTTAGCCATTTGATCTCAATAGTTCTTGTAATTAGTGCCAAATTTTTTCAGTTCCTACAGCAGTTTGGCCTATAGTCTTAATTTTCAGCATTGTTAAGACTGTTCATCTTTTTCTGAATTTTTGTTATCTGTTTCCTTTGGAAGCTGCACAAGGCTGATTCATGTGTTATTAGCCAGGTGTCATCTCTCTGATTTTGCTTCTGTTAAAATGTCTAATGGTGGCTGACAAAATATAGAAAAGCTATTGGTTTTTATTTATCTTTTATTTAGCTAATTTACTGAACTGCTTTATTAATTAAAATGAGTTTCAATTGATTATAACTATCTGATTACACAATTATATCATCTGGAAATAATGAAAAATTTGTATTCAATTTTCCAGTTTTATTATTTCTAAATTATCTCTTCTGTCTTGTTTCACTGTTAGGTATGATTTGGCTGTTGGTTCAAAATATTACAATTGCTTTAGCAGTCACTGCATTGTTTACAGTGTTCACAAACTAACTTTATAATAATCAGTTATTGAGTATTTAAATATCCACATCTGTAGCTTCTGTATTCTTTCCTTTTTCTCTGATTGAACATTACCATTTCTAGCCACCTGGATTCTTTCTCTTTCAAGATTTCTCTAAATCACTAACCTGGCTCTGAGACAATTTTAACATTTCTTAGTACCTCAAGAATTATTATGAATCTGGTATTTTATACTCATGTAGGGTAGCTACACGCTCCTTCTACTACAGTCTCCCCTGACATGTTTCTGTATTCTTTCCAAAGTACTTGTCCTACCCTTCTGTTCTAGAGGCTGAAGCATATGAAGTTCTCCTTATATGAAAAAGGGCGTCTATGGAGAATCTCCCTTAACCTACACGTAAGGGTTAATCTAATATAAACAGTCCTAATACATGGGCTTTTAAAAGTGATTTCGTGTATTGTGGGTACAACTGACAAATAAATAACTAGCAGAATCAACACTGGTCCCAGGGCATGATATTCTTTTGTGTTGGGCATTCTCCCTCGCATGGAGTCAGCTGGCATTAAATGTGATAGTGGTGATGCTATTTGGATAATGGTTTGCTTGAGACCCAGTCTCAGAAGAAGCCCAAAGCATCCACTGGGTTCTACACCACTGGAACAGTCACACCCATGATCAGGGTTTAGTTCTCTTTCAGTTTTGCCCACACCATCCCTCCGCTCCACAAGTTCCCTTCATTGGTTTATTTGTACCAATATTGCTCTGCTAAAAACTTGGATTTATTTTATCATTCCTACACCTAATTCCTTAGGAGATACTGTTACTTATGTCTAGCTTTCCTCTCCCTCCCTGATAGGAGCTAATAGTTGCTTTCTAATGAAAGTCTCTTCTCTCACCAGCTTGTTCTTTCCTGTTGGTGAGAAAGCACTGTGATAGAGTCCGCTCTCACAGGAAGTCAACTTTCATTTTCTAATTCCAACTCTACTTCTCATATTTTGTCAACCTTTGACAAAAGCCAGCAGAAGATAAGATGGAGTAATAAAGTATGTTATAGAGCGATACCTGGGGAAATCAAGGACATAATCATTGAGCACTTAAGTGAGTATAAAAGGATAAATGTAAGTGGCCAAGTGGAGGAAAGGAACTCTTATTCTTTCCACAGATCACAAATTCAATGTTAATTTAGGGAATTCAAGTATTTGGATTTCTGTTTAATCACCTCAGTTAAATAGCACCTAGTGCTAAATTCTTTATTTCTTTTTTCGATTGTATAATTTTTCAGAAGTCAGAGTTAGAAACTTGGAAGCTACTACTCTGAGACTAATTCTAGGCCATGAAGAAGAATTGGCTGTTGGATTGGATTGTTCTAGGACTTGGGGCAGAAGGAATGCTGCCATCCAAGTCCTTGTGCAGTCCTGGAAAGGGCACTGTGGACCGAAGCATGTGTCTTATTGGTTTTAGGGGGACAGATTCCAAACAAGAGATAATGATGACAATACTCTTATAGCCTGAAAATATAGAAAGCAAAAAATCTTCAAAGCTTGAGTGCTATCAAAAACAACTTTCAAAATATGAAAGAAAAAGATTCATGCAAGTTAAAAAAGATGGAAACAAATGAAAATGATGCTGCTGTTTTCAGAATCTTCTGATGAGATTTGAAATAGGTATAAAATGAGAGAGATCCATAAGTAAAGACTAATATAAAAATCAGTATGGTCCCATTAGAAAATGATTAGGAAGGCTAGTAGCTGAAATTTGCAAACAGGGGAAAGAGGGTCAGAGGGCAAAGGGTCAAGGGCTCAGTTTTCTTTGTAAACATGCCCAGTATGTTGTCAGCTCCTGTGCCATGGATGAGAGCTGTCCAAAGAATGTAAAGACCACTGGGTTATGTGCAAGCATCTCGGGGCATCACTCTAGGTCTCACGCTTTCTTTTTCTGAATCTGTTTTCTCTGCCTATTTTTTGTGGCTTAGTTGGATTCTGTCCTTCTAGTGTAAACCCTTATATCAGTGCTCTGGTAAAGCTGCTATATGGCTTTCCCCTCCTTTGCCCAGAAAGACTTTTTTGTTTGCTCTTTTCAAAAAGCATTTTGTGGTAAATTTTTCAATAATACAGAAAAGTTGAATTAATACACATATAACTACTACTTGCATATAAATATAATATTGTTTCCTCTCTTATATAAAGCAAGGGCTAAACTGGTTTAAAGTAAATTATAGATCTGGAAGAATTTACCTAAACATTGTAGTATATGTTTCTAAATTTAAATAAAGCACATTCTCATACATAACCACATATTCAAATTTCCCTCATTTTCTCCCAGAATATCTAGTTGTATCTTAAAAATCAAGATATAATTAAGGACTAAACATTGCCTGTAAATCTCTTAAATTATATCTCTTCAACTCCTTTTATTCTAAAATAGTTCTCTTCCTCCCCTCCACCCTGCCCCAATATTGTCTTTTCCATGAGAGTCCAATTTCTTATTGAAAACTTTATATTCTGATTTTGTCAGACTTTTTCTCTTCATTATTCTCTCTTTCCTGTGTTTCTTCATAACTGAAAATTAGATGTTAAAAGTTTGCTTAGGGTTAGTTTAAACATTTTTGGCCGTGGTAAGTGCATCGTATCAGGAGGCGCTTGACGTGTGGTAATCCCACCTGGGCATTGTTTTCTTGAAATCTCTTGACTCCTGGAGATTTTCTGTAGTTCACGTTCTGTAGCTTGGGGTCACTTCTGCTTATCCCTGTCCAGGCCCCAGCTACTGGAGCTCAGAGCCAGGTGTGATCCCATGAGACAATCACATTCTATCCCCGGCCTGTCACTCTTCTTGGGTAATCACATCCACTCTTAGGCACTCAATAGCCAACTCCGAAAAGCTGTTGAATGATTGATTTTCTATAGAAGATAAAATCAGAATGTCATTCAGGATAGATTAAATTCAGTCTAGTTTAGAGATGAGAGACTGCATTTTTTGTGTCTAAGCTGCTGTACTTGTGTCGTTTACCTTATGATTAGATATGCCTTTTAGATGGGGAATGCAGGCTAAAGTTTCTTGCTGGCATCTATTTCTATAGTTAAAGAGAAATGTATACAGTCCCATGTTCCACCCTCATTAGTCCCTGGTTAAAACTATAGTTTGTGGTTGAGTTACCTGTCAGCACATTGATCCTCTGCTAGTAATAGCCTAAAGAACAATAGAAGCTATGCTGCAAGGAGCACATGGCTTTTGAATAATTTACAGTGTGGTATTAAATAAATAAAAGAGTAAAATGGAAAAAACACCCTCAGCTTTATTCTCTCTGAACTTTCATATCTGTGGCACACACACATTCATGAAAAATCTTATTATGGCCTCTGATTTGTAACCATGGAAAATTGACTTATAGTTATTGAAGATGTATGTTGGCGTTTGCAGCTTTATATTAGCAGAGTGTCATAGATGTGCAGGGCAAATATTCCAGCATCATAGCTATAAAATCAGGAAAGAAAACTTTTATATTCTGTCAACCAAAAAAAAAAAAAAAATGCAGAAGACTGCAAATAAGAAAAAGAGTTTCATTTAGTCTTAAGAACTGTAATTCAAAAGACACAGATTCAAGTAAAACTGAAAATGTCCTGAGAAAGAAAGAGTCAGCGACTTGTGAAGGCAAAACCATGAGCTTGTACTCTGAAACAAGAAGAGAAATGTTGGTGCTTAAGTGATGGTTATCATGAGCTGTTTTAGGCTAAGGGTCTGATAATTATCTCAAGTTTCTGTCAGTTGTTTTGGATGCTTCATTTGAACAACAGTAGTCAAAAGGTCAAATTCCATCTATGGAATGGATGGAATATCCATGGATATGATGGATATCCATGGATATCTATGGAATCTGCTATGTGCAGAAGTCACACTTCTGAGATGGCCTCCTGACTCCATCCTAGGACACTCTCTTAGCAATACCAATTCCATTTCGATTTTCCTTTCACAACTTCCATTAGTTTACTAAAACGTTGACAAACATCCTTATCAGCATTATAATGGATTCTGAGTGACCCTTTGTGTTTTATACTAAGAATAAAAACTGCACCTATCATCCCCATACTCTTACTCTGATTCTCATTTAGTCTCAATCAGGGCTGGTCAACTTCTGCAAAGAGTCAGATAGTAAAATATTCTAAGTGGTATGGGTCACATGGTTTCTGACACAACTGCTTGACTTTGTTGTTGTAGCACTAAAGCAGCCATAGGCAAGTTGTAAATGAATGAACTTGGCTGTGCTTCAATAAAGCTTTATTTATAAACATTAAAATTTTAATTTCTTTAACACGTCATTAAACATTATCTTTATGTTTTCAAAAAATATTTTAAAATGCAAAAATCATTCTTAGCTCACAGGCCATACAAAAATATAAAAACAGGCAGACTGATTCGGTCTATATAGTTTGCCAACTCTTGGACCAAATCATTTGAATCTTTACATATTTCTCTCCTCACTTTTCTTTCCCTCCCTTCTTTTTCTCACAGAAATATACAATGTTGAGCAATTAATATCATGATTTACAGTAGCAAATGTGTGGTTAGTCTTCCTTTGTTCCCTGGCACATAGCTCCTATGGAATTTCTTACATGTCAAGAGTTGTCTTTTTTAAGGTTGATGAGGTGACTTTTGGAAGCCCCTAGGTAACCTAATGATGTGGGCTGATTGCCAGGGAAACCAACCATATAACTACAGGCTTATGACTTGCAGTGCCACCCGCTCACTCCTGGGAGCCAAGAGGGACTGGGGATTGAATTAATCATCAGTGGCTAATGTAATGTAAGCCTCCATAACAATCCCAAAAGGTCAGGGTTCAGAGAGCATCCAGAGAGCACATGGAGATTTGGGGAGAGTGGCACTCAAGGAGAGGGCATGGAAGCTCTGAGCTTTTCCCCATACCTTGCCCTATGTATGTCTCTTCTACCCAGCTGTTCTGGCATCACATTCTTTTACAATTAAAGGTAATCTAGGAAGCAAAAGGGAGAAGGCAATGGCAGCCCACTCCAGTACTCTTGCTTGGAAAATCCCATGGACGGAGGAGTCTGGTGGGTTGCAGTCCATGAGGTGTCGAAGAGTCAAACACTTGACTGAGCGACTTCACTTTCACTTTTCACTTTCAGGCATTGGAGAAGGAAATGGCAACCCACTTCAGTGTTCTTGCCTGGAGAATCCCAGGGATGGGGGAGCCTGGTGGGCTGCCGTCTATGGGGTCACACAGAGTTGGACACGACTGAAGCGACTTAGCAGCAGCAGCAGCAGTAGCAAATTAATCAAATCTGAGGAGGAAATCATTGGAACCTCTGATCTATAGCCAGTAGGTCAGAAGCTCAGGTGAAAACTTGGACTTGAGACTGGCATCTGAAGTGGGGTGAGAGTGAGGGTGTGTATAGGAGAAGCACAGGCTTGTAGAAGTGAACCCTTATTCTGTGGGAAATGATGCTATCTCTAGGTAGATAGTGTCAGAAATTAGTTGAATTGTAGAACACCCAGCTCCTGTCCTATCATTTCACTTGCTTAGTGGTATCTGGAAAAAAAAAAACAAAGTGGAATTGGGTGCAAATTGTAAATGACAACTCATCAAGATATTCATTTCCCCTCAGAAACACAAATACAACCTGCTAGCATAAAAAAAAATGATAAGTAAATGTAGTAATTGTCACTAATCTCTATACTAATGCAAATTTTACTGTTACTGATTTTATATTTCAATGTTGATTATAAAGATTTGACTCAAGGTTAAGTTGTGTCTTCCATGATAAAAGTTTTTCTACATGCATGCATATAAGTTCAGTTCAGTTCAGTTTAGTCGCTCAGTCGTGTCCAACTCTTTGCAACCCCATAAATCCCAGCACGCCAGGCCTCCCTGTCCATCACCAACTCCCGGAGTCTACCCAAACCCGTATCCATCGAATCGGTGATGCCATCCAACTATCTCATCCTCTGTCCTTCCCTTCTCCTCCTGCCCTCAATCTTTCCCAGCATCAGGGTCTTTTCAAATGAGTCAGCTCTTCGTTATCAGGTAGCCCAAGTATTGGAGTTTCAGCTTCAACATCAGTCCTTCCAGTGAACACTCAGGGCTGATCTCCTTTAGGATGGACTGGTTGGATCTCCTTGCAGTCCAAGGGACTCGCAAGAGTTTTCTCCAACACCACACTTCAAAAGCATCAATTCTTTGGCGCTCAGCTTTCTTTATAGTCCAACACTCACATCCATACATGACCCCAGGAAAAACCATAGCCTTGACTAGATGGACCTTTGTTGGCAAAGTAATGTCTCTGCTTTTTAATATGCTGTCTAGATTGGTCATAACTTTCCTTCCAAGAAGTAAGCGCCTTCTAATTTCATGGCTGCAATCACCATCTGCAGTGATTTTGGAGCCCAGACAAATAAAGTCAGCCACTGTTTCCTCATCTACTTGCCATGAAGTGATGGGACCAGATGCCATGATCTTCGTTTTCTGAATGTTGAGCTTTAAGCCAACTTTTTCACTCTCCTCTTTCACTTTCATCAAGAGGCTTTTTAGTTCCTCTTCACTTTCTGCCAAAAGGGTGGTGTCATCTGCATATTTGAGGTAATTGATATTTCTCCCGGCAATCTTGATTCCAGCTTGTGCTTCCTCCCCAGCATTTCTCATGATGTACTCTGCATATAAGTTAAATAAGCAGGGTGACAATATACTGCCTTGATGTACTTCTTTCCCGATTTGGAACCAGTCTGTTGTTCTGTGTCCAGTTCTAACTGTTGTTTTTTGACCTGGATACAGATTTCTCAGGAGGCAGGTCAGGTGGTCTGGTATTCTCTTTGAGAATTTTCCACAGTTTGTAGTGATCCACACAATCAGTCAAAGGCTTTGGCGTAGTCAATAAAGCAGAAGTAGATGTTTTTCTGGAACTCTCTTGCTTTTTCAACAATCCAATGAATATTGGCAATTTGATTTCTGGTTCCTCTGCCTTTTCTAAATCCAGCTTGAACCTCTGGAAGTTTGTGTTTCACACACTGTTGAAGCCTGGCTTGGAGAATTTTTTTATTAAAAATTATAAATTTATAAAATTTAATATAAAATTTATAAATATTATGAAATTTATAAAAAAATTTTATAAGTCAACAATTATGAAATGGCTTACCTGGGGTGGATTGGCTTGGTGTCTCTTATGGGGTTACAGTCCAAATGTCAGCAGGGCTGTCAATCATTTGAATTCTGCTTGGGCTGAAGGATTTAGTTGTGAGGTCACTCATGTGGTTGTTAGCAGAAAACCTCAGCTCTTTACCATGTGGACGTCTCATGACCTGGCAGCTTCTCCAGAGCAAGTGATCTCAGACAGACATGCAGATCCATAATATTCCTATGACCTAATCTGGGAGGTGCATATCTGTTGTATTCTGTTGGTCACACAGAGCAATCCTCATACAGTAAGAGCAGAGACTACACGGAGGCAAGAGTGCCAGGCGGGGAGGCTCACTGGGGGCCATCTCGGAGACTGGCTACTGCGGAGGTCACACTGTAACAGGACACTCTCAGTACCTGTGGATATCTCCAAAACATTGTGCTACCCCCTGTGCAAAACTTCATCTTCAAAAGTTGGGGCATGTACGAAATTCCCTGGCAGGCCAGTGGTAAGGACTCTCGTGCTCTCACTGCTGGAGTTTGGTCCCTGGTCTCGGAAATGAGCTAAGGTCTTGTAAGCCGAGCAGTGCAGCCAATAACTAACTAAACAAAAATGTAAGGGAAAGTTGGGATGTAAAAGTTAGCTGAAAATAAATAATTTGGGGTTTTGAAGGTGAATTGCTCAAAGGGATTTTTAAAAGATTAGTTGTGTCACTTTCCCCCCCTCTTCTCTATTCATAGGGAAGTAAACTACTACAGAACAGATTAATCTACTCACTCTTTAATTATATAAGTAGTGAGTAAGGGCTTTTGTTAAATTGTTAATGATTGGCCTATTTCCCTAGAGTTAGTGTCATTTAGAACTTCTTGTGAAAATTCTATCAAACATACTATGCAGTGTGTCTAACTAAGATTGACCCACATTTTAGAGGAGGGCATAGAAGACTTGAAAGTGGATAAGACTTTTAGTAGCCAAATTTTTGTCAGTACTCCATACCAGTTATGTTTTCTTGTGTAATTTACCCAAACTCTTTGAGACTCCTGTGCCACAACTGTAAAATGGGGGGAAAAAACTGAACTGTAGCCTTGTTGTAAAGATTAAATATGAAACCTAATAATCCTTCTACAAATATTGGTTCCATTTTCCCATTAAGAAGATACAGAAATGGGTTTCCAGGGATTGGAACGAAAAGAGAGAACTGTACAAGTGCAGGCCTTTATTAACGATAAATACTAGCCTGGAAACTCTCTTCTTGCTATTACAGAATATTTGATTATAGAATAGTTTGCCAAGAGGAATATTGTCCTTTTGACCTGAAAGATTTTGCTGTTAAGTAGCTGATTTGAGACAATTTCTTTGATACAGTAATATGCTCTGGCCAATCACATCTATAAATTGACTCAAGTTTAACCAGAAAGTTAATTGAATTTTCATCTTAGCTCCACTGTTGGTTATTCCTTTGCCTCCGGTCTTGCCATTTGCAAATCCATCCTATACTCTGCACCGTATTAACCTTCTCAGGACACCACTTACAGGCACTCTGTTCCTAAATGTACAACTTTTAGAAGTCTTCCATTGTGTGCAGGATTAAATTATTTAGCACATAATTAAATGTCTTCCATAGTCTGACCGCATTTTACCTTTCAGCTTATTTTCAACTTCTCCTTTATACAAATTTTCCCTTTAGTTGTCTTACCTCCTTATTCTTCTATTTTTTCTCTTACTATTAATATTCTCATAATCTACTTTGCCTACCCAAACTCAACCCACTGTTAACACCCTTTCTAAATTTACTTTAATACAGTCTTCTCTAGAAAATATTTTATTAGCACACTGGCCCAAACTGTGACCATATGTATACACATAACTATCTGTAAAAAAGAATGTGATTCCACATTTTGTGCCACCAGCATAGTTAAACTGCTAGGGTGAGAAGAGGGAGAAACCACTTCCAGCCTGGGGTTGGAGAAAGGATTCCCTGAAGGAATGAACATTGAAAGAGTCCTTGAGAAATGGCTTAGAATTTCCCAGGAGATAAGGTGAGGTCACCCTTGGAAGGGGAAATAGTATAAAAAATGAATCAAAGTTTGGAAAACATAGAGTATCCTCAAGGAATAATGAAAAATTCAACTTGGACAAAGCATGCAATACATATAGAAATATTTTGGGGTACTTCATGGATTGGAATCTGACTTACAAGACATTACCACATTAAGAAATCTGCACTTGAATTCTATTTCAAAAACACTAAACCAGCAGAAGAACTTCAGATAAAACAAGGAGGATGGTGTGCAGAGTGGAGTTGAGTAGACTGGTTAGGAGACAATGGCAATCAATTAAAGGAATTTAATTAGGGCTGATTTTAGGATACCCAATAAAAGTATATAAAGGAAAATAGAGATGTGAAATGAAAAAACAAATATGAAAGAGGCAGAATCAACATCAAACACTGAATGAAGGGAAGAACAGACGTATGAATGCTATACTTTGATGGGTATTAAATGCTTATTATGAGCATGAGCCTTGAATCAGCTTGGGTTTACATATTGACCATTTTCAGGCTGAAAGACCTAGGGAAGTTTCTTAAATTCTGTTTCATTTTCCTCATTTGTTTAATGGAAATAAAAGTATGAGAATTTAACGCTAATATCTGTAAAATACTCAGAACAATACCTGGCATTTGTTAAGCTCTGTAAATGTGTGTGCTATTATTGCAATGTGGACTGAAATAGGAGGCCGCTTAGTAGCTGGGGTAGTGAGAGCCTGAACCAGGGTAGCTGCAGCGTAGGCAAGAGATGGGGTTAGAAAGTCTTTTTGGAAGTGCCAAGGCCAGAGTTTTCATGTCTTACTCATAGAAGCAGCATAATAAATATGTGATGATTTAATTATTACTGAATATTTTGGGAGCAAATAATTTTTACTTAAATAAAAATAATATTCTCCTTTAATAGATACTTAAAACTATTGAAAGCATCTAAAATTTTCCAGGAGAGAGAAGTGTATAACATTTATTAAATGCATACTGTGGCCTAGGCCTGTTAACTGTATCATACTTTTAATCTCAGGACAACTATATGAGGGAAGTGTTTTAAAATTAATTTTAAGCTTATAGAATCTGAGAATCAAAAGTTAGAATTTACCCATTCTCCTTTTCCTTCCTGGAGTTAGGATTTTATTTAGTGTTTTATAGAAGCACAAAGTAATGCAATTAAACAGGAAAATAAAGTAAATACTGAAAAGGAGACAAATATTATTATTTGTGGATGATGTGATTGTGGCTTGAATCACTTAAGAGAATCACCATAGAAACTATTATAAAATACAAAATTCAGCCAAGTGGTCACTCACAAAATCAGTATTTTCAAATCAATAAATGTTCAATCAACTAACTTTAATAAAAACAAATTGACAAAAAATATTTCAACTTATAATGCCAGTTAAAAATAATCACAAAGTATTTAGAAATAAATCTAAGAAGAAATAAGTACTATCTTAAGAAAAATAATTTGGAGGGAAATTAAAAGATTTTTATATAGAGTGGAATAATTTTTCTTGTATAGAAGATTTGGTTTGGTAAGGATATTACAGTTTTCCAACAATGTATATATCGACATATGTATCGTGCTCATGCTCAGTCGTGTCTTACTCTTTAGCAACCCCATGGACAGTAGCCCACCAGCATCCTCTGTCCATGGTCTTCCTGGAAAGAATACTGGTGTGGGTTGCCATTTCTTCCTCCAGGGGATCTTCCTAATCCAGGGATTGAACCTGGGTCTCTTGTGTCTCCTGCATTGCAGCTAGATTCTTTCCTGCTGAGACATTGGGGAATAATTTATACAAATTTAGTGTGAACTCAATCATAATTGAAATGCTATTTTTTTAAAATTAAAGAGGGAGATGAGATGGGAAAGGGAAATTGATCAGTTGATTTTTAAGTTTATTTGCAATAATACACATATAAAATGTCTGAATATTATTTATCGTAGTTATAATGAAGAATGATGAATTCTATAATTATAAGGACAAAATGAATTAGAAATAAGAGTTCAGTTCAGTTCAGTCACTCAGTAGTGTCCAACTCTTTGCGACCTCATGAATCGCAGCATGCCAGGCCTCCCTGTCCATCACCAACTCCCGGAGTTTACTCAAACTCATGCCCATTGAGTTGGTGATGCCATCCAGCCATCTCATCCTCTGTCATCCCGTTCTTCTCCTGCCCCCAATCCCTCCCAGCATCAGGGTCTTTTCCAATGAGTCAACTCTTCACATGAGGTGGCCAAAGTATTGGAGTTTCAGCCTCAGCATCATTCCTTCCAATGAACACCCAGGACTGATCTCCTTTAGGATGGACTGGTTGGATCTCCTTGCAGTCCAAGGGACTCTCAAGAGTCTTCTCCAACACCACAGTTCAAAAGCATCAATTCTTCGGCGCTCAGCTTTCTTCACAGTTCAACTTTCACATCCATACACGACCACTGGAAAAACCATAGCCTTGACTAGACGGTCTTTTGTTGAGAAAGTAATATCTCTGCTTTTCAGTATGCTATCTAGGTTGGTCATAACTTTCCTTCCAAGGAGTAAGCATCTTTTAATTTCATGGCTGCAATCACCATCTGCAGTGATTTTGGAGCCAAAAAAAATAAAGTCTGACACTGTTTCCACTGTTTCCCCATCTATTTCCCATGAAGTGATGGGACCAGATGCCATGATCTTCGTTTTCTGAATGTTGAGCTTTAAGGCAACTTTTTCACTCTCCTCTTTCACTTTCATCAAGAGGCTCTTTATTTCCTCTTCACTTTCTGCCGTAAGGGTGGTATCATCTGTGTATCTGAGGTTATTGATATTTTTCCCCGCAATCTTGATTCCAGCTTGTGCTTCTTCCAGACCAGAGTTTCTCATGATGTACTCTGCATAGAAGTTAAATAAGCAGCATGACAATATACAGCCTTGATGTACTCCTTTCCTATTTGGAACCAGTCTGTTGTTCCATGTCCAGTTCTAACTGTTGCTTCCTGACCTGCATATAGGTTTCTCAAGAGGCAGGTCAGATGGTCTAATAGACAGATTCAAAAAAAAAAAAAAAACAGAAATTGACCCAAATATTCATCATATTTGGTTTTGTTTAAAAATCATTAGAGAAACAATAGTTTATACATCAAATAGTATCGAGATCTGGATAACCATTAAGCAGTAGTAAACAGATCTGATACTTCACTTACATTATGAAACACTTTTTGATAAAACGGTTTCACTGAATATATAAGTCAAAATTTAAATGTAAAAACTAGAACTGTAAAAGATGTTTGTGTTTACTTTCAATTTAAAAGTACAAAGACATCTCCAAATAAGACACAGACTCCAAAAGCCTTATAGGAAAGGTTTGACTAATTTGGCTATGTAATTACATAAAATATTATAATGATATAAAAGAATTAGTATAAAGAGCTTTCATGAAATTAAAAGACAAATTAGAATCTGGGAATATATTTGCAACATATATAACAAACTGACCATTTCTTTTGTTTACAACAGTGTGTACAAATCAATAATAAAAATGCATAATTCAGTACAAAAATAGGCATAGAATATGAAGATATTCTATGCCTATTGAAGCTTAGGCCAAAAAAAAAAGGAAAATTATGAAGGACCAGTAATAATATAATCAGATGCTCAAGTTCACTCATAAAACAAATGTCAATCAAAACAATAACCTACTATATCACCTATAATTTTTGTCCTTTTACTAGTCTACCTTTTATAGCATATAATTATTCAAGCAAATTATCATCAACACTTGTTGCATGCAAAATACTACACTAGGGTGTTGGGAGAGACATAAAAATGGAAAAGCTTGAGGGTAAGTGAAGAGAAAGTATAAATTAGGGGCAAATAAAAAATTATACCCAGACCACCTTACCTGTCTCCTGAGAAACTTCTATGAAGGACAAGAAGCAACAGTTAGAATCAGACATGGAACAACAGACTGGTTCAAAATTGGGAAAGGAGTACATCAAGGCTGTATATTGTCACCTTGTTTATTTAACTTCTATGCAGAGTACATTATGAAAATGCCAGGCCAGATGAATCAAGATTGATGGGAGAAATATCAACAACCTAAGATATGCAGATGATAGCACTCCTCTGAAGAGGAAATAGAGAGCCTCTTGATGAGGGTGACAGAGGAGAGTGAAAATGCTGGCTTAAAACTCAACAAGCAATAGTAAAGTTGCAGCATATAAAATTAACACACAGAAATCCCTTGCATTCCTATACACTAACAATGAGAAAACAGAAAAAGAAATTAAGGAAACAATTCCATTCACAATTGTGACAAAAAGAATAAAATATTTAGGAATATATCTACCTAAAGAAACAAAAGACCTATATATGGAAAACACTGATGAAAGAAATCGAAGAGGACACAAATAGATGGAGAAATATACCATGTTCATGAATTGGAAGAATCAATATAGTGAAAATGAATATACTACCCAAAGCAATATATAGATTCAATGCAATCCCTTTCAAGTTACCAATGATATTTTTCACAGAACTAGAACAAATAATTTCATAATTTGTATGGAAATACAAAAAACTTCTAATACCCAAAGCAATCTTGAGAAAGAAGAATGGAACTGGAGGAATCAACCTGCCTGACTTCAGGCTCTACTACAAAGCTACAGTCATCAAGACAGTATGGTACTGGCACAAAGACAGAAATATAGATCAATGGAACAAAATAGAAAGCCCAGAGATAAATCTACCTTATCTTTGACAAAGGAGGCAAGAATATACAATGGATTAAAAATAATCTCTTTAACAAGTGGTGCTGGGAAAACAGGTCAACCACTTGTAAAAGAATGAAACTAGAACACTTTCTAACACCATACACAAAAATAAACTCAAAATGGATTAAAGACCTAAACATAAGATCAGAAACTATAAAACTCCTAGAGGAAAACATAGGGAAACACTCTCCGACATAAATCACAGCAGGATCCTCTATGACCCACCTCCCAGAGTAATGGAAATACAAGCAAAAATAAACAAACGGGACCTAATTAAACTTAAAAGCTTTTGCACAACAAAGGAAACTATAAGAAAGGTGAATAGACAGCCTTCAGAATGGGAGAAAATAATAGCAAACAAAGAAACTGACAAAGAATTAATCTCAAAAATATACAAGCAACTCCTGCAGCTCAATTCCAGAAAAATAAACTACCCAAACAAAAAATGGGCCAAAGAACTAAACAGACATTTCTCTAAGGAAGACATACAGATGGCTAACAAACACGTGAAAAGATGCTCAACATCACTCATTATCAGAGAAATGAAAATCAAAACCACAATGAGGTACCATCTCACACTGGTCAGAATGGCTGTGATCCAAAAGTCTACAAGCAATAAATGCTGGAGAGGGTGTGGAGAAAAGGGAACCCTCTTACACTGTTGGTGGGAATGCAAACTAGTACAGCCACTATGGAGAACAGTGTGGAGATTCCTTAAAAAACTGGAAATAGAACTGCCATATGACTCAGCAATCCCACTGCTGGGCATACACACTGAGGAAACCAGAATTGAAAGAGACACGTGTACCCCAGTGTTCATCGCAGCACTGTTTATAATAGCCAGGACATGGAAGCAACCTAGATGTCCATCAACAGAAAAATGGATAAGAAAGCTGTGGTACATATACACAATGCAATATTACTCAGCCATTAAAAATAGTACATTTGAATCAGTTCTAATGAGGTGGATGAAACTGGAGCCTATTATACAGAGTGAAATAAGTCAGAAAGAAAAACACCAATACATTATACTAAGGCATATATATGGAATTTAGGAAGATGCTAACGATAACCCTATATGCAGCACAGCGGAGTCACAGGTGTATAGAACAGTCTATTGGACTCTGTGGGAGAAGGCAAGGGTGGGATGATCTGAGAGAATAGCACCGAAACATGTATATTATCATATGTGAAACAGATAGCCAGTTCAGGTTCGATGCATGAGACAGGGTGCTCAGAGCTGGTGCACTGGGATGATGCAGAGGGATGGGATGGGGAGGGAGGTGGGAGCGGGGTTCAGGGTGGGGAACACATGTACACCCATGGCTGATTCATGTCAATGTATGGCAAAAATCACTACAATATTGTAAAGTAATTAGCCTCCAATTGAAATAAATAAATGAATAATTTAAAAAATAATATAAAAAATCCATTAACATTCAAAAAAAAAAACAAAACTCAACATTCAAAAAATGAAGATCATGGCATCCAGTCCCATCACTTCATGGCAAATAGATGGGGTAAAAGTGGAAAGGGTGACAGATTTTATTTTCTTGGGCTCCAAAATTATTGTGGATGGTGACAGCACTGAAGAAATCAAAAGACACTTGCTCCTTGGAAGGGAAGCTATGATAAAACTAGACAGTGTATTAAAAAGCAGAGACATCACTTTGCCAACAAAGGCCCTTTTTCCAGTAGTCTTGTACAGATGTGAGAGTTGGACCATAAAAAAGCTGAGCGCCAAAGAATTGATGCTTCAAATTGTGGAGCTAGAGAAGACTGCTGCGAGTTCCTTGAAAAGCAAGGAGATCAAAGCAGTCAATAGGTAATCAACCTGAATATTCATTGGAAGGACTGATGCTGAAGTTCCAATACTTTGGCTACGTGATGCCAAGACCCAACTCTGGAAATGACCCTGATGCTGGGAAAAATTGAGAGCAGGAGGAGAAGGGGAGGACAGAGAATGAGATGGTTAGATGGCATCGTTGACACGATGGACATGAGTTTGAACAGACTCTGGAAGAAAGTGAAGAATAGGGAAGCCTGTTGTGCTGCAGTTCATGGGGTTGCATCAGAGATGACTTAGTGATTGAACAACAACCAAGATATATTAAGTAAAAATGCAAATCAACAACATGATAATTGTTTTGTATAATTCTTCAGTTGAAACATTTTTAAAGATTGGTGTAGCTGATATGTCGATTATTTTAGAGGATGGGCAGGAAACTGTTAACACTGTTCACCTCTGCAAAAAGAGTTTAGAGATGGGAATGAGGAGACTTTTAGTTTTATACCTTTCAGTGGTATTTGAAATTTCTTCCTATTTGCATGTATTATTCATCTTTTTTTTTTTCTGTTTTAAATATCACCAGAGTTTATGTGTATTATGGGATTGTGAACAATTTTATTTTTCTTTTCATATTTTCTGTATTAAAAAGGAATTGCTGCTACTGCTACTGCTAAGTCGCTTCAGTCGTGTCTGACTCTGTGTGACCCCAAAGACGGCAGCCCACCAGGCTCCCCTGTCCCTGGGATTCTCCAGGCAAGAACACTGGAGTGAGTTGCCATTTCCTCCTCCAATGCATGAAAGTGAAAAGTGAAAGTGAAGTCGCTCAGTAGTGTCCAACTCTTAGCGACCCCATGGACTGCAGCCCACCAGGCTCCTCCGTCCATGGAATTTTCCAGGCAAGAATACTGGAGTGGGGTGCCATTGCCTTCTCCAAAAAGGAATTAATGGAAATTATTTTAAAATTTCTATTTACTTATTCATTTTTAAATTAATTAAGTTTTAATTGGAGGATAATTGCTTTACAATATGGTGCTGGCTTCTGCTATGCATCAATATGAATCAGCCATAGGTATACATATGTCCCCTCCCTCTTGAACCTCCTTCCCACCTCCCACCCCATCCCACCCCTCTTGGTTGTCACAGAGCACTGGGTTGAGCGCCCTGCCATCATACAGCAAATTCCTACTGGTTATCTATTTTACATTTGGTAATGTATATGTTTCTATGCTATTCTCTCAATTCATCTCATCGTCTCTTTCCTATACTAAGTCCATAAGTCTGTTCTCTGTATCTGCATCTCCACTGCTTGCTGCCCTGCAAATAGGTTCATGAGTACCACCTTTCTAGATTCCATATATATGCATTAATATATGATATTCATTTTTCTCTTTCTGACTGACTTCACTCTGTATATTAGGCTCTAGGTTCATCCACTTCATTAGAACAGACTCAAAATTCCAAAAGGAACTAATGAATGTTAAATCAAAATATAAAGGACTCCCCTCAACATACCACATGAGATAGATTTTTTTCCTTGGGGAGAATTTTCTATGGAGCCACATTCCCAAAGAAAGTTGAACACTTCCTGGAGAGTTATATCCCATTGTTTATGGATGTGTGGCTCCATGACTATATTACTTCATTTTTAAGTATGGAAGAGGTAGGATTCTAGACACCTTCAGAACTCTATCCAGAAAACTACAGTTAGAAAGAGCAACGCATATTACTTTTAGGGAAGCTGAAAAACAAGAAAACAATCGCATTTGTTTTAGGATGAAGTCCAAAGACTAAACAACTGCAGTAATTTTTTTTAAAAGGTGCTTTCTTTTTCCAGAAGTTATATAGCCTGTTGTAGGATCTGCTTTTATTTGCTGTGACCTGGCAGAGTCAACCCATTTAGTCAACTTCTTGTGGGGAAAACTGTTCATACGATCAGTCAGTTCATTTATTTCCTGGATATGTTACTAAGGCTAGTTCAGACACAAGTGTTTTCTCAATTAACACACTGGAGGAAGTATTTTAAAGTAGCTTTACGTTTTGAATAATTTTAAGATAATTGTGCCAAGCTCGTCTGAATTAAAATTAAAGAATGCAAAATATATGAAGTGTTTGGAAGTAGGCCAAGAGCCTATCTGCAAGGGACAGAAAAACGCTTTTACCCAGTAATTTGCCTTTACCAGCATTCCTGGAGGTTACCAAGTTGAAAATCACTGGCACTTTGTGAAATCACCTGGGGGGTTTTCTGTTTGTTGTAGGTCTCTTCATGTAATAGAGGATTTCATCATTCAAATAGCTTCCAACCTAAGCTTGCTGCTGCTAAGTCACTTCAGTCGTGTCCGACTCTGTTCGACCCCATAGACGGCAGCCCACCAGGCTCCCCCACCCCTGGGATTCTCCAGGCAAGAACACTGGAGTGGGTTGCCATTTCCTTCTCCAGTGCATGAAAGTGAAAAGTGAAAGTCAAGTCCCTCAGTTGTGTCCGACTCTGTGCTACCCCATGGACTGCAGCCTATTAGGCTCCTCTGTTCATGGGATTTTCCAGGCAAGAGCGCTGGAGTGGGTTGCCATTGCCTTCTCCCAACCTAAGCTTACATCATGTTATATTTGAAGACTCATGTTTTCTTTTAGCATGGAGAATTTGGAAGTTTTTGATTCATTTTTGGTTAGGTGGGTACAATACGATTTGTTCCTTAAGCAGCCAGGTTTTTCAAATCTGTCAAAGTCATTTTCTTGCACAGTCAGGTAATTCTGAACCAGCTGCGTGGTCCAAGGGGGCCTGCGCAGGTGAAGTTTTGAAAAAGTGCATCTCATATAGTATCACTTTTGTTGAGCTTGTAATTTAATTTGCTTAAAATAGACCCATGGGATAAGGACTTTTATGTTCTTCCTATTTCTAAACATCTGAAAAACACTTGGTTAAATGCAAGATGGGTAAAAACTAGTGATGTCCTTTTCTGTAAACAGCAGTTCCCATCATTGGTTAATCTCCTCATCCTCCCACCTCCTTGTTTTTATTTTTGTTAATTGGCACCACCAGCATCACCGTTTAATATACTTGTCTTCAAAACTTTCAAACTTGCCTCCTTTCCCCCTTACCTCTAATAAGTTTCAACCTCCCACAAGTTTTGTACATTTTATTTCTATAATGTTTTTTAAAATGATTTCTCCTTCCTCTGCAATTCAATGGTGCTTTATTAGTTCTCTTCCTGTAATGATCATAGTCACTATTACAGAGCAGATTCTTGGACCTTGACACTGAGTCACATCATGTACATGTTACTTCATTTAGCACCATAACAATTATAAATGGTGTACACTGTTACACTCATTCTATAGCAAAAAGGAAATTAAACCAAATTGTTTAAGTAACTTGTCAAGAGTCACATTGGCAGAGCTGAAAATCAGATCCAGTATTGGTTGACTTTAATGGCAATACTTCTTTTGTATATCATCCTGCTTCATCTTTTTACATTCATCATCTTTAACTTTATAGTATGCATGAGTGTGTGTGCATATCTTATTTCTGCTTGTAGGCTATAGGTCCATGCATGACTGTTCACATTTCTCCCCTTCTTTCCCCTCATCTCTTATCTCTTAGGGCCGTATATTTATAAACTACCTAGAAACATTTGGTAATATTTTACAATCAAATGAAAATCTTTGCTGGGTAACTTGTGAAACAAAATAAAGGCCTTTATCTTTACAAGCCATCTCTTTTGTAAGAATTAACGAATGAGGATAGATTTGTGATCCGTTTTATTCTCTAAAAACATAAAAAGAATCTGTGAACACATAGCATTCATCTCTTCAAACACATGAAATTCAAATGCAAGTGACTTGGCATTAAGTATTTGAATTTATATGCAAGATGTCATAGTTATTTAATTTTTCTGTCAGAGATGGTTGGATATGCTCACTGACTTTTCAAATCCCCTCATGTATAAGTAGATGTACTTGTAGGGGCAAATATACTTCTAATATATGGAAAACTTGATTAGTTTATTTTGAACAGAAAAATTACCTTCCTGTATTTGGGCCATATATAGGAGAATGAATGTTGTATTACCCAAATAGAGATGTACAACAACTTGGAATAAGTTGGCCGGTGATCATAGTAGTTTTTTCTTCAAGATTCCAAGCTTATATTCCAGGATGTAAATATCAGAATATGTATCAGAATAATGATGGAAATTACAAATCCAATGCGGGCAACATCTGTTTTAATCTTCCTTTTAATCTGAAATAAAATTGTAATTGCTGCAATTGATAAGGATTTCAAACCCTGCTCTTATCTGGGCTGATTTTTTTCTGTCTAATGTTGCTTCATAAAATTCCAAAATTATTAGTTCTCGTCAGACTATTTTGGTCCCTCCCTTGGTCTCATACTATGCTCATAGAGGATCTATTAGATCCTATCCATCTTGTAGTGCCTATTTTAAGCCATTTATTCCACAAGGCACTTTCTCTTATTCCTATAACTTATGTCTCATGTGCACCTTATATATTTCTCTTTGATCCATTGCTTGAAATAGTTTGTTATTCTACAATTTCTAGGCTGTTTCTTTCTATTTGCAAGTGACTGTAATGACTGGATGGAGCTTGGGTCACTCCATCCGAAAGCATCTGGGCTCACTTCCTACGCGTTTCCCTTGTCTTCCTTCTACTACTTGCAGATTTTATTGGGCAAGCCAAGTTGTTGAACATAAAATATGAATGTTTAGTAAATTGTCCCAAAGATTTTGCAAATGAATTAATTTAGTTCAGAAAATCAGAAAGGAAGGAAGGAAAAAGGGAAACAAGGAAGGAGGAAGGGAAGTCTTAGAGGCAGTCATTTTTCTCAGTTTCTAAGAATGACATAAAAATATAATTTTATGCATTAGGACACATTAGTTGAACACAAGGGTTTGGATTGATCAGAATCCATCACTAAATGTTGCCTGTCTCACCACTTGTGACTTATAATATTCCCAACATGTTTTGGGTGGTAGTCTGCTTCAAGAATGAGAAATAGTGCAAATAAGCCCACAGATCCCTTTAACATCTCCAGTTACCATGCAGTTATTAAGTCATGGCTCTCTTTTCTCCCCTAGATTTTAAGGGTCTGGAACAAGGTTTCCTATTGTAGGAGAATCCATTCAATCTCTTTTGGATTTGATAAGTCTTCTTCCTGTCTTCAGGGAGAAGGGTAAGTCACACTGTTGATTTGATAGCAGCTACACAGAAAGTAAATAACTGGAACACCTTTTCTTGTCCAATCAGGGAATATCAGTTTGGGGACTTCAAATACCAAAGATATTTTTCTTAATTGGAACTACACTACTTGAACAGAAGTACAGAAACCTTAACTTTTTCTTCTTCTTCTTTTTAAATTGATACTTGTGTTCCTTACAAGAATAGCCTAAAGATAAATATGACAAAATCTTCAGTAGATTTAAGGCAGGAGAAAGGCAAGGTATAAATATTAATATTCATGTTTCTTTTGCCACAGCTTGCCTACCAACCCAAATCGCTGTTATCAGCACAATGTGAATGAGTGACTGCTGGCCTTTCTCCCTACGGCTCTGTGCCTGAAGTCACAGTGAGCATATGTGGAAATAGCCAGATTTAATACTAGCACAAATGTTTGCTCTAGCTGTGCCTAAGACTTGTTATAACAATCTTTGAAAAGTGAATTGTTTTGCCAAGTAAAGACTTAAACTGTAAACCGATAATTAATAATTCAGGCATGTTAGGTTTTCTTTCTTTCTTTTTAAAATCTTAGCTGTGACACTTCATATTTGATAACCAAGTGAGTTTCCTTAAAGTAAACAAATTAAGCTATGAATTTTGATGTTCTGAATATGCCAGGGGCTTTGGAAGGTCTGTGTGTGTGAGCTCAGACTAGATCATTCCCTTTCTGTGCTGACAGTCATGCCTGGAATTATGGAAAATGGCACAAACGCAGCTCTGAGAAATGGAACGCGGAGGACAAAGCACTCTTTATTTTTATTGCTTTTCGAGGGCGCGCATCACTCTTGCCAACTTTACTGCAGTTGTCACCAGGTGCACTCATTGCGTGTACATCTTCTGTGGTCTCAGGCAGACACACAAGGTTAAACACGAGTTAGTTTCCCTGTCTACTCTGAGTTTAAGTTCTGAACCATGTGATGGTCTTGTGGATTTGAGTTTGATAAGTAGAATTTACAAATAAATAATGGGGCAAAAATTGGGGTGACTAGTGAACAGAAAACTGTTAGAAAGATGTTAACTTCTAGTTATGTCTTCCTGAAGTTTAGAGGTACTTTGTGTAAGAGATGAATTCTGGCAGTGTTCAGGATATTCACAGAGTGTACAAAATAGTTTCTGCTATGTTGGATTCAAATCACATATATATGAAATTATGTGTGAAAAATATATGAAATACATATAAAACATATTTACTGAATTTAAGGATTATGTTCTATGAGTAGGCAACACCATTAAAATGTATGCTTTTCTGTGTTTCTTAATATCGCTTTTGTTCTTTTAAAGAATCCAGTTCTAAAGTCAGTTATTCACTCAATTCAACTGCCTCCAAATACAAAATATTTCTTATTAAAAAATATAAAGAACACTTGCATAGAAAATGTCCCTTAGAAATAGATTTATAAAAGTTCAGAAACATAATTTGGAGTTATAGTCACATGTTATGTTACATTTACACAATGATGTTTTTCTGTTATGTATACTATTTGTGTGTGGTACTGTGACTCAGCTGGTAAAGAATCCGCCTGTAATGCGGGAGACCTGGGTTTGATCCCTGGGTTGGGAAGATCCCCTGGAGAACGGAAAGGCTACCCACTCCAGTGTTCTGGCCTGGATAATTCTGGGGTTGCAGAGTCAGACATGACTGAGTGACTTTCACTTTCACTTTTCTTTCATTGTGTAAAGTTTTGGAAATACAAAAAAATTAAAAGTAGCAAATTTAGAAAAAAAAATCACCTGTAATCCCACCATCCAGCATGGATGGAAAATATTGATATATTTTCTTCCTGTTTCTTGTGTGTGTGTTATGCTCAAATACAGATACATAAGCTGTACAAAGCTAAAAACATACACAGTGTCTTCTATAAATGGAAATCTTTAGAATAGGGATGTTAATGGGGCTACATAACTAAAATCCCCCTTTCGCACTCATCAAGATTCAACAGCACAGCTGCTGAAGCTGTGCTCTCATGGCTTCTCGGGTGGTGCTAGTGGTAAAGAACCCGCCGGCCAATGCAGGAGACGTAAGAAGCATGGTTTTGATCCCTGGGTTGGGAAGGGAGGAGGAGGGCATAGCAACCCACTCTAGTACGCTTTCCTGGAGCATCTCAGGGACAGAGGAGCCTGAAGGGCTACAGTCCATGGGGTTGCAAAGAGTTGGACACGAGTGAAGAGACTTAGCAAGCACACACTGCACTCTCGTTCAACAATTTCCTATCATAATAATGCTTCTGCTGGACATAATCTCTTATGTTTCCAGAAGACAACATCCTTTCTTAACTCTGGGTCTATGCACAATTCTATTCCCTCTGCCTGAAACACTGTTCTCCCGGCCCTAAAAACTTTTGTTTAACACACTATGCTCATCTTTTCTGATCCCCCAGCCCTGGAGTAGAGAACCATATTGTATGCTCCCATGGGACTTCATATTGCTTCTAAAATACATCACACTAAATGTAACTACTTGCATGTCCGTATTTACCATTAGACAGGAGGCTCTGTGAAAGCAGAGATTGCATCTTTTTTATTTTACATTGTGAAGTCGCTCAGTCATGTCCGACTCTTTGCAACCCCATGGACTGTAGCCTTCTGTCCATGGGATTTTCCAGGCAAGAATATTGGAGTGGGTTGCCATTTCCTTCTCCAGGAGATCTTCCCGACCCAGGGATCGGACCCAGGGATCGAACCCAGGTCTCCCGCATTATAGGCAGATGCTTTACCATCTGAGCCACGAGGAAAGTCATTTTACATTGTATACCCAGCCAAAGCTGGCACAGAAGTGCTCAGTAAATATGTATTGAATTAATCAGTAAACCAAACCCTCCAGGTATCATTCATATCCTGTGGAAGCTGACCACCTCACTTTGTAGTAACCTACAGAGGACTTTTCTGTGTGAAATTTTTGTCTTTCGAATCTCTGATCTGCAGATGAGAAAACTGTGCCTGAAATCATTCTTTAATTTAGAAACCTTTTATTGTTAAATGTCCTTATGTCCATCCAGCAGTTTTATTTGGTTTAATCTCACGTGAGGGTACTGAAAGCATTATAAATGGAAACTTTGATGAGAGGTCATATTGGCTCATATTACTAAAGATTCAAGAAAACAAAACCAGAGACCTCAAGCAGTATTTTATGCTTTCCTAGCTTTCTGAAACCTTGAAAAGGAGATCATATACTTTTATAGTCCCAATGGCTAGTGTATTTTAGGACCTTGATCAGTGTTTTTATACAAAAGAACTAGGTCGACTCTCTTTGATTTATTTGTAAAAAATATTTTGTGTTTGCACTTATTAAACACTTATTAAATATAAAGTTACCTCTTAGTTACTCTTGTCAATTGGGAACATGATTGGTGTGGATAATTGAAAACTGGAGCTACTTTGAGTGAGATAGAGAGAGAGAAACACAGCCTGGCAACTTCTCAAGCTATGCAAAGCTCAGAGCTTTGACCTTCTGGATGGTTGATTGGTTTTGACTAGATTGAGTAGATCATACGTGTAAACAAATTATAAATTTGCCTTCAATTTTCATTTTCTGCTTGGTTTCAAATTGTATTCCAGGGGAAAATGTTAACTGAAGAAGAAAAGGCTAGTGAAAATTGGAAGCAAAGTGAGGGAAAGACAATAATTTTGAAATAAGAGGATTAATTTCAGTGTTAAAATTAGTAGATGTCCATTAAATATCACAGGCAGATTAATACTTGAATTTTTAACATATAGTGTTACATGAGCTTTAGACAGATGAATATTTTGGAAAAACCAATTATGGTCTAGTAGTGACTCAGGTGGTAAAGAATCTGCCTGCAGTGAGGGAGACCTGGATTCAAATCCTGAGTTGGGAAGATCTCCTGGAGAAGGAAATGCCTACCCACTCAAGTATTCTTGCCTGGGGAATTTCAAGGACAGAGGAGCCTGGTGGGTGACAGTCTATGGAATCGAAAAGAGTTGGACATGACTGAGCAACTAACACCACTGCCACATTGATAATAAAGAAGTCTGAGACTACTTCTGGTCTAATTTTTAAAATAGACTCTTGAAATCTGAATTTCAGTAGGTGCGCTAGATAGTCCCCCTGCCTTTCTTCTGTATTCATGTTGTTCTGCTAACCAAGAGGTAGAGTCTATTCCTCTTGAATTTGAGCTGGGCTTGTGACTTCCTTTGCCCAATAGAATGAGCTCAAGTGATGCAATGCCAACGATAGGACTAGTACTTAAGGAGACTGGCATCTTCCACTTTATACCTCTTGAAGCCAGCTGCTATGCAAAAGTCTGATTATCCTGAGACCACCGTGTTCTGAGGAAGTCCAAGCTAGACATGTGGAACAACCACAGAGAGAGCATCAAAGTGCCAGACTTATGAGTAAAATCTTTCTTGGATCTTTCAGTCAAGCTCAGTCCTCAGCTGAACGCAGCTGAATGAGTGAACCCAGCCAATGCTACACAAAGCAGAAGAATGTCCCAGCTGCATCTGGTCAATTGAGAGACTTTAAAAAGAATAAACTGTTGTTTTAAACTGCTAAGTTTTGAATGGATTATTTTGTTTTAATGGATAATAGAACAGTAGATGACTCATTGCTCCTAATATTGACTTTAAAACTCTATTTTTTTATAGTTGAAATTTTCTAAGAGAGTAGAACTTATTCTCTCACACACATGGAGATTAACATGTGAGGTGACGGATATGCTGATTTACTAGGTGGAAGGAATCTTTTCTTAATGTATACGTAAATCACATAATGTACACTTTAAATACCTTACAATTTTATTTGTCAGTCAAACCTCAGTAAAACTGAAGAAAAGGAAACCTGGAAAAATTCTATTACCATAGTGTATATATATATGAATATTGTATCTAAGTAGTTACAGTAGTGAAAGTCGCTCGGTTGTGTCCGACTCTTTGCGACCCCATGGACTATACAGTCCATGGAATTCTCCAGGCCAGAATACTGGAGTGGGTAGCCTTTCCCTTCTCCAGGGGATCTGCCCAACCTAGGGATTGAACCCAGGTCTCCTGCATTGCCAGCGGAGTCTTTACCAGCTGAGCCACAAGGGAAGCCCCAAGTAGTTACATGTATAAGTCTTTATGTGTTAATATGCACAGATAAACCAGTTTAAAGTACACAGTTTGTCTTTTAGCATCAGTTATGACTAATTATAAAAATGATCAATATCCACGCATTTTCTAGGATATGTATTTCTTTTGACTTTTGTCACGATCAGGTGGCACTAGTGGTAAAGAACCTGCCCACCAACGCAGGTAGATGTAAGAGGATGGGTTCGATCCTTGGGTAGGGAAGATCCCCTGGAGGAGGGCATGGCACCCACTTCAGCATTCTTGCCTGGAGGATCCCGTGGACAGAGGAGCCTGGCAGGTTGCAGTCCATAGAGTCACACAGAATCGGATACGACTGGAGTGACTTAGCATGCATGCACGTGTTGACCAAAATATGCTTCTGATTTAAATTTGCCTATAATTTTTCTCAGTAGTTTGAAATATATGGATAAAAATTTCAGCAAATTCCATCAAGAAATAAAAAAATTCAAACTGATGCCAATTTCAGACTTGAAATTCTAAATCATCATTTGTTTTTAGAAGTGTGTTCTAAGATTAAACTAAGATGTGAGCTTAGTTGAACATCAATGGAGGAAAAGAGAAAGAGTAAAATTTGAGATATGCAATTAATGCTTCCACTGTTCTAAACCTTTCATCAAGTGATGACTAGCTTCAAATAATGGTAAAACATCAGCACTCCACTAAGCTCATGGACCTCAAATCAAATTCAGGAATGAAAATCAAATAACAGCACTTTGTCCACTAATTTTGTTAGCTTCAAGCCCAGACATAGCAGGGACCCTCGAGGATTTCCAAGAGGTTATTGCTTGCTGGCATCTCTGGTGAAGATTCAGTGAGAAAACAGATGTTATACCAGAGCTTTGCTTCGTGAAGAATAACAGATGAATAGATAGAGGCTTTCAATCTGAGAGCAAAACACAGGGTGATCAGAATTCCAATCACTCTGGAGAAGATGATAAAATAGAGCAGTGGAAGGATGAATTAAGATGACATGCTGTGTTTTATCAATAAAAGTAAAGGCAAGAAATATATTTCTTACAATTATTTAAACAGGAGAAAGCTCCCGAGAATGATACATTTTGCTTATAAAGCAGTGTGAAGTGGGATAGATCACACTGTCAATTTAATGGCTCAGTTTGTTGCATTTGTATTAGCAGCAAGATTATTTTTTGTATTCATTCAAAATGAATGAAAACATAAGAAACTGATTCTGACTATAAATCCGTTCCCGTTGGAAACCTTTTGTCATCTTATGCTGTCCTTATTTACTAGGCTGGAGCAGGTCAGACAATTGGACAAATGACTCTTTGTATTGGAGAGGCTGTGGTCTTATCCCCTATAGATCAGCTTAAGCATGTAGAGTGGTTTTCCTCTAGAAATGAAAAGCACAGCTTCCATTTTGAATGAAGGATGTGACACCTACTAGGTAATAACATTACAACTCAGTTTAGGGTAATGTGAATGACAGTTCAGTGTGATAATATTCTGTGAAGGAAAGTTTTTAAAATTATTTATTCCCTTATAAGTGATGTCATGCACAGCGCATTTACTGATCACTAGCACCACAGTAAGAACACAAACTTCATTCATCAATAATCAGTGGGCAAATGCATTGCTACAAGTGTCAAATCTGCAAATGTATGTTTGCCTTGCACAAAATCAAATTAGAATTTTCTTCTTCTTCAAAATGTGAACTCCCTCATAAATAGACATAAAAGAATATTCAAGGGTAAATGAGAACAGTTTTTATCTTTTAGATGATAACTGTGTGACTATGTAGTATGTCACAATTGGGAACACTGGGACCTGCAATTATGGGCAGAGCCTGACTGCCTAGGTTCAAATCCCAGCTCTGCAACTCACTGTTGTATGACAAAGACACATTCTCTGACTGTGCCTAATTGCATCAACTTTAAAATTGACATAATTATAGTATTTACTACACAGATTTTAAAATGAGGATTAAATAAGCTAATAGATAAAACACGTAAGGATGATAGATTGTATTTCCTTAATCAATATTAATTATTATTTTAATACAACATATTCTAGGTATTGAGTAGGATGAGGATGAAGACATGCATAGTAATATTTCTTTAGAATGTCAGCTATCTTTCCTTCTTTAAAATGAAGGATAATTTTTATTTTCAAGACCTTCATAAAGAGATCTTTTCATCTACCTTTCAAAACTACTCCATTCCTATTAGGAAATTCTTCAGGGTATTTGCCCCAATCTTACTCTATTCTTAGAGAGTGTATTTATTTATTTATCTTCTTTTCCACCATTCAAGAGCATTGGTGATGTTCAACATCTTTTTAAAATAAAAATAATTTCATTCCCCAGTCCTCTCCCATCAACTCTCTTACAGGGTTTGTAGGCATGGTCTGTGCCCTCCTTTGCTTCCTTCCCCACCTTCCTCTCCATCCTCTCCCCAAAAAACACACATTCAATACACTTCAACTATTACAAGCTTTCCTCAGTTTCCCTAATAGGTCATGTTTTTTCTTTCCTCCTGGTCTACTCCTCTCTGCTTCCCTGGAGGTCTGACCTTAGACATTCTTTTCTGCAAAGTGCCATTTTTGATCCCTAAACTCTAGGACATATACCCATCTCATGCGTTCTCATAAAAGCCCTTATTATGTCAGCCATCACACTTTTTATAATTTCTTATTTACCTATTTTTTGAAGCAAAATGTTCTACAGGTAGGGACCATGTTTTAATCATCCACAGTTTCATCCCTATCACCTAGCAAAGTACATGTCACATAGTAAGCATTCAAAATTATGCTGAGTGACACATCAGATATATTAATGAATGATTCTATTTCCACTGCCAGATAAATAAAAGATTATCAGAAGGGTCATCTCTATTTAAATCACATTTCCTGTGCTTGTAAAAACACAAAAAGGAAAAAAACTTAATTTAAAGGAGGTAATTTAAAGGAGGGGCTTGCTCTCAGCTAGTTGCAGAGCTAGAGGAGAACTTCATAATCATTGAACTAAATTTCACTTGTATGTCATTAATGTAGCCTAGAGAAGCATTTCTTTTTGTTGTTGTTGTTCTATTGGAAGAAATGAAACACATTTATCTAGGAAATAAGTAGTGAATTCTAAACTATTTCAAATGAAAAATTGCCTTGAAACTGATGATATATTAAAGGCTTAATATAAATGATGACTATATGTGTAGTTCATAGCTAAAGAACATGCTTGTGCTCATTACTCCATATTATTGTGTCAATTTAGTAGCTTTATGATACCTTTTTATTTAACATTGATGATAGTTTTGAATACTTAATAAATTCAATGGGAAAATTACAATAAAGTCAATTTTCTTCCAAAAAAATCCAAGTGCTTTCCTAGAAACTTTGCTAATTCTTTTTAAAGTGCTATATTTTAAACCTGAAGTTTTTTCTTTATCTTAGGTTAACTGGGTTTTAACGTGTCAGTAAAATAATAAACACCCACAGATAGCCTTGCCTAACATGTAAACAGTTTTCACCAACTACGAACTTCAAGCAGCTCCATCTCAAACCTGATTTATGGCCTATGTGCTCTTTAACCTCAAGATAAATCTGACAGCCTGTCTTCAGATGAAATATTCATGAAGTTTCATAACATTCATTACCATTTTATGATTCTTTTAGTTGGTATAACAACAATCCTTTCTAGCACTCTATTAAATCAGGAAGCAAGTTCGTAAATCACTAGACCAAGTGCATGAAACCATCACTTGTTAATATCTTAGCTGTGCTGCAAAACGTGCTCAAGCATAGGGGCAATTCATGCTGCCATTTACATCATCCTCCAACATGCTAATTTGTTTGGGAAAATTCCTGTCTGATCTCTTCCAGCTCTGGGTTTTCTGAACCTGACAACTAAGTGAGAAGTCTCTGAAAGCCTTGGATAAAAATATGTTACTTTATGTAAAATGTGCAAAATATGTGGCAGCACAAAGCCTCTTCTGCAGGTTACCAGCAGATCATGTTTCCCAGGCAGGCAGGATAGGACTTTAAGGAGTAAACTGGAAGGGGGAAAGTAAGCATCTTTTCTCAAATCCTACCTCACTTTACTCTTTACTTTCAGCACAACTGCTCAGACTTTGCTTCCAGCCCTTTGGAAAACTTTGATCTATTATTGAACTGGAAATTGACAGAAGTCTTAGTCAATGGTACTGTTTATATATCTAGGTAAATGTAGATATTATAATAAATACCTTTGAATAATTTTAAAGAGATCAAAGGTATAATTCCTGGTCTAAAGGAGCTATGTCTTTTCAGTTTCAAGAATCAAAACTTTCTTCTGTGTTTTGTTGTTTAAAACTATCCTAATAAAATACCTAAAGTTTATCATATAAAGATTAAGCCCAGAAACTTAAAAGCCAGTGATTCATATTATGTTGTTTTAAAAGTATTACTCTATTTTTTGGAATCAAGCCTTAGTCATTTTCAAAAGAGAATAATATATATAACTGGGCATGTAGTAGATTTTAATGGATTTTGTGGTTTGTCATGACTGGGGATGTTATGTTTAGTACAAAAGGAAAATCCAAGTCCAGAAACCTGGAAGAATCATGGTGGTAAAGGAAGATTGAGAAATAAAGAAATAATCGAGGCATCAGACAATTTTTATCATGATGGGAAATGCGCTGACAAAGAATCAGCAATCCTTCCACTACCTGATATATCTTTATCATGGGATAGTTCAGAAACTAATGGGAAAACCATTTTAAACCTCTTAATTGCTTGTTGCT
This sequence comes from Bos indicus, assembly GCF_029378745.1. NCBI lineage: Eukaryota > Metazoa > Chordata > Mammalia > Artiodactyla > Bovidae > Bos > Bos indicus. The sequence continues at coordinate 16,598,746 of NC_091761.1, read as the reverse complement.
TTTATATCTATCCTACTCAGAGGGTGCTACATGCAAGCCAGATGGCTGCAAATGTTATTCTGGTTAACAAGCATGGAGATTTTTGTATCACTGCCAAAGCCATTGTCAAAATGTCCTATATCAAAACAAAACAAAAAATAAAATTCTCTGTTTTCCAAACTTCTGAAAATTCTACAATAGCAGTGAAATACCAACCTCTTGCCCTGTGGGTTTTGGCAGCCAAGAGGAAAAATTATCCATCCCTAAGCAGCTTGTTGTCTGAACGAACCCAGCAATGGGGCAGCCAAAAAAGGAACTGCATCATTGAGAACCTCATGAATTTTCAAACAAGCAGCCTTTGGAATTTAGAACCTCTCATAAGGGTCCAAGCCGAATGAGCTTGGCACAGAAATCAGCCGCTCGGAAGGGTCGCATGGTGACTAGAGGGGTTTTGGAAAATGTTAACTATATTCACCCTCAGGCAAAGGGGAGGCAGCGCCTGTGCATGGTTTTGGATCTACATAAGGTGCTGCAGTCCATGGGGTCGCTGAGGGTCGGACACAACTGAGCGACTTCACTTTCACTTTTCACTCTCATGCATTGGAGAAGGAAATGGCAACCCACTCCAGTGTTCTTGCCTGGAGAATCCCAGGGACGGGGGAGCCTGGTGGGCTGCCGCCTATGGGGTCACACAGAGTCGGACACAACTGAAGTGACTTAGTGAGTGAGTGAGTGAAGGTGTCTCCCAGATATTAGATACATTGGTTCAAAGAAAGTTTTACCTTGAATAATATAGGGAAATATCACAATGAGGGGTGTAAATAAATGATTGCTAACAGAAGCTAACAGAAGGTGGTACAAACCAGTGGCAGAAATATTACCAAGTTCATTGTATCTTAGAAGTGAAAAAGGCCCACTCTATTCTAAAATTGTTTTAAAACTGAAAGGCATTTAGTTGAAAGTAAATTTTTGACAAATGAATGTTGCTAATATAAGGATATCAGGATGGTGTTCTTATAAATTCTATGAGACAGTAAGTTTAGTTTTCCTGTGTCCTGATTCAGAACGTAAATCATAGTTTGATCATCTCCAGAACTGATGGGTTTTCATTTTTTTAGAACTTAAAAAAAAGGTTTATTTATTTATTTGACTTTTGACTGCACCAGGCCTTTGTTGCTGTGTAAACTTTCTGTGGTTGCTGTGGAGGGTTGCTCTCTGATTGCGATTCATGGGCTTCTCCTTGTGGAGGCTTCTCCTGTTGCAAAGCACGCACGGTAGGGTCCTCAGGCTTTGCTAGTTGGGACATACAGGCTTAGTTGCTTTGCTGTGTGTGGAATCTTCCTAGACTAGGGATCCAACTAGTGTCACCTGCATTGGCAGGCAGATTCTTAACCAGAGGACCACCAGAGAAGTCCTGTTTTTTTTTTGTTTTGTAAAAGAATTATCAACCGAAAGGAAGATTTTCCAGAGTGTGAGTTAGAAGAAAGTTTTGGCTCAAAGTCTTAAGAAAGCAAAGTAGCTTTCTTATATTATTAGCGGATGTTGAGAATGCAGAATACAATGAGGACTCTTAAGTGTTACTAGCATGGTTTCAGTGGTAGGTAAGTCTCTCATGTATAATATACTGCTCTCTGAGTAACACTCATGTATGTTGTACTTCACTTTCTACCTCTTCAACTTTCTTAATCTTGACATTTCTATTAGCTGAGAATGTTGGAGGTTGTTATTATTGGAGTCTCCAGAAGTAGATATTGAGATCATGTGTGGAGACACATGATGATTATTAGAGATCAATGCTGATGAAGGAGAAAGAGGAGGGAGAAGAATTGGATAGAGGGAGAATTTGGCTTGTGATATATGCTTGACAACACCTTGGCCAATCTACAGGGAGTCTGGAGCAAGAACTGCTCCTTAGTGGGTCCATCATTGGGCCGTCATGAAGTACCTGCTGTCTCACGGAAGCCTGTTACCCTGGGCAGATGGTCCTTTGCAGCTGAAGCAGTCCCTGCTGGGGTTGGGAGTGGAGACTGCCTATTGCCTGCACTTGTCACAGCTGGTCAACAAGTATTCTGAGAAGGGGTATCTGTGTGATACATCTCTATATCATTGCTGTTCAGTCTCCCAGTCATGTCCAACTCTTTGTGACCCCACAGACTGCAGCACACCAGGCTTCTCTGTCCCTCACCATCTCCTGAAGTTTGCCCAAGGTCATGTCCATTGCATCGGTGGTGCCATCCAGCTATCTCATCCTCTGACGCCCTCTTCTGCTCGCAATTTTTTCCAACATCAGGGACTTTTCCAATCAGTCAGGTGTTCACATCAGATGACCAAAATACTGGAGTTTCAGCTTCAGCTTCAGTTCTTCCAACAAGTATTCAGGATTGATTTCCCTTGAGATTGACTAGTTTAATCTCCTTGCTGTCCAAGGGACTCTGGGGAGTTTTCTGCAGCACCATCATTCAAAGGCACCAATTCTTTGGCCCTCCACCTTCTTTATGGTCCAGCTCTCACAATCACAGATACCACTGGGAAGACCATAGCCTTGACTATATGGATGTTTTCAGCAGAGTAATGTCTGCTTTTCAACACACTGCATAGGTTTGTCTAGCTTTCCTGCCAAGAAGCAAACGTCTTCTGATTTCATGCCTACAGTCACCATCTGCAGTGATTTTAGAGCCCAAGAAGAGGAAATATGTTAATACTTCCACCTTTTTGTCCTCTATTTGCCATGAAGTAATGGGGACAGTGAAGAAAGCTGAGCACAAAAGAATTGATGCTTTTGAACTGTGGTGTTGGAGAAGACTCTTGAGAGTCCCTTGGACTGCAAGGAGATCCAACCAGTCCATTCTAGGGTGTTCTTTGGAAGGAATGATGCTAAAGCTGAAACTCCAGTACTTTGGCCACCTCATGTGAAGAGTTGACTCATTGGAAAAGACTCTGATGCTGGGAGGGATTGGGGGCAGGAGGAGAAGGGGATGTCAGAGGATGAGATAGCTGAATGGCATCACCAACTCTATGAACGTGAGTTTGAGTGAACTCCGGGAGTTGGTGATGGACAGGGAGGCCTGGCGTGCTGCGATTCATGGGGTCGCAAAGAGTCGGACATGACTGAGCGACTGAACTGAACTGAACTGAATGGGGACAGAGGCCATAATCTTAGGTTTTTTAAATATTTAGTTTTTTTTTTTTTTTTTTTAGCTTTTTGAATGTTGAGTTTTATTTATTTTTTTTAATTTCTCCCAAATCTTCCCACCCTCTCCCTCTCCCACAGAGTCCATAAGCCTGTTCTATACATGATGGTAACGATAACCCTGTATACGAGACAGCAAAAGAGACACTGATGTAAATATTTAGTTTTAAGCCAGCTCTTTCACTCTCCTCCTTCACCCTCATCATGAGGCTCTTTAGTTCCTCTTCACTTTCTGCCGTTAGCGTGGAATCATCCACATATCTGAGGTTGTTGATGTTTCTCCTGCCTATCTTGATTCCAGCTTGTAAATCATCCAGCCTGGCATGTCTCATAATGTGCTCAGTGTATAGATCAAACAAATAGGATGACACAGACAGCCTTGTCATACTCCTTTCTCAATCTTGAACCAATCAGTTTTTCCATACAGGGTTCTAGACTGTTGCTTTTTGACCCACATACAGGTTTCTCAGGAGACAGGTAAGATGGTCTGTTATTTCCATCTCTTTAAGAACTTTCCACAGTTTATTATGATCCACACAAAGACTGCGATAGTCAATGAAACAGAGGTAGATGTTTTGCTAGAATTCCCTAGCTTTCTCTGTGATCCAGCGAATGTTGGCAATTTGATCTCTGGTTCTTCTTCCTTTTCTAAACCCAGCTTGGACATCTGGAAGTTCTTGATTCACATAATGCTGAAGCCTAGCATGCAAGATTTTAAGCATGACCTTACTAGCACAGGAGATGAGTTCGATGGTTAGCACATTCTTTAGTACTACCCTTCTTGGGGATTGGGATGAGGATTGACCTTTTCCAGTCCTGTGGCCACTGCTGGGTCTTCTAGATTTGCTGACATATTGATGCAACATCTTGATGTCATCATCCTTTAGGGTTTAGGGTTTTGAATAGTTCTATTGGAATTCCATTGCATCCACTAGCTTGTATTAACAGCAGTGCTTCCTAAGGCCCACTTTGCTCTCCAGAATGTTTGGTTCTGGGTGGCTGACCACACCATCATAGCAATCCAATTCATTTGGATCTTTTTTATACAGTTCTTCTGTGCATCCTTTCCATCTCTTCTTGATCTCTTCAGGGACTGCTGCTGCTGCTAAGTCGCTTCAGTCATGTCTGACTCTGTGTGACCCCATAGACGGCAGCCCACAAGGCTCCTCTGTCCCTGGGATTCTCCAGGCAAGAACACTGGAGTAGGTTGCCATTTCCTTCTCCAATGCATGAGAGTGAAAAGTGAAAGTGAAGTCGCTCAGTTGTGTACAACTCTTAGCGACCCCATGGACTGCAGCCCACCAGGCTCTTCCGTCCGTGGGATTTTCCAGGCAAGAGTACTGGAGGTCTCTACCATTTATGTCCATTTATTATCCTTTAATTGCCATCTTTGGGCAAAATGTTCACTTGATATTTCCAGTTTTCCTGAAGAGATCTCTAGTCTTTGCCCTTCTGTTGTTTTCTTCTTGTTTTATACACTGTTCATTGGAGAAGGCCTTCTTGTCTTTCCATGTTCTTTGGAAATCTGCATTTAGTTGGATATATCTTTCCATTTCTCCCTTGCTTTTTGCTTCTCTTCTTTTTTAGCTATTTGTAAGGCCTCCTCTGATAACCACTTTGCCTTCCCGCTTTTCTTTTTCTTCAGGATGGTTTTGTTCACTGCCTCCTATAGAATATTACGACTTCCATTCATAGTTCTTCAGGCACTCTGCCTACCAGATCTAATCCCTTGAATCTATTTGTTACCTCCACTGCATATTCATAGGTAATCTGATCTGAGTTGTACCTGGCTGGCCTAGTGGTTTTCCTTTCTTTCTTTAGTTTAAGCATGAGTTTTGCTATGAGAAACTGGTGATCTGAGCCACAGTCAATTCCAGGTCTCATTTTTTTCTGACTGTATACAGCTTGTCCATCTTTGGCTACAAAGAATGTAATCAATTTGATTTTGGTATTGGTCGTTTGGTGATGTCCATGTGTAATGTTGTCCCTTGTGTTGTTGAAAAAGAATGTTTGCTATAACCAATGCATTCTCTTGGCAGAATTCAGTTAGCCTTTGTCCTGCTTCATTTTGTTCTCCAAGGCCAAACTTGCCTATTATTCCAGGTATCTCTTGACTTCCTATTTTTGCATTCCAATCCCCAATGATGAATAGAACATCTTTATTTGGTGTTAGTTCTAGAGGTCTTTTAGGTCTTCATAAAACTGATCAACTTCAGCATGTTCGGCATCAGTGGTAGGGGCATAGACTTGGATTACTGTGATGTTGAATGGCTTGCCTTGGAAACGAACCAAGATCATTCTGTTGTTGTTGAGGTTGCACCCAAGTACTGCATTTCAGATTCTTTTGTTGATTATGATGGCTATTCCATTTCTTTTATGGGATTCTTGCCCACAGTAGTAGATATAATGGTCATCTGAATTAAATTCTCCCATTCGGTCCATTTCAGTTCACTGATTCCTAAGATGTTGATGTTTATTCTTACCATCTCCTGCTTGACCATGTCCAATTTACCTTGATTCATGGACCTAACATTCCAGGTTCCTATGCAATACTGTTTTTGCAACATCAGATTTTACTTTCATCACCAGAGACATCCACAACTGAGTGTCATTTCTGCTTTGGACTAGCAACTTCATTCTTTCTGGGGCTATTAGTAGTTCTCTGCTCTTCCCCAGTAGCATATCAGACACCTTCAGACCTGGGAGACTCATCTTTTGGTGTCATATATTTTTGTCCTTTTATACAGTTCATGAGGTTCTCAGGGCAAATATACTGGGGTGGCTTTCCATTCCCCACTCCAGTGGATCACATTTTGTTAGAACTCTCCACTATGACCCGTCTGTTTTGGGTGGCCCTACACGACATGGCTCATAGCTTCATCGGGTTATGCAAGCCCCTTCACCACAACAAGAAAGTGATTCATGAGGGGATCTATATCACATAGGTCAGTATTTGGAAAATCAGCTAAGATTCTAGGGACAAACTGAGAGTATGAGTGAGCATAGTCAAAAAACCTAGAGAGCAAGGAGATTAGAAAGCAAGGACTAAAAAGCATCACTAGGAGACCAGGGAGTCTGAGTCAGAGTCAGGGGCCATGGTCAAGGTCATGTTGCCAGGAAAAGCTTCAGATCCAGGAATGAGTTTGCTTAACTGACATATGCACTAAACAGCAGGAGAGAATTATGATACTGAACCAAGTTCTGGAGACAATTTTGATACTGTAGGAATATTCTAGTTCCCATGTCTTTGCACCAGAGAGTGGATAACTAGTCTGAGAGCAAAAGTGGATTTGTTATCCTAGATGAAGGCAATTAAAAAATGCTCTCCAAGTTGTCCATTCACTTGCTAACTCAAATTTAACCTGGAACCTTACAGCTTACCTATAAGCTTTGAGTATTGAAGGTCTTCCATAAATCTTTTGGGGGAGAGGGGTGGGGGTAAAGAAGTCAATGAGTTTGAAATCAGAGCGTGAAGTTTTTGATTATTCAGTAATTGTGAATTACAAATGCTTTGTTAACAATATGTTTTTTTCTTCAATAAAGAGCCAATTTACCACAATCAATTTATTCAACAAATTTAATGGAGTGTCTACCACACATATGCCAGGCACTGTTTTAGGTAATTAGTTCAGTTCAGTCACCCAGTCGTGTCCAACTTTTTGCAGCCCCATGGATTGCAGCACCCCAGGCTTCCCTCTCCATCACCAACTCCCGGAGCTTACTCAAAATCATGTCCATTGAGTTGGTGATGCCATCCAACCAGCTCATCCTCTGTCATCCCCTTCTCCTTCCACCTCAGTCTTTCCCAGCATCAGGGTTTTTTCAAATGAGTCAGTTCTTTGCATCAGGTGGCCAAAGTATTGGAGCTTCAGCTTCAGCATCAGTCCTTCCAATGAATATTCAGGACTGATTTCCTTTAAGATGGATTTGTTGGATCTCCTTTCTGTCCAAGGGACTCTTAAGAGTCTTCTCCAACACCACAGTTCAAAAGCATCAGTTCTTCAGCACTCAGCTTTCTGTATAGTCTAACTCTCACATCTATACATGACTACTGGAAAAACCATACCTTTGACTAGACAGAACTTTTTTGGCAAAGTAATGGCTCTGCTTTTAAGTATGCTGTCTAGGATGGTCAAAACTTTTCTTCCAAGGAGCAAGTGTCTTTTATGGCTGCAGTCACCATCTGCAGTGATTTTGAAGCCCAAGAAAATAAAGTCTGTCACTGTTTCCATTGTTTCCCCATCTATTTCCCATGAAGTGATGGGACCAGATGCCATGATCTTAGTTTTCTGAATGTTGAGCTTCAAGCCTGCATTTGGCCACCTCTTGCCATCTCCTGTTTGTCCACTTCCAATTTGCCTTGATTCATGAACTTAGCATTCCAGGTTCTTATGCAATATTGTTCTTTATAGTATCAGACTTTACTTCCATCACCAGTCACACCCACAACTGGGTGTTGTTTTTGCTTTGGCTCTGTCTCTTCTTTCTGGAGTTATTTCTCCACTGGTCTCCAGTAGCATATTGGACACCTAGTGACCTGGTGAGTTCATCTTTCAGTGTCCTATCTTTTTGCCTTTTCATACTGCTCATGGGGTTCTAAAGGCAAGAATATTGAAGTGGTTTGCCATTCCCTTCTTCAGTGGACCACATTTCATCAGAACTCTCCACCATGACCCATCCATCTTGGGTGGCCCTGCATGGCATAGCTTATAGTTTCATTGAGGTAGACAAGGCTGTTGTCTATGTCATCAATTTGATTAGTTTTCTGTGATTGTGGTTTTCATTCTGTTGGCTCTCTGATGGATAAGGATAAAAGCTTATGGAAGATTCCTAATGGGAGAGACTGACTGAGGGGGAAACTGGGTCTTGTTCTGATGGGAGAGGCTGTGCTCAGTAAATCTTTAATCCAATTTTCTGTTGATGGGTGGGGCTGTGTTCCCTCTCTGTTGTTTGACCTGAGGCCAAACGATGGTAGAGTTAATCAAGATAATGGCGACCTCCTTCAAAAGGTCCCATGCATGCACTGCTGCACTGAGTGCCTCCGACCCTGCAACAGGCCACTGCCGACCCACACCTCCACCAGAGACTCCTGGACACTCACGTTAAGTCTGGGTCAGTCTCTTTTGCGGTCACTGTTCCTTTCTCCTGGGGCCTTGTGAGTACAAGGTTTTGTTTGTGTCCTCCAAGAGTCTGTTTCCCACATCCTGTATACTTTCTGGTGGCTCTATGGTGGGGTTAATGGTGACCTCCTCCAAGAGGGCTTATGCCATACCTTGGTCTGCTGCACCCAGAGTCCCTGTCCCTGTGGTAGGCCACTGCTGACCCATACCTCTGTAGGAGACACTCACACACAGTTCTGTCTCAGTCTCTGTGGGGTCTCTGGGTCCTGGTACACACAAGGTTTGTTTGAGCCCTCCGAATGTCTCTGGCAGGTATGGGGTTTGATTCTAAACATGATTTTACTCCTCTTGCCATCTTGCTGGGGCTTCTCCTTTGCCCTTGGATGTGGGGTATCTTTTTTGTTGGGATCCAACATTCTCCTGTCAATGGTTGTTCAGTAGCGAGCTGTAATTTTGGATTTCTTGCAGGAGAAAATGAGCGCATGTCCTTCTACTCTGCCATTTATAATAAGCCTCTTAGGTAATTCAGTTCAGTCGCTCAGTCCAACTCTTTGTGACCCCATGAATCGCAGCACGCCAGACCTCCCTGTCTATCACCAGCTCCTGGAGTTCACTCAGACTCACGTCCATCGAGTCAGTGATGCCATCCAGCCATCTCATCCTCTGTCATCCCCTTCTCCTCCTGCCCCCAATCCCTCCCAGCATCAAAGTCTTTTCCAATGAGTCAACTCTTCGCATGAGGTGGCCAAAGTACTGGAGTTTCAGCTTTAGCATCATTCCTTCCAAAGAACACCCAGGGCTGATCTCCTTTAGAATGGACTGGTTGGATCTCCTTGCAGTCCAAGGGACTCTCAAGAGTCTTCTCCAACACCACAGTTTAAAAGAATCAATCCTTTGGCACTCAGCTTTCTTTGCAGTCCAACACTCATATCCATACATGACCACTGGAAAAACCATAGCCTTGACTAGACGGACCTTTGTTGGCAAAGTAATGTCTCTGCTTTTCAATATGCTATTTAGGTTGGTCATAACTTTCCTTCCAACTTAGGTAATTAAGTGGGTGAATAAAACAAAGATCCCTGCCTTTGTAGCCCTCCATTGTAAACAGATAGTATCCAAATGACATAATTAATGATATGGACAAATGAAAATTAGATTAGGATTAAAGGAGTTGGAGGTACAGTAGAAAAAAGAATTTTGATCTGTTATAGCTTGCTTGAAGCAGGTCTCTCTGAGATGTTAATATATGAGCAATCTTGAAAGCAGTGATGTCTATGAGAAAGTGATTATGGCAGAGGAGCCTCTGTTGCAGATGCCCCAGTACTAGAGACTACCTGGAGTTTTCAAGGAACAGCAGAGAGACTGTTGAGGCTTTAGTAGGGTGGGGAGTTTTGAGGGGGTAATAAATGAGGTCAGCACAGTGTTGATACCATTTGAGGGTCAAAACTGTTGAATTTGTAGTGGAAGATTCTGATGTTTTTTAAAGGCTCCACTTTGGCTGCTCTTGGAGAATAAACTGGAAGGGATGAGAGAAGCAAGGGCAGAAGTTGGGAACCAGTAAGAGGCTGGTCCAGTAATCCAGGTAAACAAGACATTGCTTTCTTTTGGCTATAGATTGAAAAAAATAAAAAGGCAAAGTAATACCTTGCTACTGCTTTAGCTGGACTTAGATCTAACTTAGATCTAAGTAATACCTTGTAACCCTCAGAGTCAGCAAAAGAGCTGCATTTTGAGAGAAATTGTCTGCTGTTTGGTAACCTTTGTTCTTTTAGGATTAGAAGGTGACATAAAATAGCAGAGAGCATGTCTGTCTTCTTTGTACTGCTCTGTGGCATTTCAGGATCTACGAAGGCTGTCCTAGCATTGAGGTTTATGTACTGTCATGCCCAGAATTCTGGTCAACCATTTTCTATGCAAGTTGTGTCCTCAGAAGTGATGTTTGAAGCAAAAATACACAGTAGGACATGGACCTTTTTTGTTTTTCTGTAAAAAAAAAAAAAAAATGCTTTCATGAAAGCCAAATAACTCCTCCGTCAATGGAGAAGAAAGTAAGGGATGTGTCACATTTGGAGGAATAGGCAGGCAAAAGAATGCACTGAGTGTGCAGAAGTTAGATGGAGGTAAAGGAATAAGTTAAAGGAAATAAAGCTTCCTGGCTGGGAAGGTAGAACACATCTAGGTCAGATCAGGAAACAGTAAAGTGAAAACCAGGAGGCGTTGAGAAGTCAGGAGCCCTGCCAGGGCACATGCCCACAGCACCATAACTTAGCACCTTTCACTCTTGGTGCCTGGGCATTTCTGAAACTAGTTTTTGATTCTGGGACTCTTTCTTTCTGTGGAACTAGACATTTTTAAAAGCATTTTTTAAAAAATTTTATTTTATTTTTAAACTTTACATAATTGTATTAGTTAAGCCAAATAAAAGCATTTTTTTTAAATGAAACTTCTTTAGACCCCAGTTGTGCTAAACTTTATTTTTTACCACCTGTTTTAAAAGGTACTATATTTGATTGTCAAAAACCTTATATATGGCTCCTTAAATTTTTTTATTTGATTTGATACAAGCAAAGGAGTCATGTGTGTATGGAGGGGTTCTTCTTTGCATAAAGTTGTCTGAATTCTGGTAATTTAATGTTCTTTAAATACAAAATTATTTTTACAACTCAGAGTATCAGTGTCTGATGGGTAAATGGAAAGTTGAAGATTCTATATGCTTGAGGATTCTTTTCTCTGTTGTCAAATGCACTTGCTATGTTTTTGGTTAATCAACATGAGTTGTAGAAACCCAACATCTGCCATAGGACCCCTACTGTAGATATTATGGATACTGACTAATACCATAACATCTACATGAATTTGAAAGAAATGAAAGGAATAAATATGAGGCATTTTCCACATGTGTTGGTTGATAAATCCCATCTAAGTTTCCTTATAATGCACATTCCTACCAAGGCCACAGTTACATAAGATGTGATGTGTGGAACACAGAAAGATTTTGTCTCATTTTTTTAAATTTCTTTTTGACATTCGAAACAGTGAATGAAATGTTCAATCACTGCCTGTTGGGGAGCTCCTGAAGACTTGGGGAAACAGAAATGGAATTAAAAATTGAAGAGGGAGAGGTCAGCTGAGAGGCTGGGAGGTTGTGGTAATGCTGATGGTAAGTCTGTAGAGCATAGGACTGAATAAATTTTCTGGCTCCCTTGTTCTAACTTTTCTTTTTGGCCAGGAATATGTTCAGTTATATTATTTGATACAGGACCTTGTGAACTAACTATTTTTGAGCACATATTGTATAATCCAAACTTTGGCAAGCAATACAGAGGACAGAAACAGGAAATCTAAGACTCGATGCTTTCTTTCAAGAAGGTTCCTATCGTATCAGGAGAAAAGACATATGTTCACAAATTAATTTAAACAATGAGACATATAATTGTATCTGTGAATATGTGGTAAAGATAATGTATTCTGCAATACAACTAGAACTTTCATAAATGTCCTCCTCCCCTCAGAAATGGGCCATCATATTCAGGACTTAACAGAAAGGCACTGCTCTAATGACTACCTTAATATCAAACTCAAACTGTAGCAAATGAGGTATTTGCTCAAGGTATTTTTATGGAAACAGCAATCTATGATGAGATATAAATGTAAGGTTTTTGGAAATTGAAATGCAGAGATATAATGATAGAATTAATTCTATTTGATGACTCATTTTTTAAGTACCAAAATTAAAAAATAATAGAATAAGTTCTAGGTAAGTTTTATTTGGACTACAGTTTTAAACTTCATAGTATTTGTACATCAAAAGCAAACTAGTAAAGATATTTTGATTACTGGGAGATTTCATTAAAAAAGCCAGATTCTCGGCTTCTTTTGAAACTTCTGAAGACCTAGCTCCTCCAGGCCAGCATTCTCATAAGCAACCATCTTCCAGAGCTGAGGGGCAGAAGTGCTTTGGTTTTCCATAGCCTCATCCTTCTTATTCTTTCTTTTTTCCCTCACCATGCTTTAGTAGTTGATGTTTGTTACCTAGGTAGCTCCCTGTTGGCAGTTCAATTTGTGACTCCCTGATGAGGCCCAGCCTCCACCAAATGCGGTCATGCCATTCTTCCTCCTTAAATGTGTCACCTTTAATTTGACTTCTTCTCCAGGCAACCCATTCCAATATTGGACACCCATTTGTTTACTGCAGAAAAGCTCTCTCCCTGCACTAAGCCTTAATCTGTATTCTTCTAACCCTTATAATTTCCCCTAGTTTTATCCTTTAAAGTAGGAGTCCCAACCTCCAGGCTGAGGACTAGTACCTCCTGTCAAATTAGTAGCAACATTAGATTATAAACAAAGTGCGCAATAAATGTAATGCACTTGTACCCTTCTAGAACCATCCCCCACCCCTGGTCCATGGAAAATGTCTTCCACCAAATCAGTCCCTGGTACCAAAAAGATTTGAGACCACTGCCACTTTAAAGCAAACATCTTTTCTTCCTCCTTCATAGGATATACCTTCAAATGCATATAACTATCAAACAATGCCAAGAAACTCCATTTCAAGAAAATTCCTTGTTGTCCACCCTGACCCTAAACATTCCTTATGCTACTCTTTTTTTTTTTAAGTTCTGTGATTCTTTTCAATTCAGTTTACTATATTGAGCTGATTGTAAATTCACATGAAATTGTAAGAAATAAAACATAATGACCCAATGTACCCCTGACCCAGTTTCCCTCAACGGTAATATCTCGTAAAACCACAGTATGATATCAAAACCAGGATATTGATATCAATACTGTCAAAACACAGAGTATTTCCAGCACACAAGGATATATCATATTTCCTTTTTATAATCACACCGATACCCATTTCTTTCCTTTTCTGTCACTCTCTAGTGTATTTTCTAATTCTATAGTTTTGTGATTTCAAGAATGTCATATAAATGGAATTATATATTATATAGCCTTTTAGGATTTGTATTTTCCACTTAACGTATTATCTGGAGATTCATCTATGTGGTTATGTGTATTAATAATTCTTTATTATCATTGAGTAGTATTTTGTGGTATGTATATACCAGAGAATTTAAGTATTTACCATTGAAGGACATTGGATTGTTTCCAGTTTTTTTACTACTGTGAATAAAATTATACACATTCATGTACAGATTTGTCTGTGAATTTAACTCTTCATTTCTTTGGGATAAATGCCCTAGACTGCAACTGCTGATACTATGGTAATACAATATTTAGCCTTTTAAGAAATTGCCAAGTTATTTACCAGAGTGACTATGTTATTTACATTGCCATGAGCAATGTGTGAGTGATCCAGGTATTTCTTATTCTTGGTCTAGTCAAGGCTATGGTTTTTCTTGTGGTCATATATGGATGTGAGAGCTGGACTGTGAAGAAGGCTGAGTGCCGAAGAATTGATGCTTTTGAACTGTGGTGTTGGAGAAGACTCTTGAGAGTTCCTTGGACTGCAAGGAGATCCATCCAGTCCATTCTGAAGGAGATCAGCCCTGGGATTTCTTTGGAAGGAATGATGCTAAAGCTGAAACTCCAGTCCTTTGGCCACCTCATGCGAAGAGTTGGCTCATTGGAAAAGACTCTGATGCTGGGAGGGATTGGGGGCAAGAGGAGAAGGGGACGACAGAGGATGAGATGGCTGGATGGCATCACTGACTCGATGGACATGAGTCTGAGTGAACTCCAGGAGTTGGTGATGGACAGGGAGGCCTGGCGTGCTGCGATTCATGGGGTTGCAAAGAGTTGGACATGACTGAGCGACTGAACTGAACTGACTGACCAGTTTTATTTATTTTAATTATTTTCATATGTGTAGTGATATCTCACTACAGTTTTAATTTGCAACCCTCTAATGGGTAATGATGTTGAACATCTTTTCATGTGTTTACTGACATCTGTATATTTTCTTTGGTGAAATGTCTCAATGTCTCTTGTATGTTCTCTAATTGGATTGTTTGCTTTTTTACTGTTGAAACTTGAGAGATTTTAAAAATATTCTAGATGGAGGCATAACTTGGAGATATTGCAGGTTTGATTCCAAATCACTGCAGGAAAGCAAATATTGCAATAAAGCTAGTCACATGAATTTGTTTGGTTTTGTGGTACATATAAAAGTAATGTTCATACGATACTGTAGTCTATGAAGGGTGTAAAAAGCATTACGTCTAAAAATACATCTTAAAATACTTTTAACTTCATTAAAAGTACTTTATTGCTAAAAATTCTAACCATCATCTGAACCTTTGGTGAGTTGTAATCTTTTTGCTGGTGGAGGGTCTTGGCTTGATGCTGATGGCTGCTAATTAATCAGGGTGGTGATTGCCGAAGGTTGGGATGACTGTGACAATTTTTTAAAATGAGACAACAATGAAATTTGCCATAAATCTGTTGGGCATGTTTGTGTGGGATTTATTTCTGCCTTCTCTACTTTGTTTTATTGATCTTTTGTCTATCCTTCCACCTATACCACCTAGTCTTGATCACTGGATAAACTAATTTCTGGTACTTCATCTTTCTTTTACAAAATTATTGTAGCTAATCCAGTTCCTTTGTCTTTACAAATGAATTTTAGAATAATCTTGTCAGTATCTACAAAAAAATCCTGTTGAGATTTTGACAGATGATGTGACAAGTTTGTAAATCAATTTGGGGAAAAGAGACAAATTTACTATGCTGAATCTTTCAAGACATAAACATGGTATGTCTTTTCATTTATTTATATCTTCTTTGATTTTTTTCATTAGTGTTGTGTAGATAAAGCATGTACATTCTGCATATGTTTTGTTAGATTTACAGTTAAGTATTTTACCTTTTGAGTATTGTCTTTTACATTTTGGTGTCCATTTTTAGTATATAAATATATAATTGATTTTTGTATGTTTATCCTGAATTCTACAATCTTGCTGAACTCACTTAGTTCTGTGTGTTTCTTCCTTCCTGCTTTTCTTTTTTGTTGATTCCTTGGGATTTTAAATGTTGTCAATAAGGCCATCTGTAATTAGGGACAGTTGTATTTTTTCCTTTCATATCTGTGTGCCTTTAACTTTTTTTTTTTTTTGCCTTAATGCACTGGCAAGAACTTCC
Source organism: Bos indicus (assembly GCF_029378745.1). NCBI lineage: Eukaryota > Metazoa > Chordata > Mammalia > Artiodactyla > Bovidae > Bos > Bos indicus. The sequence goes on along the minus strand of NC_091761.1, from coordinate 16,583,353 downwards.
AGCACTATGTTGATAAGAGTTGTGAGAGCTGACTTCCTTACCTTGTCCCCAGTCTTGTGGGGGAAGTATTCAGCTTTTCACAGTCAAGTATAATGTCTTTCCCTGTGGTTCAGATGGTAAAGAATCTGCCTGCAAAGTAGGAGATCCAGGTTTGATTACTGGGTCAGGAAGATCCCTTGGAGAAGAGAATGGCTACTCAGTCCAGTATTCTTACCTGGAGAATTCCATCGACAGAGGAGACTGGCAGGCTATGGTCCACGGGGGTCACAGAAAGCTGGACATGACTGGGCGACTAACACTTCCTTACAATGTCAGCTGCGGGGTTTTTGATAGATCTTTATCAAGGTGTGGAAGTTTCTTTCTATTCCTATTTTTCTCAGAGCTTTTATAGTTAATGAGTGTTTAATTTTATCAAATGATTTTTCTGCACCATTTATATGATCATGGGATTTTTATTCTTTAGCTCCCTAGCATGGTGGATTACACTGGATTTCAAAGATTGAACTTTTACAAGCCTGAAATAAACTCCATTGGTCATGGTGTATAATTTTTTAAAAATATATTTCTGAATTCAATTTGCTAAGAATTGTTCTATTCTTCCTTCCTTCTTCTCTCTCCCCTTGCTTTGTTCTTATATTCCTTCTTTAATTTCTTCCTATTTTCTTTTTTGCACTGTTTTTGTCTTTGGTATCAGCTTCATAAAATGAGTTGGGAACTATTTCCACCTCTTATTTCCTGAAAGAGATACTGTAGAATTGTGACAATGATGTCCTCAGAAAATGTGGGGCCTAGAAATTCCTTTTTTGGAAGTTTAAAAAAAGACAAATTCAACTTCCTTGATATCAGTTCAGTTCAGTTCAGTCGCTCAGTCATGTCTGACTCTTTGTGACCCCATGAATTGCAGTGTGCCAGGCCTCCCTGTCCATCACACTCCCCAAGTTTACCCAAACTCATGTGCATCAAGTCGGTGATGCCATCCAGCCATCTCATCCTCTGTCGTTCCCTTCACCTCCTGCCCCCAATCCCTCCCAGCATCAGAGTCTTTTCCAATGAGTCAACTCTTCGCATGAGGTGGCCAAAGTATTGGAGTTTCAGCCTCAGCATCAGTCCTTCCAATGAACACCCAAGACTGGCCTCCTTTAGAATGGACTAGTTGGATCTTCTTGCAGTCCTAGGGACTCTCAAGAGTCTTCTCCAACACCATAGTTCAAAGGCATAAATACTTCACTGCTCAGCTTTCTTCACAGTCCAACTCTCACGTCCATACATGACCACCGGAAAAACCATAGCCTTGACTAGATAGACCTTTGTTGGCAAAATAATATCTCTGCTTTTCAATATGCTATCTAGGTCGGTCATAACTTTCCTTCCAAGGAGTAAGCATCTTTTAATTTTGTGGCTGCAATCAGCATCTGCAGTGATTTTGGAGCCCCCCAAAATAAAGTCTGACACTGTTTCCACTGTTTACCCATCTATTTCCCATGAAGTGATGGGACCAGATCCCATGATCTCAGTTTTCTGATGTTGAGCTTTAAGCCAACTTTTTCACTCTCCACTTTCACTTTCATCAAGAGGCTTTTTAGTTCCTCTTCACTTTCTGCCGTAAGGGTGGTATCATCTGCATATCTGAGGTTATTGATATTTCTCCTGGCAATCTTGATTCCAGCTTGTGCTTCTTCCAGCCCAGTGTTTCTCATGATGTACTCTGCATATAAGTTAAATAAGCAGAGGACTACTTAAATTATTTCTTTCATATTGGATAAGTTGTAGCAGCTTGTGTTTTTCACAAATGGAATTGGCCTATTTCATCTAAGTTGTCAAACTATGGTATCAAGTTGTTTGTTTTATATCCTTATGGTCATTTTGTCTACAAAGTCTGCAGTGACTTCCTATTTCATCCCTGATACTGATTGTTTCTGTCATGTCTTTCTCGTTTTGTTCTTTGTTAGTCCCGCTAGAGGTTTGGATATTTTCATATTACAAGGCTCTGGATCTTACTTGAACCTAATTTTACTGGATTTCTCTAACATTGCTGTGGCTGGGAAGGGAGGAAAGGACACTGCTTCATTACTGCCAAGAGGAGATAGGAGTCCAATTCCCCATTTTGTCTGTGTTGATACTGAGGTGAAGGTTACCAATTACTTCTAGGTGTTGAGGGGATTTCTGGTCCCCACATGGTCTCCACTGTACTGTGTGGAGGCCTTGATACCACTGAGGAATCATGAATGTCCTGACTCTCCACTAGGCCTCTGTTGATACCACCCCGGAAGCAATGTGGAAAGGTACCTCAGAACTTCCAGATGGAGGCGGAACTGCTGGTTTCCATAGACTCTCCACCTGCACTGTGGGAAAGTTACCTGCTTGAGGTAATAATGGTCCCAGATCTCCATTTGGCCTCTCTTACACCACTCAGATAGGGGTCTGGGGACACCTCATTATAGTTTCGTGAAGATAGAAGTCCAAACTTCCCACTTGGCCTCTAGAGCTCTGAATATGAAGGCAGGGGTGTAGTTTTTTTCTGTGGTGTTTGTCTAGATTAGATTAGTTATTGTTTAAAAGTCTTATCACTTGGTAAACTTGCTCTTTATTTGGCTAGACACAGGAGGTTTTACTAAGGATTTTTCTTTCCTTTTTCCTGTGCACACTGGTATTTCTAGATTGTCAACTTCTTAAGTTCCTAGTCAGGAATATACGAGGCAAAAAGAAAACTCAGGGAACTCACCACCATGATATTCTTTGGGTCCTTAAGTCTGTAGCTGATCAGATAAATAAATGACCCAATTAAAAAATGGGCCAAACAACTAAATAGACATTTCTCCAAAGAAGACATACAGATGGCTAACAAACACATGAAAAGATGCTCAACATCACTCATTATCAGTGAAATGCAAATCAAAACCACTATGAGGTACCATTTCACGCCAGTCAGAATGCCTGTGATCCAAAAGTCTACAAGCAATAAATGCTGGAGAGGGTGTGGAGAAAAGGGAACCCTCTTCCACTGTTGGTGGGAATGCAAACTAGTACAGCCACTATGGAGAACAGTGTGGAGATTCCTTAAAAAACTGGGAATAGAACTGCCTTATAATCCAGCAATCCCACTGCTGGGCATACACACTGAGGAAACCAGAAGGGAAAGAGACACGTGTACCCCAATGTTCATTGCAGCACTGTTTATAATAGCCAGGACATGGAAGCAACCTAGATGTCCATCAGCAGATGAATGGATAAGAAAGCAGTGGTACATATACACAATGGAGTATTACTCAGCCATTAAAAAGAATGCATTTGAATCAGTTCTAATGAGGTGGATGAAACTGGAGCCTATTATACAGAGTGAAGTAAGCCAGAAAGAAAAACACCAATACAGTATACTAACGCATATATATGGAATTTAGAAAGATGGTAAGAATAACCCTGTATACGAGACAGCAAAAGAGACACTGATGTATAGAACAGTCTTTTGGACTCTGTGGGAGAGGGAGAGGGTGGGATGATTTGGGAGAATGGCATTGAAATATGTATAATATCATATATGAAACGAGTCGCCGATCCAGGTTCGATGCCCGATACTGGATGCTTGGGGCTGGTGCACTGGGACGACCCAGAGGGATGGTATGGGGAGGGAGGAGGGAGGAGGGTTCAGGATGGGGAACACATGTATACCTGTGGCAGATTCATTTTGATATATGGCAAAACCAATACAATATTGTAAAGTTAAATAAAATAAAATTAAAAAAATAATAAAAAATAAAAATAAAAAGAACAAATAAAAAAGATATTCAGTTCCTTTGTTGTCCTTGTCATATTTCAAGTGCTCAAAAGTCACATGTGGATAGGCTACCTTTTGGGTAGTGAATGGTGGAATTCTCCATTGCTGCAGAAAATTCTTTTGGACACTTTGGCTAGAGAATATTCTATTTTTCTTACTTCTTGCTCTCGTCTTGCCTTCTAGGCCTTTGACTTTTTGGATGTAATATTTTTTATTTTACAGTTTTCCTATTTGATGCTGAAGATCCATCCCATTCACCTTTCATTCTTGACTCTGATACTGCCATCAGCCTTAGTTGAATAATTCCTGACAATCCTCACCAAAGAATTGACCTCTGACATCTTTTGATTTGGGTTTGGGATTCATCACTTAATACATAATGGCCTCAACCTGCTTACACCTGAGCTAAGACAGTTACCCCCTGACTTGACATTAGCAACTAGTTTGTCTCCTAGCAAATAATACTCTGAGTGAAGTAACCCTAGAATATTAGTCCATAGCTTTCCTATTCTGTCTTTAACTCACTGATCCTCAGAGTACTGCTCTTACCTTTCATAATCTGAAATTGTAGGTAGTAATGTTTTATTACTCTGCTATAATAGGACTTCATTTTAGAGTCATTATTGTGAAAAAAAGTTTTCAAAATGTGGTTAATGCTAAATGAACAATATTTTTTGATATTGCAAGAGAGAAAATCGAAGCGGAGGCTTGCACTAACAGTTACTTGGAAGAAAGTTGGAACATAAATTCCAGATAGATGATAAATTTGTGAAGCTATTTGTACTATACTCAGAGCAATGATGCATGCAATTGGAAACCATCAACTGCTCTGCACTATTGCCCTAAATGCTAACTGGTAGTGTTTCCATCCACAGAAACATTTCTTAACTAAAAAGCAGTAAATTCAGCTTCATATATATATATTTTTAAATTCTAAGTTCTACAATTAACTCCTTTTAAAGCCTCCTGTGTGTGAGTCACTCAGTTGTGTCCAACTGTTTGAGACTCCATGGACTGGAGCACTTGAAATATGACAGGCCAGAATACTGGAGTGGGTTGCCATTTCCTTCTCTAGAGGATCTTCGCAACCCAGGGATTGAACCTAGTCTCCTGCATTGGAGACAGAATCTTTACCATCTGAGCCACCAGGGAAGCCATTTAAAGAAACAAGACCAATTAAACATAACTTGTGATTAATTATGTATAAAAATGTTAAGATTTTTGCCTTGATGTTAACTTGTCATGCACAGAGAAAGATTGCTAAGGGAGGAATTTTGCAATAAAGTGAAGATAGAGGCAAAGGAGAACAAATTAAGGTTGGTAAATTATTAGGAAATGTAATCAATCTTCAAGTATCTAAGGATTTACTAGTTTGTCTATATATTTCTTCATCTGTTAGGGAATTGCAGGAAAAAAGAATAAAGTGGAAGCTTAATCATTGATTAAAACCAGTCTAAAACTTAATTGCATCACTAAGTATAGTCCTTTTCACAAAATGGGCACTTGATAAAACCATGGAATTGCAGATAAAGGAAAGATGGACAACCACAAATTAAAATCAGTGAATTTAAAAGGTCTTCTATGAGGAAAGTACACTACTAAGAATTCCACAGAGAAGAGAAAATAATTCATAGATTCTAAGTGATGAGAAGTGTATCTGTCATGAATGAAAAACAGTGCCTATGACATTTTCATATAATTTTGTAAGATAGTCTATATAGTATTATATATGTATATGTTTTTATAGTTGGATATTAGAAATACATCCCAAAGGCATATTTATATTAGAAATTTTGATTTTTTTAATTAATAACTAATATTTTATGAGACATACTTTGCCAACAAAGATCCGTCTAGTCAAGGCTATGGTTTTTCCAGTGGTCATGTATGGATGTGAGAGTTGGACTGTGAAGAAAGCTGAGCACTGAAGAATTGATGCTTTTGAACTATGGTGTTGGAGAAGACTCTTGAGAGTCCCTTGGACTGCAAGCAGATCCAACTAGTCCATCCTAAAGGAGACCAGTCTTGGGTGTTCATTGGAAGGACTGATGCTGAGGCTGAAACTCCAATACTTTGGCCACCTCATGCAAAGAGTTGACTCATTGGAAAAGACTCTGATGCTGGGAGGGATTGGGGGCAGGAGGTGAAGGGAACAACAGAAGATGAGATGGCTGGATGGCATCACCGACTTGATGCACATGAGTTTGGGTAAACTCGGGGAGTGTGATGGACAGGGAGGCCTGGCACCCTGTGAATCATGGGGTCACAAAGAGTCGGACACGACTGAGCAACTGAACTTAACTGAACTGAATATTTTATGAGTACATCTAATAAAACTCAATTTAAAATAAATCATATTAAACTATTGTCTTTTTGTTTGACCACAATAGAAATCCTACTGTAAGGATACCATGAAAGTACTTATCAGACACCTCTCCTTTTGAAAATATGTATGTTAAAACTGTTCTAAGTTTAGTTGTATTATTTAAAAAACCATTGTTGTGTTAAAAAACCAACATAGATTTTAAAGCATTGTTAAACGTGTTTCTTCAACTTACAATAATCTAAAATGAATTATTTTATTTTCTTCTATTTAAAAAGTAGAAGAAAAATTGAGCAAGTAAATTGGGGAAATCTCTTTATTTTTTGTATTTGGGCAGATCCCATATGCCACCATAAAAATGTTCTCTTTTTACTCACTTGAACTTTAATTATATAGACTAAAGCTTGCATATTATTGTTTCTGTTGCCCTTTTTGTAGTTGGAGGTAGCTGTACACTTTGGTGTTTTTTTTCTCTACCAAACTTTCTCTCTTTAAAATTATCGTTCATGTGAGCCCATGCCACAGTTGATGTGCTTTGGGATGGAGACCTGAACCAAGAGCTAACAATCCACAGCTGATGCAACTGGGACTCATGTTCATTCAGTGATAGGTTGTTAATTGGCTATGTTGTTTAGTTGCTCAGTCTTGTCCAACTCTTTTGAGACCTCACAAACAAGCTGCCAGGCTCTTCTGTCCTTGGGGTTTCCTAGGCAAGAATATTGGAGTGGGTTGCCATTTCATTCTCCAGGGGATCTTCCCAACCCCCAATACAAAATAAAACATTTTTTTTTTAAAGATTCTACCTCCAAAAAAAAAAAAAAGAAAGAAAAGAACAGCCTGAGACGGGAGCTGGGATAACACAGCCAAGTTGGTCATGCCCATGCCTAGGAAGCTGGTCACAGGGAGAGCAGAGACCTGGGTGATATCTGAGAGCGACAGATGATAAGCCAAGCCTTAATTGTATGTTTTTAGTTCCATTTCTGAAATGGTTGTGGTCTGCTGCTGCTGCTGCTGCATCGCTTCAGTTGTGTCCGACTCTGTGCAACCCCATAGACGGCAGCCCACCAGGCTCCCCCGTCCCTGGGATTCTCCAGGCAAGAACACTGGAGTGGGTTGCCATTTCCTTCTCCAATGCATGAAAGTGAAAAGTGAAAGTGAAGTCGCTCAGTCGTGTCAGACTCTTCGTGACCCCATGGACTGCAGCCCACCAGGCTCCTCCGTCCATGGGATTTTCCAGGCAAGAGTACTGGAGTGGGGTGCCACTGCCTTCTCCGTCTAGTTGTTCTTTATTCCTCTCTTTGAATGCCCATGACATATGCATATTTACCTTTAAGTCCTGTTTTCATTAAGCTAGGTTGAGAGAACTTCTGTTGCTTGTAACCAAATATAATATGCTCTTACTAAACATAGTTTTTTACATTCTTCCCTGAATATTTTTCTTAACATATCTCCTTCTTTTATTTAACCTACAATTCTTCCTTAATCCTGTTGGATATTATTGTTTTTATTAATTTATACCAAATTAAAATTAATACAACTATAACTTTATCATTTAGTAGTTACCTTAGGAGTTTTAAACTATATTTTGAAACAATATATAAATTCTATCATATTCTTTTAAATACTTTTTCTGTATGAATAATATAAAACAATATGAAACAAAGGCATTTTCTGATTCTGAAGCTTTTAAGTGTCACAGGTCATAATTTTGATAAATCTAATCAGCAGGTTTTATTAGATGCTGGGAGCCAGGGTGAGGAACTCCACCCGTGGCAAAGGTCATGAGGAAGGAGGCTCAGCATACACAAAGGCGGGATCGAGCCTCAGGAGTCCCCCTGGAAATTCTCGAGCATCTACCCCCCAAACCAGACTCTGCCTACTTTACTGCTTTGTGCTCTCACCTACACCTCTGACTTTACAGGGGGCTGTCCCCCACCACCTCTCTCTGAAAAAGAGTTAAATTACAGCTCCAGTTGATAAAGTTCCTGGGCGTGACAAGAGTGTTTCAACCTACAAACTTCTTTGGAAGTCCTCCAGCCTGCCTGAACAGGTTCTTCCGGCCACATGTGATTGTTCACAGCTTCCCAACCATGAGGGGCATGAGATGTTCTAAACTGTCTAAATACAGATTCCTTTGAGCAGTTAAAAGATTGATTAGAAATTGTATTGGTGAAGGGTTTTTCACTTGTTGGGCCAATGTTTGCTGCTGTTTCCACATCCCTTACCTACTGTGTCCCTGGGAGTGTATTGATTAATATAATTGGTGTATAGGAGTATAAGTAGTAGCTTTAATGTTTGTAACCTTGGACCCTTGAGTTAATTCTTTTCTTGTTATAGCCCACCACACCTTTGCCCTATAGGAATGCAACTTTATCTAATGCTTTTGGAGGGTGGTGCCTGACTTTAGAATAATCACCTTTAGAGAAAAATAAGTTTTCTGAAGAAAGGGTCATAAAATGTTAACAGGCCTCCTAGCTAGAAGATGATGTAAATCACTTAAAATTTTGCATATGATAAGTTTGCAGGAAGAAAGCCTGGCTTACTGCATGACTCTACCCCTTCCCCCATTATCCTCTATCCATAACTTAAGGTATAAAAACTACTTTGGAAAATAAAGTGCAGGCCTTGTTCACCGAAGCTTGGTCTCCCCATGCCATTCTTTCTCTAACCTTCTGGCTGAATTCCCATCTGGAGCGTGGAGGCTCGTCAAGCCTACTAATTATGATTGGGCTTCTAAGATCTGACCGTGGAGGCCTTAGTGTCTCCTCTCCTTCGGGAGAATGGGAGGACTCCTGTGGCCTACGTAGGTGGTGCAAATTCCTTGCCTTGGAATTTTATTGGCTTTCCACGTAAACCAAGTTATTCAGCCTCTTTTCTCTGCTGAATTTTCCTATTGAGCTATCCTTATTCTATTACTCTTTATATCTCTAATTAATATTTAATTAAAGCTATTGTATCCAGTTCACTGATGCTGTCCCCGCTTCGAATTCCCTGGATCCACCGGGGCTGGACCCCAGCAATTAGTGTTGCTGACACTTTATTATATGAGCCAGAATTAATGTCTGTATTCCATCAATGCAACAATCAGTAACAACTGTCAGTTTCATGTCATACAGATATGTAATTAATTCATTTTCTGCTCCTCTTTACCCGATTTAGTGTAAGGTAAAGAGAGCTGTTTTCTATTTAGCCATTACCTTCCAGATTAAAGGTTCAGTTCAGTTCAGTTGCTCAGTCATGCCTGACTCTTTGCGCCTCCATGGACTGCAGCACGTCAAGCCTCCTTGTACATCACCAAATCCTGGAGTTTATTCAAACTCATGTCCATTGAGTCGGTGATGCCATCCAACCATCTCATCCTCTGTTTTCCCGTTCTCCCACCTTCAATCTTTCTCAGCATCACGGTCTTTTCCAATGAGTCAGTTCTTTGCATCAGGTGGCCACAGTTTTGGAATTTCAGCTTCAACATCAGTCCTTCCAATGAACACCCAGGACTGATCTCCTTTAGGATGGACTGGTTGGATCTCCTTGCAGTCCAAGGGACTCTAAGAGTCTTCTCCAACACCACACTTCAAAAGCATCAATTCTTTGGCACTCAGCTTTTTTTTATAGTCCAAGTCTCACGTCTATACATGAACTACTGGAAAAACCATAGCCTTGACTAGACGGACCTTTGTTGGCAAAGTAATGTCTCTGCTTTTTAATATGCTGCCTAGATTAGCCATAGCTTTTCTTCCAAAGAGTAAGCATCTTTTAATTTCATGGCTTCAGTCACCAGCTGCAGTGATTTTAGAGCCCCCCCCCCTCCCCAAATAAAGTCAACCACTGTTTCCACTATTTCCCATCTATTTGCCATGAAATAATGGGACCGGATGTCATGATCTTAGTTTTCTGAATGTTGAGCTTTAATCCAACTTTTCACTCTCCTTTTTCACTTTCATTAAGAGGCTCTTTAGTTCTTCTTCGTTTTCTGCCATAAGGGTGGTGTCATCTGCATATCTGAGGTTATTAATATTTCTCCTGGCAATCTTGATTCCAGCTTGTGCTTCATCCAGTCCAGTGTTTCTCACGATGTACCCTGCATATAAGTTAAATAAGCAGGGTGACAATATACAGCCTTGATATACTCCTTTCCCCATATGGAACCAGTCTGTCATTCCATGTCCAGTTCTAACTGTTGCTTTCTGAACTGCATACAGATTTCTTAGGAGGCAGGTCATGAAGTCTGGTATTCCCTTCTCTTTCAGAACTTTCCACAGTTCATTGTGATCCACACAGTCAAAGGCTTTGGCATAGTCAATAAAACAGAAATAGATGTTTTTCTGGAACCCTCTTTCTTTTTCGATGATCCAACAAATGTTGGCAATTTGATATCTGGTTCCTCTGCCTTTTTAAAAAACCAACTTGAACATCTGGAATTTCATAGTTTATGTACTATTGAAGGCTGGCTTGGAGAATTTTGAGCATTACTTTGCTAGCGTGTGAGATGAATGCAATTGTGTGGTAGTTTGAGCATTGTTTGGCATTGCCTTTTTTGGGGATTGGAATGAAAACTGACCTTTTCCAGTCCTGTGGCCACTGCTGAGTTTTCCAAATTTGCTGGCATATTGAGTGCAATACTTTCACAGCATTTTGAAATTTCACACACTTTTCAGGATTTGGAATAGCTCAACTGGAATTCCATCACTTCCACTAGCTTTGTTTGTGGTGATTCCTAAGGCTACATGATTTCGCATTCCAGGATGTCTGGCTCTAGGTGAGTGATCACATCTTCATGGTTATCTGGGTCATGATGATCTTTTTTTGTATAATTCTTCTGTGTATTCTTGCTACCTCTTAATATCTTCTGCTTCTGTTAGGTCCATACCATTTCTGTCCTTTATTGAGCCCATCTTTGCATGAAATGTTTCTTTGGTATCTCTGATTTTCTTGATGACATCTCTAGTCTTTCCCTTTCTATTGTTTTCCTCTATTTCTTGGCAGTGATCACTGAAGAAGGCTTTCTTATCTCTCCTTGCTATTCTTTGGAACTCTGCATTCACATGGGTATATCTTCCCTTTTCTCTTTTGCTTTTCACTTCTCTTCCTTCCTCAGATATTTGTAAGACCTCTTCAGACAGCCATTTTGCTTTTTTGCATTTCTTTTTCTTGGTGATGGTCTTGATCACTGACTCCTGTACAATGTTATGAACTTCTGTCTATAGTTCATCAGGCATTCTGTCTGTCAGATCTAGTCTCTTATATCTATTTTTCACTTCCACTGTATAATCATAAGGGATTTGGTTTAGATCATACCAGAATGGTCTAGTGGTTTTCCCTACTTTCTTCAATTTAAGTCTGAATTTGGCAATAAGGAGTTCATGATCTGAGCCACAGTCAGCTCCTGGTCTTTTTTTTTTTTTGCTGACTGTATAGAGCTTCTCCATCTTTTGCTGCAAAGATATAATCAATCTGATTTTGGCATTGACCATCTGGTGATGGCCATGTGTAGAATCTTCTCTTGTGTTGTTGGAAGAGGGTGTTTGCTATGACCAGTGCATTCTCTTGGCAAAACTCTATTAGTGTTTGTCCTGCTTCATTCTGTACTCCAAGGCCAAATTTGCCTGTTACTCCAGGTGTTTCTTGGAGAACGCAATGGCACCCCGCTCCAGTACGCTTGCCTGGAAAATCCCATGGGCGGAGGAGCCTGGTAGGCTGCAGTCCATGTGGTCGTGAAGAGTCGGACATGACTGAAGCAACTTAGCAGCAGCAGCCAGGTGTTTCTTGCCTTCCTACTTTTGCATTCCAGTCCCCTATAATGAAAAGGACACCTTTTTTGGGTGTTAGTTCTGGAAGGTCTTGTAGATCTTCATAGAACCATTTAACTTCAGCTTCTTCAGCATTATTGATTGTGGCATGGACTTGGATTCCTGTGGTATTGAATGGTTTGCCTTGGAAATGAACAGAGATCATTCTGTCGTTTTTGAGATTGCATCCAAGTACTACATTTTGGACTCTTTGTTGACAATGATGGCTACTCCATTTCTTCTAAGGCATTCTTGCCTACAGTAGTGGATATAGTGGTCATCTGAGTTAAATTCACCCATTCCAGTCCATTTTAGATCACTGATTCCTAGAATGTCAATGTTCACTCTTACCATCTCCTGTTTGACCACTTCCAATTTGCTCCGATTCATGGACCTAACATTCCAGGTTCCTATGCAATATTGCTCTTTAAAGCATCAGACTTTGCTTCTGTCATCGGTCACATCCACAGGTGGGAGTTGTTTTTGCTTTGGCTCCATCCCTTCATTCTTTCTGGAATTATTTCTTCACTGATCTCTAGTAGCATATTGGGCACCTACCAACCTGCCGAGTTCATCCTTCAGTGTCCTATCTTTTTGCCTTTCCTACTGTTCATGGAGTTCTCAAGGCAAGAATACTGAAGTGGTTTGCCATTCCCTTCTTCAGCGGACCACATTTTGTCAGAACTCTCCACCATGACCCGTCTGTCTTGGGTGGCCCTACACAGCATGGCTCATAGTTTCATGGAGTTAGACAAGGCTGTGGTAGATTAAAGGTGCATTGAGTTAATTAAGTATGTGATGTTTTGTCTTGCATGCTTGTGGGTGCTCAGTCACTTCAGTTATGTCTGAATCTTGGCGACCCCATGGACTGTAATCTGCCAGGCTCCTCTGTCCATGGGATTCTCCAGGCAAGAATACTGGAGAGGGTTGCCATGCCCTCCTCAAGGGACTCTTCCTGACCCAGGGGTCAAACACATGTCCCTTGAGTCTCCTGCATTGGCAGGTGGTTTCTTTACCACTAATGCCACCTGGGAGGCCTGATGCTTTACCAGACATAACATAAAATACTGTCATATACACTAAGGCTGACCACAAGTGGTGTATTCTGACCATAAGATATAGAACCCAAAGCCGAAGTAGCATGGATCATTGTTATTAAAATATAAGCACAATTATTTTTACTTTTAAACATTTATGATAAGAAATGGATTTTTTTCATGTGTCAACATTCTGTGTAAATGGGACATGAACAATAACTCAACTCTAACCTTAGAGATTTCATTTAAGCTATGTGAATGTATCCCTTATTTTAGAACTAGGTCAGCAATTTCACACCGGAAATGGTAGTACTCAGGAGAGTGACAAACCTTTCCAGCTTAGGTTGAATTTAAATTAAACCTAGACTTTGCAGAGACGGTCTTTTGGATGACAATAAGGCCAAGAAAATAACCAAAATAATTATTTTTATGTAGAGGTTCATCAAAGATTTGCAGTCATGAAAAATTAATAGAATTTATAGGAAAGAACTTTTTGCTGGGGGATGCATAGTGTTTATAGGTAGATGAACATTTTTGGAAGCTTGTGAATGTAAGAGGGTTGACCTGTGTATCAGAGAGCTGAGGACTTAAGTGCTGAGCTTTCTTTCTTACTGTGTGATCTTGAGTGAATCAGTTAAGTGTCTCAACTCCAATTTCTTGCATCTGTGAAATGTAGGTAGTAATAGTTTTTCTCTTCTAAGGTTATGAGGGTTAAATGAGGTAAATGTAGCACTTAGCAAAGTGTCTAACACAGAGTAAGCTCTTAGTAATATTAGCTATTACTACTACTGCTGCTGCTACTACCATTACAGGAAATAGCATGTAACACTGTGATTTCTATTATGGAGGTTTTAAGGACCAAAAGTAAAGTGATGCACTGTATTACATTATGTTTCTTGAAACAGCTATGCTTTATTTTTTTTGTAACATATTTTCAGGTATAAGCCAGATTTCATCATTTTCATTGAAGCTTGGCAACGGACCATTTAGCTATGAGATTGTAGCGTGACTATTAAAGATTAGATTATGTTCTAATGTTTTTCTTAATTACGCCTTTTTCCTTTTCTTTCTTTGGAAATCAGCTTGGCCATTATAAAAATAATCAAATTAATGATGAATTTAGATAATTTCCCAACTAATGTATTGAGGTGATATGTTATATATACTCTTTTCTCCATCCCCCCAATTCTGTAAGGGTCACTTTCTGTTCCATGCAGTTACTCAAGAATTCTTTCCCTCCATCTTTCTTTGTGTCTAGGAGCCAGACAATAATGGCGGCAGCAGGGTTGAGAGCATCTCTGCCGGCATCATCCTTCTAATCTTGCAATAGAGTGCAGCTGTGCACAGCCCTTAGCATTCAGCTTTTTATGCCTATGTTTTCCCCATACCTTGCTACCAGGCAACATTTTGTAGAGACCAATAATCGTTGCATGGATCCCTCCCCCAAGCAGGCAACTGTCATTGAGTAACCATTAGTGATCCTGCTCAGCCATTGGTAAGCACCACAGTGGGCCCCTTCCCCAAGCATGCAACCCGTTCTCCGGCACATTCAGCCAAAGGTGTCTGAGCGGCGGTGCTGTGAAGCAGAAGGTGAGGTAAGAGGCAGATCCTGCCCTGACTGCCCTACTCCACCCCTTCCAGTTCACTTGGCTTCAGGCCAGTGGGTGAGCCAGGGTCCCAGGAAAATGCTGGGGGCTGTGTCCTTCAGGCTCCAGAGCCCTTGCCAAGGTTGCCCACTGGTGGGGCCCAGGACATGAGGCAGGAGTGAGCCCTTTCCCCATCCCTGCCTCTGAGACTTAGTAGCAGTGGCAGTCCACCTGGGTCACAGTCTGCGGGATCTGATCTGCTGTGTTTGGGTGGCCTGAGGAGTCTGAGGGCCTGTTAGGTCTTGGGTACCTGGCTCCTTCATTGATGACAGCTAGGCAGGGCCTGGGGTCCCAACCCTGAGCAAGCTCAGCTGAGGTTTGTGCCCTTTTAGTCAGGACTGGACCTCAGAGGGGAAAAGTTGTGCCTGGGGACCTGGCCCTTTCTTGTCAGAACACAGAATAACTCTCCTTTGGTGGAGGTTTATAGGAGCATCATTACCTGACTGTGACCTGACCTCAAGAACAAAGGATGTCTGACACCTAGAAGCTTACAATTCACCAAGCCCCTCACTCACCTGTCCTAGAAAAGGACTTTGCTGAAAGCTTTTGGGGAGTTTCGGATTTTTAAGGCATGATCCACCCCATCTCCTTGCATGGCCCTCATTAAACCTTTCTCTGTTCCAAACTCTGAAGTTTTGGTATCATTTGGCCTCACTGTGCAATGGACACATAGACTTGCATTTCGGTAACAATCTTAATTTAGATTCAGCCGGGACATACCTCTATATAAGTAAGGCATATTTCTTTTTAATATTTGATTTTTTGTTGATTATTTATTAGCTTTGGTCATTGGAAAAAAGCTTTCAGTGGGGGTAGGTGTATGTTGGGAGAGGAGAGAAAAAAGAAACTATACTTCTATCTCTATCAGAACTTTTTGACATCTCTGTTCTTGGTCTTCTGTCTCTCCCCATTGGCAGGGGATATGGGGACCTCTCATTTTTAAAGTACATTCTATGATTTTGAACTATGGTGCTGGAGAAGACTCTTGAGAGTCCCTTGGACTGCAAGGAGATCCAAGCAGTCCATCCTAAAGGAGATCAGTCCTGGGTGTTCATTGGAAGGACTGATGTTGAAGCTGAAACTCCAATACTTTGGCCACCTAATGCGAAGAGCTGACTCATTTGAAAAGACCCTGATGCTGGGACAGATTGAAGGTGGGAGGAGAAGAGGACAACAGAGGATGAGATGGTTGGATGGCATCACTGACTCGATGGACGTGAGTCTGAGTGAACTCCAGGAGTTGGTGATGGACAGGGAGGCCTGGCGTGCTGCGATTCATGGGGTTGCAAAGAGTCAGATATGACTGAGTGACTAAACTGAACTGAACTGAACTGATCCTTATGCTCTTCATTCCAGCCTTTCATCTTTACTGACCAATCTTGTTTTTTTTTCTCCTTTGTCAATTTGACATCATTCTTGGGTTCTGTAAATGTGTTCAGATTCCTCCGTTTCAGAAAAATCTTCTAAGAACTTTATTGCTCTCAGATTGCTGTCCTATCTTCTCCTCAATCTACAGTTTAACTTCTTAGGATGCTCTTTGCTCTGTTTTCTTACCATCTAGTCCTGATTTTCACTTTTGTTCTTTTGTTGTTGTTTTTAACAAGGATACTAGACCTTTTATTTTAAGAAGCATTTTATGGCCTCTTACTCCCCCTTGCAGTTTGCTTTCTCCTCTGACCAGTGATAGGTGTAGAAAGTAAATGGACTCTGTAGAGGACAGTAATGTAACTTCAATCCAAGGCTTTTGTCCTGTGCCTTGTTATAAAATAAAGGACTCCTTTTAAATAGGATTATTGGGAGAGTGA
Organism: Bos indicus; assembly: GCF_029378745.1. Classification (NCBI taxonomy): domain Eukaryota; kingdom Metazoa; phylum Chordata; class Mammalia; order Artiodactyla; family Bovidae; genus Bos; species Bos indicus. The sequence goes on along the minus strand of NC_091761.1, from coordinate 16,566,984 downwards.
AAAAGGGAACATCTTGACTTTTATAAGAGATAACTTTTATATTCCTGGCAGTTTTAAAATAACTAGCACATGGCTATTATCCTTTCTTTAAAATAATTAACATTTGAAAACAAAAAAGACAGGAGGGAGGGTTTGGGGGAGAATGGATACATGTATATATGTGGCCAAGTCCCTTTGCTGTTCACCTGAAACTGTCATAACGTCATTTATCAGCTATACCCTAATACAAAATAAAGAGTTTAAAGTTTGGGGAAATAAAGTATATTGACTACAAAGTGAAAAGCAAAAACAAAAAAGAAACAGTAAACATCACTACTGCTCACTTGTCTAAGTTTTCTAACATACCATGTTTCCTAACATAACACAGCTACCTGCAACTGAAAACAGTGCTAACTCTGTATCCTCTCCCCAAAGAGGACACTAAGACTCTATCTCTGGGTGATGTTTACTCTTTTTCCAGCTGAGTCATACTTCCTCTTTGATATGTTAAATGCTATTAACACATGTTATAGAGTAGGGAAATAGAAAAATAATAAATAAAAAGATTGATTAACATATCTATTTACCTAAACATATGGATATATATGGGCTTCCTTGGTGGCTCAGCTGGTAAAGAAATCTACCTGCAATGCTGGAGACCTGGGTTCAATCACCTGGAGAAGGGAATGACTACCCACTCCAGTATTCTAGCCTGGAGAATTCCATGGACTGTATAGTCCATGGGGTTGCAAAGAATCAGACACGACTGAGTGACTTTCACTTCACTTCACTTCATGTATATACATGGGACTTCCCTGGTGACTCAGACAGTAAAGAATCTGCCTGCAATGCAGGAGACTGGGTAAAATCCCTGGGTTGGTAAGATCCCCTGGAGAAGGGAATGGCTACCCATTTAGCCTGGAGAATTCCATGGATAGAGGAGCCTGGCAGGCTATAGTCCATGGGGTCTCAAAGAGTCAAACAGGACTGAGCAACTAACACTTTAGAATAATGGTGGTTATGGATATACATGCACAAATACATTCATATCAGAGGAGGAAATACTCATAACTACTATAGTCTTAAGTTTGTACATGGTTGCAGCTGGCATTTATAATTTCCTTCTTCTAATACACATTCCATATTTCCTTTGCCCTTAAAAGCAGCTTAGCTGATCATAGTTTTTGTATTTTTTAACTGGTGGGATATACCAAATCTGTACTCCTGAAAGGTCTATGCCATTAGCAGTTCTGATTATTTTAAATATTTGTGCTTTTTCAGACTGAGCTACTTGACTTTCACTTTTCACTTTTATGCATTGGAGAAGGAAATGGCAACCCACTCCAGTGTTCTTGCCTGGAGAATCCCAGGGACGGGGGAGCCTGGTGGGCTGCCGTCTATGGGGTCGCACAGAGTCGGACATGACTGAAGCGACTTAGCAGCAGCAGCAGTAAGTTTTTATTGGAAGAATATGTGAGTCCTAAGAGGTGGCCTAGGCTTCCCAGATAGCTCAGTGATAAAGAACCTGCCAATGCAGGAGATGCAAGAGACGTTTGATCCCTGAGTCAGGAAGATTTTCTGAACTAGGAAATGGTATCCCACTCCAGTATTCTTGCTTGGGGAATCCCATGGACAGAGGAGACTGGCAGTCTACAGTCTATAGGATCACAAAGAGTCAGATACAATTGAAGTGACTTTGGAGAAGGCAATGGCACCCCACTTCAGTACTCTTGCCTGGAAAACCCCATGGACAGAGGAGCCGGGAAGGCTGCACTCCATGGGGTTGCTGAAGGTCAGACATGACTGAGCAACTTGACTTTCACTTTTCACTTTCATGCATTGGAGAAGGAAAAGGCAACCCACTCCAGTGTTCTTGCCTGGAGAATCCCAGGGACAGGGGAGCCTGGTGGTCTGCCATCTATGGAGTTGCACAGAGTCAGACACGACTGAAGTGACTTAGCAGCAGCAGCAGCAGCACAAGAGGTTAACCTATGCCACCTATGACATAGGCGGAGGATCATCTGTGTCACAGACTGCCTCTTCCCCTGTTGTAAGGAAGCAACACAAATGCATTAGATTTCTATTGTTGCAAACCAAGTTATAAAAATTCAGCGATTTAATATAATACACATTTATTATCTCAGAATTTCTTTGAGTCAGGAGTATAGGTATAGTTTAACTGGGTCCTCTGCTCAGGGTCTCCTCAGGTTGAAACCAAGTGGTCAGTTGCAACTTTGATCTCATCTGATACTTGGGGTTATTTACTAAGTTGGCAGAATTCCATTCCCAGTGATTTTAGGACCGAGATCCCAGTTACTCTCTGTGTGTTGGCGGGAGGAGAGAGTCACTTTCAGGTCTTAAGAGTCTCTTTTAGATCCTTAGCACATGACAGCTTCATTCTTCAAATCCAGCAGGAGAAACTGAATCTTAGATAATGTAATCTAATCAAGAAGTGTCTATCTGACCATATTCACAGGTCTTGGGCACATTCAGGGGAGGAAATTATATTAGCATATATGCTAGGGAGTGGGAATTTGGGGAGCCATCTTAGAATTCTGTCAATCACACAATTTCCCTTGGTAGTCATTGGTTATTCTTTTCACCACAATTAGTTCCTTCTCTGGCATCTGAGTCATTGCTATGAGAAGTGACCAGGTGGCAATTTCAACTTCAGTTTTTGGGAACTATGGTTGTGTTCCCCCATTAGAAGCATCCCTTCCTCTGGAGCAAAGATCTCTATAATAGTAGATCCTAAATTAGTGGAGGCAGGAAGCCAAAATTTGCTAACAGATCATTAGGAGTAACAGGGGCAAGAGCTATTCCATATTCTATTCCTTGTTTCTCCAACCAATGAAGCGTGGCTGTGGAGAAGAAAAACCCAGAATCATATATTGGGCATTGATTCAGAGCATGTACTAAATGCTTAGGGACATTACATCAACTCCCATAAGTGATCATCTGGTTGTCACCGTATCAGAGTCTTTGAAAGACCATTTCATTGCTTCTGGGGAATATGGAGAGATGGGTGAATTCACTGAACAAAAGCCCATTTCTGTTCTTACTGTAAAATAAATTCCTGGAACAGAAGCAATGTAGTATGGAACACAATGCTGGTAGGTAAGGCATTCTATAAGTTTATCATTGGTAGTTTTGGTTAAAGACTTGTGGGCTAGGATTGCAAATCTGTATCCAAAATAAGTGTCTGCTCAAATGAGAAAAAAATTGATGTCCCTTTCATGAAGGAAATGACTCAAAAAGTAATCAACCTGCCTTAAGATGTCTGGTTTCCCTGGGAAATCTTGTACAATGTTGGAACTCAGTGTTAATCTGTTGTTCTCAGGTTGAGTACTCAGCAGTTGATAGAATGGAAGCCCATGTTGCTCAGATCATAAGTAATTTTCCCCCTTACTACTATAGCCACTTGATATTTCAGCTGTTGGAGCAAAGTCAAGAGAGGCTGACTGGCATCTATAGAGAGTAATCTTTTCCACCTGATTATTGAAACCTCTTCTGCTGGTGTTGCTATTTGGTGGGCATTGATATAGGATGCAAATATCTTCATATTCTGTTCTTATTTTCAGAGATCCACTCAGACACTTCCCTAGAACGCCTCTTCACCAAATCCAGTCATGTTCCTTCCCAAGTCCCTGACCATCCAACAAACAAATTATCAGCCCTTGGCTAAAAACGAAGGCATCCATATACTTAGTAGTAATATACCAGGAAGCATGTTAATTTACTTTAGTAAAGAAATCACATCTGGAACTGCAGCTGCAATAGGAGTTGCCACCTGCTTAAGTTTACAGTAATCCACTGTCAATATCTTCAGATCCATCTGCCCTTTGCACAGGAAAAATGGGCAAGTCGAATAGAAATGGGGTAGAGATCACCACATCTGTATCTTTCAAGTAATTAATATTGATACTTAGAACTGCAGTATCTCCAGGAATGAAGCACTGAATTTACTGTATTATTTTGGTGTGTAAAAGTGGTTCTGGAGGTTTCTAGTTGCTCTTGCTCACTATACTAGCCTTTACTCCATTAGTCAAAAAACTGAGGTGGAGTTTCTACAGGCTTCCTATCTTGTCTTTTCCAGTAGTGCTCTCTAAAAGTGGGGAAAGAACCATGAGTTGATTTTGGGGACACATTGGAATTATTATGAGATAGACCATGTCAACATTTCATTAATTACCTGACTTCTAAAAGCTTGGACTAGCTAGTGGTCCACAGTGGTGTTTTGTTTTTCAAAAATTATCTCAATCCAGAGCCAGTGTCCAATAATTCCCTTAAAATTGGGTAATACTTTCCTCTCCAATGCATGGTTACCTGGTAAAATGCCACATGTCCCTTAGGAAAGGATAAGAAAAATATTTATAATATATTATTTGGTAATGTATTATGATCCTTCCTCAAGGGACTCAGCCTTCCTTTCATCCACATGGCTCTGAGTATTGGCTTGAACTGGTTCAAGTCTTGAAATTGGTTAAGGAATTATGACTATTTTAATGGTTCAAGTTAGACATTCCTTCTGTTTCAAGGTAATTTCTGCTTCCACAAATTAAATAAGAGTTTAGTTGTCCTTCCTAGGTACACTGTGATAAATTGTCAAGTGCTAAGGATCACTGTTGATCAAATCATTTTAACTACTACTTTGGCTCTGCTGCCTATTACAATAGGCTAAGTCGATTCAGTCGTGTCCGACCCCATAGATGGCAGCCCACCAGGCTCCCCCATCCATGAGATTTTCCAGGCAAGAGTACTGGAGTGGGTTGCCATTGCCTTCTCCGACAGTAGCAGCTATGAGTCCCAATTGCACTTACCATATCGACAAATTTAGCACAATCAACGTCATGTTCCATTTACCACAATTCAACATTCTTTCGAGCCATTGTCATACAAGTGAAAAAAGCCTTGCAAGTATTTTGGGAGTATGGTATGTATTTTGAACCTGACCACTTGGAACTTGCCAGGACTTAGGTCTGGTTGTAAGTCTAGAAGCAAGGCGAGTTAGTGGAGCTGGTATTGATCAGGTAGATCCCTTCAAGATTACTACCTCAGAGGAGGCCATCTCTATATTTGGACAAGGCTGCTCTAGGGAGTCAGGGTTCTATACTTTACTGGAATCTTCCCAAAATATGTTTTAGGGCCCCGTTCTTTCTCACTACCTTTCACTATGAGGTTGGGAATTGGGGTTGTTATTCAGCCAAACAGGGCATTGGACTTCAAGCTTTGTTCTCAGAAATCTTGACGTACAACTAAAGAAATGTGGGTAACTTTTTGGAGCAGGCAGAGAAACTTTGTTTCTTTAACCATCATTGAGGTGGGAATTTAACATCCTGAGTCCATCAAATTCATGTTTTCTAGTGTACTTAGAACAAACAGCCAATCTGTTATACTTTTATTTATATTAAAATTTCTTATAAGAGCAAACGCATGATCACCTAAAGCCCTGCCTTCTATCTGGGTATAGGAAACAATTTAAGTGACATTTTTGCCCCTGTATTTTGCAGAACATCAGACTTCCCTTTACTGCTGGCAACAGGATCATTAACACCTGTATTACTCTTTAGTCAGTGAACTCTTTTTCATCCTTAAATTTCTGTTCCCCTGGAACCGCCTTGGTACCAATCATTGTAGCAGGTCAATGTAGCAGTAAATAAGTCAGAAAAGTAGAACCACTATGAGTATTGTGGATCAAGGGTTTTATTGTTGGATAAGAATTTACAAAATTGTAGGAGAAGGAAAAATAAGAGTGTAAAACGGCAATTGGCAGATCATTGAAAAACCATAAAGTAGTACTGCTGAAGCACTGACACAGGCGGATAAATTGGTGCTTGTCAGGGAATTTGTGAATCAGATGCGTCTACCCACTAGCGTGGGACTGTGAAGAAAAACAACTAAGGAAATCTACAGAGGGTTATTGCCTCTGTGACTGGTGGGGAGATGGAAATTACTGTTGATGAGAGAGGCTGGTGATAGAAGAAGCTGAAATCTTCTGCACCACTGCATTTGTCACTGTGGAAAGAGCAAAGACAAGGTGGAATCTGCTGATAGCTCTCTGTCTGTCTCTCACTGTATCTGGCCCATGATGACTTTCAGAGTATAACCACTACTATTTCACTTCTGCCTTCCAAATTTTGGACTATTCTTAATGTTGGCCACTTCTAATTGGGAAACTTAAAGGGGAAGGCTCTTCTGGGAAAAATAGTTTCAGGTTGGCCAGATTCATACAGTAAAGCATCATACCCATTGTGCAATCTCTCAGCTTCTTTTCATTTCCCCAGTGGGGAGCATACAGACCACATATTGAAACAGTGGTACCATAAGATCAAAGCTGCTTAGATTGCTGAGTGACTGCAGAGTGGACACGTGCCCTAGGGAGTCACACAAGTGACAAAAGACTGTAAGGGAAAGATAAAGTTTAATTAATTCATTTAGATTTGGGAGTTACTACATCAGCCTAGCCTATGTTGAGTAATACACATCTTCCTTAAAGCAAGATGGTTCTTGTCTGGAGGTTGATAGAGGGTGCATTTTGGCAATAAAAAGAACTTTTGCTTTTTGAAGTGGACAGTCATTAGGAGGCCTCAATGGAAGAAAACCTCTCCCTGTGGCCAGTGTGCTTATTTGGGGTGCAGTGTTTTGGGAAAGGAGCAACATCTTGGCATCCCTTTTACCATCAAGTAAAAGGGGTCACCTCTTTATTGTGTGTGTGTGACTCCAGGAAGAAAAGTGGTGTTTTAATGTTTATTGTCATTTTGATATCCTACTGAAACATTTGATTCAGGACCTTTAAGCCAAACTCATTAATTTCTAATAAATTTTCTTCTTCCTCATTTTGATTTTCCTGTTTATCTATAGTTACTCTATGTGACTAGTCAATCAGGCTAGAAATCCTTCTTTAAAAAAAATTTATTATAGTTGATTTATGGTGTTGCGTTTATTTCTGCTGTACAGCAGTGTGGTTCAGTTATGCATATATATTGTTTTTCATATTCTTTTCCATTATGGCTTATTACAGGATATTGATTATAACTTCCTTGCCAAACAAGCTACCTTGCTGTTTATCCATTCTATGTAAAATAGTTTGCATTTGCTAATCCAAACTCCCAATCCATTTTTCCCCCACCCTGAAACCTTTTTTTGACCTCTCATAATCAACTAATCATATTCTATAAAGTTTCTGTCATTTATCTTTAATTCTTTAAATCTCTCTGAACAAGAGGTAGGCCAGTGAAAATGCTATGACCTTTTAACATATTTGTGCATTTTTATTGACTTACACATCTAATTGAAACATAATTAAAGCTAAATATTACTACTTCTGTATTGTAATACTATATATGTTTGCCATTCTGCCCTCAAACACAGCATGCTTAATCTTTTCTTTAGTAGCTATATATAAGAACAAACAAGACAGATTTAGAATATTTTTATGAATGAATGCTGACAGTTGAGTATATATCTATTAAAAGAGAAAATTTAAAGTGCAAACAAATTTATGAGTCATTAATAAATAGATTTTTATCTTTATTGAACAAACCTGGATAACCTATTAAGTGTAGCAATAAAATTGAATGGTAATTGTGTAATCTGTTTGTTTATATCTGGAAAATTGGGGAGGGGATTATAGCTTGATTTCAAAACTGTACTCCTGTAAGAATTTTTAAGACATAGTAATATTTAATACAGAAAGTTATAGAATCACAATTATAAGGTTGTGATATATTTTGAAATAATGGAAGATACATTTACAATTCCATAAGGCCTATGAATAATAATACTAGCAGTATTTCATTGAGTTTTACTCCTTTATGAATCCAACTCTGGCTCAGAGAAATTCACTCTTAATGATACATAAAAGGACTCCAGTTACTTGTCAGAACTTGCAAATTTGACTTGAGAGATGCCCTGTTGCAACTGCTTCTCCTCTGTCTTTCAATCCTTGTTAGCTTTTCTGTCCTATTAATGCCTACTTCATTCAGCTTGATGAAAAATTTGATTTTGGACATATGGCATTATGTGAGGTTTTTCTCAGAGTAGAATTTACAGTGATCAGATTTTCAAAGGGACCATTGCCTAGAACTTAACACCTATACCTACCATCAGTTTCTTACATTTATTCCTTCACATTCATTTTCTCAGCAACTTCTGTGCTTAATAATTGGCTAGGTTCTTGGAAGATTAGACCAACTAAACCAGTGTGCTTACATTCAAAGTGTTAATAATGAATAGAGTGGATATATTATAAATCAAGTACTACAGTGCAATGTGTTAAATGTTAGAAGTAGGGGCACAGAGCAGAGACAGCACATGGCACACAAGTATATAAAACATTTTATTATTTAACAAATTATTAATAATTATTAAGTAGATACTTATATTGAATAGATTAATGGATGAATGGGTCCACAAAATCATGGTTATAATTTGACTATGAATTGAAAGAGGACTCATGGCATGTGTCCTACAATAGAGGAGGCTTAAAATGATTTTCAAAGAATGAAAGTGTCAGGAACAAAAGAGGCACAGTACACTGAAGGCAGAACAGGTGTGAAATACACAGAAATTCTAAAAATCACGTGTGTGCATGCTAAGTCGCTTAAGTTATGTCCGACTCTTTGCGACCCACCCCTCCCTGCCATGGACCATAGCCCACCAGGCTCCTCTGTCCATGGGATTCTTCTGGCAAGAATACTGGAATGGGTTGTCATGCCCTCCTACTGTCATGTCAGGGCATCTTCCTGACCCAGGGATCCAACCCCTGTCTCTTAGTCTCCTTCATTGACAGGTGGGTTCTTTACCACTAGCGTCCCCACACATAAAAGTAAGCTATTTCAAAAGGATTGAACAAACAATTCATATTGGGCTGTGGTTGGAAATGTGCAACCAATATTTCTAAAATTGAAGTGTGAACTCTTAAAACTGTTCTTCCTTGTGATCCTCTTGAAAAATACTACTACCAACTAAAGAAAAGAATCTGGCTATCATCTCCCCTCCAATCTCCTACCTCAGTTTAATTACTCACCCTTCCTGCTGATTGACCAACTTATTATCTCTGAGTCTGTCTTCCTTCTTCACTTTCCTCTACACATCCTTCAGTCAGGGTTCATATTCTCACACCTTCACTCTTTCATTCACCAATATTTACTGGGTGCCCATTATATTCATCTACATTGCTATCAAGGTGTTATTTCAAATCTGTAAATTTGATCATGTCTCCACTCATTCATTTATGGAGTTGGTGATGGACAGGGAAGCCTGTCAGTGGGTCGCAAAGAGTTGGACACGACTGAGTGACTGAACTGAACTGACCAGGAACTAGATTATGAAGAGTTTCACAGACCAAACTAAGTAGTTTTTTAACTCTGAAAGTTAAAGGAATCCATTGAAAAAATTTTAAGTGCTGGAGTGACATGTCTCCACTTGCATTTTAGAAAGATCACTCTGAAAGCACCAATGATGATGCACTGGAGAACACACTGAAGGGATGTGTGGAAGGACGGAGCTGGTGAAAGACAATAAGGAGTAGACAGAGAGATGGGAGAAATATTTGAAGAGAATGACATCACAATAGCTAAGGGAAGATGGTATTTTACAAAAAAGGGAATTTACAAAGACTTTTATATTAACTCTCCCCCAAAGAAGGTAGACTCTCACCCATATTTGTCACTCTTTTAGTTGGGAGCAGTGCTCAAAATTCTCCAAGCCAGGCATATGTGAACCATGAACTTTCAGAAAATGGAGAGATCACAACAGACAACACAGAAATACAAAGGATCATAAGAGACTACTATCAGCAATTATATGCCAATAAAATGGACAACGTGGAAGAAATGGACAAATTCTTAGAAAAGTACAACTTTCCAAAACTCGACCAGGAAGAAATAGAAAATCTTAACAGACCCATCACAAGCACGGAAATGGAAACTGTAATCAGAAATCTTCCAGCAAACAAAAGCCCAGGTCCAGAAGGCTTCACAGCTGAATTCTACCAAAAATTTAGAGAAGAGCTAACACCTATCCTACTCAAACTCTTCCAGAAAATTGCAGAGGAAGGTAAACTTCCAAACTCATTCTATGAGGCCACCATCACCCTAATACCAAAACCTGACAAAGATCCCACAAAAAAAGAGAACTACAGGTCAATATCACTGATGAGCATAGATGCAAAAATCCTTAACAAAATTCTAGCAATCAGAATCCAACAACACATTAAAAAGATCATACACCATAACCAAGTGGGCTTTATCCCAGGGATGCAAGGATTCTTCAATATCCACAAATCAATCAATGTAATTCACCACATTAACAAATTGAAAAATAAAAACCATATGATTATCTCAATAGATGCAGAGAAAGCCTTTAAAAAAATTCAACATCCATTTATGTTAAAAACTCTCCAGAAAGCAGGAATAGAAGAAACATACCTCAACATAATAAAAGCTATATATGACAAACCCACAGCAAACATTATCCTCAATGGTGAAAAATTGAAAGCATTTCCTCTAAAGTCAGGAACAAGACAAGGGTGCCCACTTTCACCATTACTATTCAACATAGTTTTGGAAGTTTTGGCCACAGCAATCAGAGCAGAAAAAGAAATAAAAGGAATCTAAATTGGGAAAGAAGAAGTAAAACTCTCACTGTTTGCAGATGACATGATCGTCTACATAGAAAACCCTAAAGACTCCACCAGAAAATTACTAGAACTAATCAACAATTATAGTAAAGTTGCAGGATATAAAATCAACACACAGAAATCCCTTGCATTCCTATACACTAATAATGAGAAAATAGAAAGAGAAATTAAGGAAACAATTCCATTCACCATTGCAATGGAAAGAATAAAATACTTAGGAATATATCTACCTAAAGAAACTAAAGACCTATATATAGAAAACTATAAAACACTGGTGAAAGAAATCAAAGAGGACACTAATAGATGGAGAAATATACCATGTTCATGGGTTGGAAGAATCAATATAGTGAAAATGAGTATACTACCCAAAGCAATTTATAGATTCAAAGCAATCCCTATCAAGCTACCAATGGTATTCTTCACAGAGCTAGAACAAATAATTTCACAATTTGTATGGAAATACAAAAAACCTCGAATAGCCAAAGCTATCTTGAGAAAGAAGAATGGAACTGGAGGAATCAACCTACCTGACTTCAGGCTCTACTACAAAGCCACAGTCATCAAGAGAGTATGGTACTGGCACAAAGACAGAAATATGATGAATGGAACAAAATAGAAAGCCCAGAGATAAACCCACGCACCTATGGACACCTTATCTTGGACAAAGGAGGCAAGAATATACAATGGATTAAAAACAATCTCTTTAACAAGTGGTGCTGGGAAAACTGATCAACCACTTGTAAAAGAATGAAACTAGAGCATTTCTAACACCATACACAAAAATAAACTCAAAATGGATTAAAGATCTAAACATAAGACCAGAAACTATAAAACTCCTAGAGGAGAACATAGGGAAAACACTCTCCGACATACATCACAGCAGGATCCTCTATGACCCACCTCCCAGAATATTGGTAATAAAAGCAAAAATAAACAAATGGGACCTAATTAAACTTAAATGCTTCTGTACAACAAAGGAAACTATAAGCAAGGTGAAAAGACAGCCTTCAGAATGGGAGAAAATAATAGCAAATGAAGCAACTGACAAACAACTAATCTCAAAAATATACAAGCAACTCCTACAGCTCAATTCCAGAAAAATAAATGACCCAATCAAAAAATGGGCCAAACAACTAAATAGACATTTCTCCAAAGAAGACATACAGATAGCTAACAAACACATGAAAAGATGCTCAACATCACTCATTATCAGAGAAATGCAAATCAAAACCACTATAAGGTACCATTTCATGCCAGTCAGAATGGCTGTGATCCAAAAGTCTACAAGCAATAAATGCTGGAGAGGGTGTGGAGAAAAGGGAACCCTCTTACACTGCTGGTGGGAATGCAAACTAGTACAGCCACTATGGAGAACAGTGTGGAGATTCCTTAAAAAACTGGGAATAGAACTGCCTTGTGATCCAGCAATCCCACTGCTGGGCATACACACTGAGGAAACCAGAATTGAAAGAGACACGTGTACCCCAATGTTCATCGCAGCACTGTTTATAATAGCCAGGACATGGAAGCAACCTAGATGTCCATCAGCAGACGAATGGATAAGAAAGCAGTGGTACATATACACAATGGAGTATTACTCAGCCATTAAAAAGAATGCATTTGAATCAGTTCTAATGAGGTGGATGAAACTGGAGCCTATTATACAGAGTGAAGTAAGCCAGAAAAAAAAAACCACCAATATAGTATACTAATGCATATATATGGAATTTAGAAAGATGGTAACAATGACTATGTATACGAGACAGCAAAAGAGACACTGATGTATAGAACAGTCTTTTGGACTCTGTGGGAGAGGGAGAGGGTGGGATGATTTGGGAGAATGGCATTGAAATATGTATAATATCATATATGAAATGAGTCGCCGGTCCAGGTTCGATGCCCGATACTGGATGCTTGGGGCTGGTGCACTGGGATGACCCAGAGGGATGGTATGGGGAGGGAGGAGGGAGGAGGATTCAGGATGGGGAACACATGTATACCTGTGGCGGATTCATTTTGTTATTTGGCAAAACCAATACAATATTGTAAAGTTTAAAAATAAAATAAAATTAAAAAAAAAAGAAAAGGCAGAGGAACCAGAGATCAAATTGCCAACATCCGCTGGATCATAGAAAAAGCAAGAGAGTTCCAGAAAAACATCGATTTCTGCTTTATTGACTATGCCAAAGCCTTTGACTGTGTGGATCACAATAAACTGTGGAAAATTCTTAAAGAGATGGGAATACCAGACCACCTGACCTGCCTCTTGAGAAACCTGTACACAGGTCAGGAAGCAACAGTTAGAACTGGACATGGAACAACAGACTGGTTCCAAATAAGAAAAGGCATACGTCAAGGCTGCATATTGTCACCCTGCTTATTTAACTTCTATGCAGAGTACATCATGAGAAACACTGGGCTGGAAGAAGCACAAGCTTAAATCAAGATTGCTGGGAGAAATATCAATAACCTCAGATATGCAGAGGACACCACACTTATGGCAGAAAGTGAAGAGGAACGAAAAAGCCTCTTGATGAAAGTGAAAGTGGAGAGTGAAAAGGTTGGCTTAAAGCTCAGCATTCAGAAAACTGAGATCATGGCATCTGGTCCCATCACTTCATGGCAAATAGATGGGGAAACAGTGGAAACAGTGTCAGACTTTATTTTTTTGGGCTCCAAAATCACTGCAGATGGTGACTGCAGCCATGAAATTAAAAGACGCTTACTCCTTGGAAGAAAAGTTATGACCAACCTAGACAGCATATTGAAAAGCAGAGACATTACTTTGCCAATAAAGGTCCGCCTAGTCAAGACTATGGCTTTTCCTGTGGTCATTTATGGATGTGAGAGTTAGACTGTGAAGAAAGCTGAGCACTGAAGAACTGATGCTTTTGAATTGTGGTGTTGGAGAAGACTCTTGAGAGTCCCCTGGACTGCAAGGAGATCCAACCAGTCCATCTTAAAGGAGATCAGTCCTGGGTGTTCATTGGAAGGATTGATGCTAAAGCTGAAACTCAAATACTTTGGCTACCTCATGCGAAGAGTTGGCTCATTTAAAACACCCTGATGCTGGGAGGGATTGGGGGCAGGAGGAGAAGGGGACGACAGAGGATGAGATAGCTGGATGGCATCACTGACTCTATGGACATGAGTTTGAGTAAACTCCAGGAGTTGGTGATGGACAGGGAGGCCTGGCGTGCTGCGATTCATGGGGTCGCAAAGAGTTGGACATGACTGAGCGAAGTGAACTGAACTGAGTGAATGAAGAGATTAGAGAGTGTGGGAGTTCCCATGTTAGGAGTTAAAACTGGAATATAATCAGTATCAGAGAATGATTTTCTTACATTCCACACTTACATTCTTGACACTTTGGCTTGATCAAATCTTTAAGAAATTTAAATCAAACCTTTAAGAAATTTAGTATGCAGGATAGAACAGCAATGTTTAAGATCAGTCTTGCTCCCATCTTTGTGAAGTTGCTCCTGTCATCATTCACCACTCCTTGGTGTCCTCTTTGAACCATGGTGAGCAATTCAGATTTTGCCCCAGAATCACCTGAAATGGGTAAAGATTACATTTAATAATCTATCTACTATGCTGAATTATAAATATATTCCCTATTCTCTTATCCATCTCAAATTGTATTGATTTATATAATTCACCAGGAGTTACATATTCAGTCAAATTACAATATAAAAATGTTCCAGATAACACAATGCCAGCAGTAGAAACATGGCTCAAATTTATGCAATCAGAACACCCTCTAATTATTACATTGCTGAGAAAAAATTAAAGCCCAGAATAAATTTGCTTCTGAATTAAATTCCCAAAGAATTAAAATCCAAAATTTAACTCTCCATTATGTTTTATTTGGCTCAGCTGGTAAAGAATCCGCCTGCAATGCGGGAGACCTGGGTTCCATCCCTGCGTTGGGAAGATCCCCTGGAGAAGAGAACAGCTACCCACTCCAGTATTCTGGCCTGGAGAATTCCGTGGACTGTATAGTCGATGGGGTTGCAAAGAGTTGGACATGACTGAGCGGCTTTCACTTTCACTATACTTCTCATGCTTTATTTTGCTGATTTTTTTCATCTGAGTTGGGGTTTTAAGTCAGTGAGGGTTCCTTCAGCTATAACCTGTAGTGGTTTTCACTGCTTCCTGTAAAGCAACCTGAGAACCCAGGACACACTGGGTCATTGTAATACTACTTCCTTACTCATATGATTGAGAAAGAATAAATCTGCAGGCCCATGGCAGCAATCTAACAAAATAATATAACCAGAGTTTAGAATAAAATACCATCCAGACTCTCACTGCAGAAGTCAGCCAAGAATCATACACTTAATGGTATCTGGAGAAGAAGGAAAAAGTGGTGGAAATGGTATAAATATTTTTCGCTTAACTTTTCCATGGTCAATCAATTGGTTATCAATAGTTTCTACTTCTGCAAGTCCAAGCTTTCATAGCTTTAAGAAAAAAGTCCAATGAAAGCCTATAACAGATGCTATATGCTTCTTCAAAATAAACTTTTCTATTGCTAGTGCTAAGTCACTTTAGTTGTGTCTGACTCTTTGCGACTCCATGGAGTATAGGCTACCAAGCTCCTCTGTCCATGGGATTTTCCAGGCAAAGATACAGTGTGGGTTGCCCTTTCCACCTCCAGGGGATCGTCCCAGCCCAGGGATCCAACCTACCTCTCACTGGGAGGCAGGTTCTTTACCACTAGCGCCACCTGGGAAGCCCCCAAAAACTTTTCTGTTGTTCAGTTTTAATTCCCTTGTTTTGAAACAATGTTTACGATTCCAGTGGCCCCATCTCCACCATTTAAGTTCATCTTTATCAGGACTAGAGTTTTTTCCCCCATTATGGTTCATTTAGCAGAGCTAAGAAGCAGGATAGAGGTGGCAGCAAACAGATTTAGGTTTCTTCTACCAATGTTCAGGACTCTCAAAATTGCAACTCCTACAGATTGAGAAATTTACTCCAGCCCTGTACTTCATATTCCAGGCTGAGTACGTGCATGAAAGTCTGCCCATTTCATAAGAGGCTATTCTGGTTCTTACTCACTCTGTGTGAGACCCAGTCCCAGGAGAAGCAACGGTGCATCTCCAGTTTAAATTCCAAAGAGTATCTCCTGATCTCAGGAAAGAACACTGTATTTGCACTCATAACCAGAATTCTGCTTGTTCTGTTTGACGTCTCTGAAATGCCATCATGACTGCTAAGATGAATCTCTTTTCTGCTTAAGCCTAAGTGTGGGTCTCAGCTCAAGCCCACCAGTTAAAGTGTTGTTTGAACCTCAAATTGGTTGTTTGCTCACTTATACTAAAGTCTAGCCACATAGCCAAAGCCTGTTGGCTAGCCACTAGCCACACTCAGGTAGACTCCAGCCACAGATGGCTTCTGCTGACTTCAAAGAACTGAGAAGCCTCCCTGTGTTAAAGATGTTCATTTTGGCCACATGAGAGTGTTCAATCTGTCCATGTCAGATTTTGACCCAAAATTGTTGGTCCTATATCGATTCTCAGTTTTTCACCCAATACATCTTGTGTTGGGGATTTAGAATGATAATTGGCCACACTTCTCACCTGGTTTCATGGATTCTGAATTGAAAAAATATCTGTAAGAGCCAGATAAAGATATTTGCATTATTTGTTGATGAAAATTTGGCTTAGATTTGAAGCCAAGATGGACCCCTTCTTTTTTCCTACTTGAATGAGTCTATTCTTCCCAGTAGCAGGCAAAATAGCTAGAAGACTGCAGGTTTTCACCTCCCCACACTGCCCTACTCAATTTTGTGCGTAGAAGAAGGAGCAAAAAGGAAGGACATACAGTAAAACTTACAAGCAGACAACTTGAAAACAAATAAAGTATGGAACATGAGAACAGGTTTTTTTTTTTCCAACTTCATTAATTTTGCTTGTTATCAGTCAGGTGCCCACCAGTATTGGGGAGGTTTGGGATATGGTGAGTAGAGACACAGGCTGCAGTTTCCTTCCTAATATTTTCAAAAGGATTGATTATTCTTGCTTTATGACCTGAGACAGGAGTGTGGGAGGACAGAGAGGCTGATTCCCTTTGTGGAAAATATCACAAATGTCAAAGGGAATATAAACATCTCAAGGTCAAGAAAGATGAGGACAGAAGAGTGTTCACAGAATCTAGAATGGTGAGTTTCATTGGTAAACTTAGACGTTTCTATTTCTGTAGTACAGTGATTCTCAAACTTTACTATGGTTCAGAATCAACCTAGAAGACTTGCTAAAACATAGATTGCTAAGCCCTAATTTCTTAGTTTTTGATTCAGCATGTCTTGGATAAGGCCAATTGAATTTGCATCTCCAACCAGTTCCCAGATGTTCCTGATGCTGCTGGTCTGGGGACCATCTCTGGAAAATCACTGTTGCAGAGTGTTGGGGATGAAAGCCAAATTGCAAGCGTGTGGTAAATGGATTATGAGGGAGTAGAAGCAGGCTATGTTAACTATTCCTTTAAGACACTTAGCTATGAAGAAAAGTAGAGATAAATGTTGGGACTAGAGGTAATATGGATTTGAGGAGATTTTCTTTAAGTTATACAGGTACCTTTATTTCCATGCCATTTACTGTAATGGGATTTATTCTGTCATATTTACAACTGAAAACTATTACGATCTATCTTTCTGTAGGGGTTGTATATGCTGGATATCGTCTCGATCTTCCAGAACAGTATCTTTTATGATGCCCTAGGAGCTCCTTGTGGAGAAGGCAATGGCACCCCACTCCAGTATTCTTGCCTGGAAAATCCCATGGACGAAGGAGCCTGGAAGGCTGCAGTCCATGGGGTCGCTGAGGTTCGGGCACGACTGAGCGACTTCACTTTCACTTTTCACTGTCATGCATTGGAGAAGGAAATGGCAACCCACTCCAGTGTTCTTGCCTGGAGAATCCCAGGGATGGGGGAGCCTGGTGGGCTGCCATCTATGGGGTCTCACAGAGTCAGACATGACTGAAGTGACTTAGCAGCAGCAGCAGCAGCAGCAGCAGGAGCTCCTTGGGCACCATCTGGCTTCCTGTTCACTTTGGCCAATAGGGATCTCTGGCCGAGATCAGAGAGAGAGAGAGGAGACTAGAGCTGGGGTACATGTTCCCCTGACTTCTTGCCTGACAAGTTGTCTTCTGCTGGCTCCGTTCTTGACCAAAGACCCCTGCTTCTCTCAAAGAAGTCTTCTCTGAAAGCTTCTCTTCTCCCAGATTCTGTTACTGTTTCCCCTTGTTCCTACTTCCTGTGGTTTTTTCTTTTTCTTTTCTATACCATGCCCATATCTTTATTTAGTTAATATTCTTTGTCAAACCTTCCTTGAGTTATTTTGAATATTCCATCTGAATTCCTGAATGATATAGGAATATGTGTGTGTGATCCTGTATGCACACTAGTGAGCATATTTTCATGTATGTGTGTCTGAGATTTTCTATGTTCTAATTTCAGTAGAAAGACTTCTTTCAGACTTTCTACTTTCAGTCCTTTGGATTCAGATAGGAACAAGTGTACTCTTCTCAGATCCAGTAGTCATCAATTACCTGGGTGTATTGATATATTCCCTGGCAATGTTTCAGCTCAGAGGAGAGCCTTTGAACTTATTTGATTCCGTGAAATACAGCTCCTACACTGGATATATTTGAAAGAGGTGCTCTCTTTCTTCTGTGATTGCTAAGCTGGTACTCTGAAAGCACGGATCTTCTTGTGCTCTATCAACACTTAAGCAGTCTTGGCCAGGAATGAAGGTCTACAAAGGAAAATGGAGAGGAAAAAGAAAGAGAAACAGATGCCTAATGACATTTTTCAAAAACATGGATTCAATTGAAAGTGGATACTTACAAGAATTAATATTTATTTTGCTCTAGCATTTTGAGTTGAGTTCTGCAATTTGTTCTGACATTGTTTTGACTGATAAATTCCTTACTCCTCCCTTATTCCATGTGAGTTCCAATTTCTACCTTTTGTCTACCTACATAATGTTTCTTTGAACTTTCTCTAATTCTCTCAGTTCAGTTGAGTCGCTCAGTCGTGTCCAACTCTTTGCCACCCCATGAACCGCAGCATGCCAGGCCTCCCTGTCCATCACCAACTCCAGGAGTTTACCCAAACTCATATCCATTGAGTCGGTGATGCCATTCAACCATCTCATCCTCTGTCGTCCCCTTCTCCTCCTGCCCTCAATCTTTCCCAGTATCAGGGTCTTTTCAAATGAGTCAGCTCTTTGCATCAGGTGGCCAAAGTATTGGAGTTTCAGCTTTAGCATCAGACCTTCCAAAGAACACCCAGTACTGATCTCCTTTAGGATGGACTGGTTGGATCTCCTTGCAGTCCAAGGACTCTCAAGAGTCTTCTCCAACACCGCAGTTCAAAAGCATCAATTCTCTAGTTTCCTCCTAAATCTTTCTCTTCTCCAAAGGTATATTTGTATGTATGTGTTCTCTCCTGGACAATCTCATAAAAAGTGTATCAGAAATGCTTTACCCTGAGGGAGCGAAAAATGATCTCAAAAATACATTGTTGGTAGAATTAAAATACTATATTTGCAAATAAGGCTTTAGGATAGAAAAGATTCAATCAGTGTCATTTTAAATCTATAGACCTTGAACCATAAAGTACATGAAATCATTGTGAGATTACTTCAAAACTATCCTTTGTTTATGCTTTTTACTACAAGTCTTTGGTTAACCTACCATGCCATGAACTAAAAAGATATTAAGGAAAAATGTGATAAACTCAGGTGATAAGACATTGAAAATATAAAAACCTAAGAGTAGGAAAGTAAGGATGTGATCATGAGGGCAAAAGATAAAAGTTAAGTGCTGAAATAAGCATAGGACGTGGTGCCTTCTGGATTGTGAAGCTTACTCCCTCCCACAGCTTAGCAACATTCTCCTCCAGGTGCCAGAGAAATTGGAATATGTGTCTGAAACCCTAGAATCTGTTAACACCTTTAAATGTACTTCAATTCACTAAAAAAACATTTTTAAAAATATGTAAACTGCTACTGTTTGAAATGAAGGAAAAATTCATTCATGTAAAGTAGCTTAAAAAAAGCCCTTCGGTGTTTATAAAATCTGAGTACAGAGAAGAAAATTCATTAGTGCCTACATTGTATTTTTTAAAGAAGAAACAGTGGATAAGCTAGGCCTGTGGCTCTGAAATATAGTATTTCAATACAATTAAAAAAAAATGCTGGATATTTGTTTCCAAGGAAATGGAACATTGTGAATAGCTTCTTGTCAAAGTGTGTCCTCCTTAATTAGTGACTTCATGTGCAGATGCGTATTTGCAGTTGTTTCACAAACATGAACCCTTTTGCGTTCCATCCACCACTATTAATTCTGGGAGTGATCTTGGGGCCTCTCAAGTGGCCTGCTATAGATGCACTCCCCTGCTCCTCCCTTCACTGCACACTGGTGGCAGCTGATATCAGCAGCTGTTATGATCTTGGCAGAGGTTAATTAATTCATGTCTTGGGACAGCTGCTTGGGGTGGCAAGTGTTTCCTTGGGCGGCTGCAAAGAGGACAGGCTCTACCTACAGCTGCTGCAGAGATCTAGATGTTCACTAGCTATAGGGGAGTGTAGAGATGCAACAGGCTCTTGTTTCTAAGTCTGTCACTCAGGCTTGAGCTGCAATTCATTGATAGCACACGGCACTGTCACCAGCTGTCAGGGAGCTCAGGCAGTGAATTCATACAGGAAAATGTTCTGCGTCTATTACTTCTCTTTGGAAAAGAATGACATTGCCTACTAAAAGTTTTGTGTAATTCAAAGTGATGGGAGGAATCACATGCTCAGTCTCCCTGCTTAGCCCAGGGGCTCTCAGGCTTGGCTAGTTGTGGGAATCATCAAGAACTTAAAACAGTATGGATGCCCAGAGCCCACTCTCATAGATTCTGATTTCCATGACGGGAGAGGCAGCCTCAGCTGAGAGACTGTGTTAGTCCAACTTCTCTGAAATTGTTCTCAGAACTACACTGTTTTCTCAGTTAAATCCAGAACATCCTCCTTTGTCTTACTGAAATCCTGCTTTACACCAGTTTGGTTCATATCCAAACACATAAATTGTCACCTGACAGTTCTTATCACCTGATACTGTCTCCTCTCCCTATTAGTACTTCATTTTTTAACCATCCTATTAAGACCTCACTTCTTTTTTTTTTGTCTACTGTTTATCAGATATCTGTAAGAAGCTAATAATTCCTAAAATCTACAAAATAAATGCTAATTTTATTTTCCCTTCCTTTTGATCTTCCTTTTTTAAAATACATATTCTTATTATGGTTTGCCCTCCCAAGGTGAAAGCCCTCAAGGAAATGAGGAACTCAGGCAAACATTTGCTTAGATATTATATTCATTTTAAGATCTACTCTGGTAGGTAATAATTCTCAGAAAAAAAATGTAAGGCTTAAGTAATTAAAAATACCCTTCAGTAAAAATAGAGCAGGGAGGATGGGTCCCAGAGGATGCCTTGTGCTCACCTGTAATTTTGAAATATTAAGCAATACTTGTCTGATCTTATGAAGGAAACGCAAAGTTTAATAAACAAAAACAGCTAGTAATTAGGAGTTAGTAAAAAGTAATTATGGGCAATGTTCTCTACTTTTCTGTGATCTCCTTGGGCTCTGAAAATAAAGCCATAAATACATGAAACAAGAATGATTTTATTTTAATGTCAGTCTGACCTCTTGTGTTTCCTTGATTAGTCATCAACAGTGGCTAGTATTCCCTGACAGTGGGCCTGAAGATTTAGTAGAAATAGCTTTCTGTATTGCCAAAGTGAAATGGAGGGTTCATCCTAGGATCCTGGAAGTGAAATATCTTTTCCATCGCCACCCAAAAAAAGGAACAAAACAGGTGTGACAAGTGTTTCTAGGGTTAAAATGACTTAGATTACTTTCCTACACGTTTGTTTCACAGTATAATAATTTAACTCATCTACTTCATTGTGCTTTGTGTGTTAGAGTCAGAAAATCACAAAAGTAAGCACTGATTATACACTCGGAAAGCTTTGGGAGAATATTCCCTCTAGTTCTAATAAAGTGTTCATGTGGTAGGATAATTGAACACATCTTGCAGATAAAAAAACTGAGCCCCATGGAAATTAAATAATTTGTCCACAGTCATTTGGAGGAAAGTGGTCTCACAGACATTTAAATCTAGAATGGCCTGAACCTAAGTCATGTGAGGTTTTCTGGTTCAAGAACCAAATCGTGGTTTCCAGGTTTGAGGTGTTACTCTTTGGTGATAAAAGCTGTAGATATAGCTTTGTGCCTAAGAGATTGAACTTTAGAGCCAATTCAGAATGTGAATTCTAGGTTCCCTAAAAGCCTCTCTGAGTCAGCTTTTTCATCTAAAGAATTGAATTCTTACTACGTATTTTGAGGATTCAATGGGGTGAAAGTGAAAAATGAAGTGAAAGTGAAACTCACTCAGTTGTGTCTGACTCTTTGCAATCCCATGGACAGTCCATGGAATTCTTCAGGTGATCCCATGGGTAGTCCATGGAATTCTCCAAGCCAGAATACTGGAGTGGGTAGCTGTTCTCTTCTCCAGGGGATCTTCCCAACCCAGGGATCGAACCCAGGTCTCTGGCATTACAGGCAGATTCTTTACCAGCTGAGCTACCAGGAAAGCTGCATTCAATGAGGTATTATGAATAAAACACTCAACTTGGGCTGGCAAAAAGTGAATATTCACAAATGGTAATAATTAACAAATGTTGTTGTTATTGATATTATTTTGTATTTAATGCCTAGAATACATTAACTACATTTTTTGATACTTCAGTTGTTTGATAGTCTTAATTTGGTGCTTTAGCTCAGTTCAGTTCAGTTGCTCAGTCGTGTCCGACTCTTTGTGACCCCATGAAGGAGTCCATCACCAACTCCCGGAGTTTACCCAAACTCATGTCTGTTGAGTCAGTGATGCCATCCAACCATCTCATTCTCTGTCGTCCCCTTCTCCTCCTGCCTTCAATCTTTCCCAGCATCAGGGTCTTTTCAAATGAGTCAGCTCTTTGCATCAGGTGTCCAAAGTATTGGAGTTTCAGCTTCAACATCAGTCCCTCCAATGAACACCCAGGACTGATCTCCTTTAGGATGGACTGGTTGGATCTCCTTGCAGTCCAAGGGACTCTCAAGAGTCTTCCCCAACACCACAGTTCAAAAGCATCAATTCTTCGGTGCTCAGCTTTCTTTATAGTCCAACTGTCACATCCATATATGACTACTGGAAAAACCATAGCCTTCACTAGATGGACCTTTGTTGCTTTAGCTGGTCATTCATTATTCAGCATATATTAATTGAGTACTTACATCGGGCCAGTTTTCAGCACTGAAAGTACATTAGTGAATAGAACAGATAAAAGTTTTTTTTTTTTGTGGACCGTATATTTGTGAGCTAATAATCTTGCCTTTCTATTAGCAACAAGACTCAACTATTAGGGAATTAGCTACTTAAAATAAAGTCCAGCTTTTCTATTCTTGATATCAAATATTTCAAAGGGATTTCTTAATTTTAGCCATAGATAAAGTATGCATTTCAGGCATGAATAGATTAAGTGCTACTTACAGCTATTCCAAATTAACCCATTTAAATTTCTCTGGCTTAGAATAGGTACTAAAAACCAATTAGTACCATATAACAGGGCCTGCATAACTATCTTATTCAGTTTCTGGATCTTTCACTTGAAACCATCATGTTTTAAAATAGAGAGTTAATTGATTAAGCGTGGTATTCGCACCTTGATATCTGTATTTGGAATGTGCTCTAGTACTTCAGCCAGGAACAAGACAAAATGAGGCTCTTGAAAGCCAACTGCAATAGTTAATGAACTTCAGATGGTTTCTTGTTCTATTATCAGAGCAGCAAAGGACAGAAGGAAAGTTGGATGGGTGTAGCTTAGAAACTGGGGTTTCACTGATAGCTCAGTTGGTAAAAAAATCTGTCTACAATGCAGGAAACCCCAGTTCAATTCCTGAGACTGGAAGATCCGCTGGAGAAGGGATAGGCTACCCACTCCGGTATCCCTGGGCTTCCCTTGTGGCTCAGCTGGTAAAGAATCTGCCTGCAATGAGGGAGACCTGGGTTCAATCCCTGGGTTGGGAAGATCCCCTGGAGAAGTAAGGGAAAGGCTACCCATTCCAGTAATCTGCCCTGGAGAATTCCATGGACTGTATAGTCCATGGGGGTCACAAAGAGTTGGACATGATTGAGTGAATTTCACTTTTCTTTCAGATTCGAAACTAAAAATCTGAAGATTTATACCTTCAAATTTTACTTGTTTTTTCTGTGATTTATACATACCTTTCTGCCTTTTCCCCTCCATCTCCTCATGCTGCAGGAATCAGAGGCTAGAAAAATCTCAACTATTCTAAAGAATGCTAGGGGATCTTGTAAAAAAAATTGGAACAAAACCCAGGGAGGCAAAATGAGAATATTGGTCTGTGTAGGTTAGAATTATTTAATTTTTTTAAAGGGCTTTGAAAACCATTTCAAAATATAAATTCTCTGGAATAGCTTAATCAAACTAAGCTATTTGTTCCTTCACCAAGCTGTGCATTTCTCACAATTCAACTTGATGGAGGTTTTCTATCCAACATGTACAGTGAAGGCACTGGGTTCCCCTTTCTTATCCCGTATCTGTGTGCTTAACCATTGTCAATGGTTAATAACATGTCACTAACTGCTCAGACTGAAAAAACAAAAGTTACTACCTGAAGGAAAGAGTCAATGTTGTATATGCTTTGAGAGGAAGAGAAAGGGAAAGAGAACAACTCTTTATTTTACTGAATTAAAAGTAGCAATCTTTTGTTTTGCTTGAAAATGCGTGTTTTTTTATTTATAATGAAATGACAGTGAAAATGGTTTTAATCAGTGAGTGTATTGATTGTGCTAGATTTGCACATGCAAACCAACTCTGCCCCATTCCCCTCACTCTGCCACAGGAGACTCTGCTCTGTGAACTGTTTGCCTGCTGACTTCCAGGTAAGGTTGGCCAATGGGAAACTTCAACAAAAGAACGAGGTCAAGGTGATTTTCTGGCTCCTTAATAGTGGGATTGCCTTGGGCTAGCTTTTAAAGACTTCAGGGGGTGTGGGGCTATCAATAGAACCTCTTCCTTCTGCTTTTGGTACCCACTCTCTCCTCTCACCCTTCAAGCCCGAGCACCCTCCTGTGGTTTTCCTAGACTCTCTTAAAACAGGCCCTCTGATTTCAGAAATATTCATTCTCTGCCCTTTGTCTTACCTTTTCTTGCCTTACCCTCTTTATTCCCTTCTCGGAGATCGCCAGGTTTATTTCAGCATTCACCTTCCTCTCTGCTTAGGAAAGGTACAACTCATAATGCCTTGGGGCATAAATCACAATTTGTCTTGCAAACCATTTTCTTTCTATTCATCTTCTTAGTGATTGCTTTATTCATGTACCTGTGACCTAGATGTAGCCAGTGAGGCCTGAGGGGAAGACTGCCACCAGAGAGTTCTGGGGAGACTTTTCCTTTCCGATGAAGAGAGGCTTTATAAAAGAAGCCTTCCTCTCCTAGGATAGGTACTGATATGACTGTGTTTGACACTCAGAGCTGCTATCACCACCTTGCAACCAGGAGGGTGACATCTCTGACATCCTGTGTGTTCAGTTCAGTTCAGTTCAGTCCCTCAGTCGTGTCTGACTCTGCGACCCCATGGACTGCAGCACGCCAGGTCTCCCTGTCCATCACCAACTCCCAGAGTTTACTCAAATTCATGTCCATTGAGTCGGTGATGCCATCCAACAATCT
This sequence comes from Bos indicus, assembly GCF_029378745.1. Lineage (NCBI taxonomy): Eukaryota > Metazoa > Chordata > Mammalia > Artiodactyla > Bovidae > Bos > Bos indicus. The sequence goes on along the minus strand of NC_091761.1, from coordinate 16,541,565 downwards.
CATCCTCTGTCGTCCCCTTCTCCTCCCGCCTTCAATCTTTCCCAGCATCAGCGTCTTTTCCCATGAGTCAGTTCTTTGCATCAGGTGGCCTAAGTATTGGAGCTTCAGCTTCAGCATCAGTCCTTCCAGTGAATACTCAGGACTGATTTCCTTTAGGATGGACTGGTTGGGCAGAAAGATGGGGAGCACCCAGACCCTTACTAGGATCACCGTACCTATAAACTTTCAATTCTGGAACCACCTGCCTTGCTGTGTACAATTGTACACCCCTTATTGATTAAATGACTTAGAATTACTTTTATGTCATTTGCAGCTCAAAGCATTCCGACCAAGAGAATTATTTTTCTTAATAAAAGTGATCTAGAACAAAATTTTGACTTGACAAATATCACTTCAATTGCTTATAAACACTGCAGGTGGTCCACTAACCTAGGCAGGTAATCAGGAATTAGGGTTTGTGTGTTGTGTGTATACACGTATGATGTAGATGTAGTTAAAGAAAATATTTAGTTCCTTGAAAAAATTATTTTAGATTAAATTAGTAAAATTTTAGCATGAAGGAGTTCTAGGATTTAAACGATAACAGTAAGAATTATCCTGCAGTGTAGTTGTCAATTAAAGTTAAAGCTCATCTTGTCTTAAAATATTTAATTTCACATATTACTGGCAAGAAAAAAAATTGAAATTGAGATATTTTGCAAGTGGAAACAATCTTTTCTATGGGAGAGAAAAAATTGAGTTAGTCCTTACAGATAGGTTTAGCTACTTCCTGTAATTATAAAGAATCATTCTCAACTTCCGGACTTTGAGTATTCTTTTCTTCCTGTCTAGAAACCCTGTTTCATCCTCTTGATCTGTCCTATTAGTCCTTCATGATCATCCTTGGAGTATACCTGCTCCAATAAACTGTTTTTGGACTGTGTTTTCCTGCTCTTGCAAGTTATGGCACTAATTTATTACTTCCTCGGGTTCTGGCACTTAGATTTAGGGTCCTGGAGGAATGTTCAACCTTCTTGCTTTAGGATAAAATTCAATATTTAAAAAAAAAATGCCCTCAAGTCCTTCACCAGCCTCATCATGTCTTAGGGTGAGTGATTTAGCCACACTGGCCTTCCTTCAATTCTTTGGACACCCCTCTGCTTTTGCCAGGGGTGCACTTGGTGGGCTCCCCTTCACCTTGATAAACTCCACTCAGTCTTCAAAACCCTTGGGAATTAAGTTTCTCCATTCTTTGTTTTCTTAGTCTCTGCCCCTTTCTCTGGGAACACCCACCACAATTGTAATTTTGTGTGTGTGTTTGTATCCTAAATGCCATTTTCATCCCTTTGAGAATCTCCTTCCTCTGATATGTTTGGGGGAAAGGAGTGTTTGGCTCCTGGCCATTTTGAATTCACTCACTTGGCATCTACTTTTCCACATCAAGGGCTCCTCTTTCTCCTCTCAGCAATGCTGTAAATATTATTTGCTTTGCCTCCCTCTGTGGGACTTTGGGTCCACTGACTTTTTCAGCATTTGCTTCCAGCCTCAGCAGGAGGTGATGTGGGAAAGGCCACAGTTCTCTTTCCTGACCTATTACCCACAATCCAACTAACAAAAGGCTTTCCATGTGTGGCACAGTTGACTGAAGGGTTAGATTACCAGAGGAAATCATAGTGCAGGAGAAAAACATCTTGAAACTATGCGAAATACCACTGATCCAAAAGTTCAAGGGCAAGAATCTCACGTGGGCTCTCCTTACGGGCAATCTTAGTTTCTAACTACTTTCCCCAGTCTCTAGGTATGTCCTCTTTCACATCTTAAAGAGTAAGATCTTCTCTTCAGACTACCTGGGGTAAATTGTGATTTGTTTGTTCAGCGCCCTACTCAGAAGTGTTGATCATGCTTTATAATTCATGCTCTCTATTTTTAAGGTTTAGCAAAGGCCTGAAATTTACCACAATGCAATATTTCTTAAAATCTGAGTTCTAAGATAAAACAATGAAGGCATTCTGTAAGACCACCTAGACAGGGTTTTTAATTTCAAGGTAGCTAACCTTAGCAAACTTTCTACTACTATGAAGTGAAGGTATGTTTCCTCTTTCTTTCTTAAATCTCTTGGTAGAAATTGCTAAAACAATTTACATACATACCCTCCAGGGAAAATAATAATTCTCATAGACTTAGCTTAGATCCTTATTAAGTAATGAAAACTTCTTCTAAATCTAACTTAATCTGTACAGTTTATACTCTCCTTAGTGGAGATGAGAGATGACAGTTCATGCAGATGGAATTTATTTTGTTTTGTTGAGCTTTACTGCTTATAGACTGTGGTCAGAGCTTATTAGTCCATAATGAGGACTTAAGAAGCAGGACCCATTACTGTGCCTTTTCAAACAGCAAAGCCATCTACTTTTTAGGAAAACAAACAAGTAAGCAAAACAACTAACAATGGATGCTTTGAAATGACAATATTCACTGTACCTTGAACCATTTAAAATTCCTGGGAAAGATGTTCTGTTTCTCTGGTCTCTAATAGGGTTTGGAAAAACCCCCAATTTGTCTTCTTCCCCATCTGGGACATACTCCGATCAAGGGTCTGGGAGAGAGAACATTCCATCAGTATGTGAGATAAATTACTTAATGTCTATTTCCTGGTGCTCAGATTTAGTTCCTAAAGGCATAAAGGTCTGTCTTATTCATAGTTCAGTCCTTGGGGCCAGCATAGTACCATGCATAAAATAGGCTCTCAATAAATATGTGTGGGATGAAGAAATGGAGAAATGAAGAAGGTTAGACCTAGGAGTAACAATAGAGATCCTTCCAAAAGAAGACTCAGAAGAAGTTAAGCAACTTGATTGAAATCACACGTGTAAGGATGGAAAGTATTGGGAGTGGAGCATGTGTTTCACACACACCACTGTCACCACACTTTGACCAAGACATTATCTAATCCAGTGCCTCAATAAGGGTACATGGGGCCACTTTGCCCCCAAGAAGAGCCTTAAGAAATCTACTCTGAGAGCCATTTCAGGGACAGTAAAGGGAGATCACAGTAAAGGGAGATAGCACCAGAAAAGCAGGTGGAGTTCCAAGCTATCACTCAGGTATAGGAGGAAAAACTGTGGCAGCAGCATACTACCAGGCTGGGGCAGAGGAGTTTTCAAGAGGCTAGAATCTGGGTATGACCAATGATCAGAGTGTGGAGAAGAGGGATCTAGGAAACTAAGTAAAAGATGCTAAGAAGAAAACATGCTTGACATAGCCAAGGCCCAGCCAGGAGCCAGTATAGACAGAGTGGAGTCAACAAGTGGTGTGAACCGAGCCTACAGAAGTAGGTGGGCCTAGCATCTGCTGGGAGTCTATAGGTCCTGGCACCGTGTCTGACTCTAGGGTGATGAGGGGTGAGAGGATTTCAAAGAGCCAAAGAAAAGGAAGAACTATGATCTGATTTTACATTTTACAATCAGCCTGGCCACAATGTAAGTTAGGAGAGGCTGTCAGGGGAAAGCGAGAAAGTAAGACAATTGCAAAGTGATGCTGTTACCAAAAGGTGGGGGGTCTGGTTGCTTGCTGCTCAAAAGCCAATAATCAGGCCAGTTGGTAGACTTCAGATCTGCTTTATTTCAGATGTGGGCAACTGGGTGGGGTGTAGGGTGGACATCTGTCCAAAGGCTGACTCCCTCTCCACCCCCCAGCCCCAAGCAGCAGGTGAGGGGTTTTACGGAGAGGGGGCTACATGCAGAAACAGCACAGTCAGCTCTGGCAGTCATCTCCAAACTGGTCATCAGTGGTCTGACCAGCATCATCTTGGTTGTTTTGGGTACAGTTTGTCTTTAGGTCTAGGGTCAGTTTGTTTCCATTTCTTTGAGGCCAGCTCATGTCATGGCTACAGTCTGGTCCTCATGTAGTTAACTTCTCTACCTGGTGAAAGTTTCAGTATCTATAAGAGAACTCATAAGATATGGCTCAGAATATTATCTATATAGCCCCTTGCTGCTGCTGTTGCTGTCACTTCAGTCGTGTCCGACTCTGTATGACCCCACAGACGGCAGCCCACCAGGCTCTTCTGTCCTTGGGATTCTCCAGGCAAGAACACTGGAGTGGGTTGTCATTTCCTTCTCCAATGCATGAAAGTGAAAAGTGAAAGTGAAGACTCTCAGTTGTATCCGACCCTCAGCGACCCCATGGACTGCAGCCTTCCTATATCCATGGGATTTTCCAAGCAAGAGTACCGGAGTGGGGTGCCATCGCCTTCTCCAATATAGCCCCTTAGAAGGAACTATAAATAAAGGTCCTTGCCTATGCTTAATGAGTACATTATTATTGTTTGGTCTCCCTTGACCTTTTTTCTTTGTTTCTGCATGTTCTCACTTCTCTGATTGAACTTACTCTTTAACTAAACTTCTCTACAAACAAAAGGCAGGTAGATGACATGGGCAGAAGGACTATAGGGTCTTGCTCTGCTTCAATGGCAGGAGACCACTTGAGCCCCAAGAGTGGTCTTGGACTAGGGAGGTGTTGTCTTCATCCATGTCACCCACAACCCCCTCCCCAAAATACTTTCTGCTGTGTGTTCCCATGCTCCTTTTACCATTCAGCCTCTTACATGATCACATGTCTACATCTTACATCATCAATAAGATTACAGGTTCCTGCTGACCTTTGAGCCTAATGTAGAAACCAGAACAGGGCCTTGCTCAGACCACGTGCTTAGTCAAATTTTACTTGAATACGGAGTAGCTATTTTAGTAGACATTCTGAGGCAAAAATTGAATTTCATGGACTACACTTTTCAGTTTTTGCCTGTGAGATTTTGTTATGTGTTGGCCACAGCACTTAATATTTTCTGTCTTATATAATGTCTATTTGTACACATAGCTTATTGCCCCATTAGATAATAAGCTGAAAGTGAAAGTGTTCATCGCTCACTCATGGCTGACTCTTTGCGACCCTGTGGACTGTAGCCCACCAGACTCCTCTATCCATGGGATTCTCCAGGCAGGAATACTGGAGTGGGCTGCTATTCCCTTCTTCAGAGGATCTTTCTGACCCAGGGGTTGAACTCAGGTCTCTTGCATGGCAGGTGGATTCTTTATCATTTGAGTCACCAGGAAAGCTCAGATAATAAACTACTTGAAGGCTGTATTTTATTATTTCATACTTCAGTGCATTTGCTGCTGTCACTTCAGTCGTGTCCGCCTCTGTGCGACCCCATAGATGGCAGCCCACCAGGCTTCCCCGTCCCTGGGATTCTCCAGGCAAGAACACTGGAGTGGGGTGCCGTTGCCTTCTCAGTGCAGTTAATAGTTATTAAATATGTTTTTATTGGACAGGAGCTTCCTAGGTTACTCAGTAGGTAAAGAATCTGCCTGCCAATGCAGGAGATGCAGAAGACACAGATTTGATCCCTGGATTGAGAAGATTTCCTGGAGAAGATTTCCCCTGGAGTAGGAAATGGCAATTCCTGCAATGTTCTTGCCTAGAAAATTCCATGGACAGAGGAGCCTGGTGGGCTACAGTTCCTGGAGTCACCAAGAAACAGCTGCAACTGAGCACAGCAGTGGACACATTGAACAAGTTAGATGTAGGGAAATCATTTTCAATTAATGGTGGTTACAAATGGGAATTGTATGCTGCTCTTTTAATGATCAGAGCATCTATTTGGCTTCCTGATAAATCTCTCAGATATTTCCATGGCTAATACAAAAAGAGGGTCACAGAGTAGAGAACACTGGAAACTTGAGGAAGGCCTGTATTGGAAGCTGCTTTTTCAATTGCTATTAATCTTACATACACTTAGCTTGATTTCTCTTAGCTCTGATTCTTCCTAATTTGTGGCTTGTTCCCTGTGACAGTAATAATAAATGGGAAACTAAAACTAGCATGTTTCGTTTGTAATCTTGTTCACTACAGTAAGGTTCAGGAGATATATGGGGAGTCTATGCAATAGTAGGGGACAGAGGGATATGAACTGGAACAAAAGATCTGAAGTTCTCATTGATGAGATGCTCAACTAGATATGAGTAAACGCAAGAACAGGACTGGTCTTCCCTCCCTGGCTTTGGTTCTCTATGTTCCTTGCCCCACTAGATAGGGCATGGAGGTGATGAAGAAGCTACTGAGTTGGTGACAGAGGAGTAAAATTATAACTAACACTTGCTGAGTGCCTACTGAGGGCTGGGGTTATTTTAAGCATTTTTAGTGTATAATCTCATTAAATCCTCAGAAGAATCTTAGGAAAGAGATTTCTGTGATCATCTTCACTTTGCAAATGAGGAAACTGAGGCACAGAGGTAACTTACTAATGAAACTTACCCAAGGTCAAGGTATATTGAAAGGGAATTTCAAGAGGTGTGATCTAGAGTTGTCTATGTTTATGTAAAGTAGGAGGAAGACTTTAGATTCCAAAAGAGTACCTGAAAATTTGTTTCCTTTTCCTCTATCTCTTCCCTAAACGAAGTCAGTCACTGAACATTGAAACCACTCTATAGTTTTTGTGGGAATGAAAAATGCTTTGGGTAGCAGTATTTCTATTCTACTCCATAATTTACTCGGGTTCTTTCTGAAGAAGCCTGTTTAAACATGTTGACTTACCCTTCTTGTAAAATGTTTATAGATAGGATTTGCCAAGGGAACTATTTTAAAGACTCTAGGCACTGTTGTGGACAATTATAGCAGCCTCCTATAAATCCATTACTGCTGCTGCTGCTACTGCTAAGTTGCTTCAGTTGTGTCCGACTCTGCGACCCCATAGACGGCAGCCCACCAGGCTCCCCCATCCCTGGGATTCTCCAGGCAAGAACACTGGAGTGGGTTGCCATTTCCTTCTCCAATGCATGAAAGTGAAAAGGGAAAGTGAAGTCGCTCAGTTGTGTCCGACTCTTCACGACCCCATGTACTGCAGCCCACCAGGATGCTCCATCCATGGGATTTTCCAGGCAAGAGTACTGGAGTGGGGTACCATCGCCTTCTCCAAAATCCATTACTAGGGGCATGCAAATTAGAGATTTTGAGGGTCAGGGTACATTTATCACCAAAAACTAGAAGAAGATAAGCCATAAGAAAGTAAGACAAAAAAAATCCAAGTATTTAAATTGCAAATTTGACAGGATACAGGACACTTATATGACAGCCTAAGAAAAACTGTCATGGGATAGAGTAAGAATTTATTATAACTGAACTAGGCCAAATGCAAACATATTCTTGTCTTAAAAAAATTTAAAAAACTAACTCAAATAACAATGAAGGAAGACAAATATGCACACAGGAAAGACATACAACTCAGCTATGTTGGTATTCCTGCTTTGTAAAAGCTGTTAAGGCACAGATTTAACAAGCGAAGGTGAATTGGGGCTCTAAATTCACACATATCCTAGATTTTTAGTATAATAGCTGTCTAAATGTTAAGTATCATTTAAAGATGCAAAATGAAAGAAAAAAAAATCCTAGAGGGCAACGATCTGTTCACTTCTTTAGCATGGTTTAAAAAGAAAAGAATTCAATTTAAAAATATAAATTCACAGGGATTAATGAATTGCATGTCCATTGTTTGAAAAAAAAAAAAAAACAGCATTCAAAACTGACCTGCAGGTTGAGGATATGAGTGAGATGAAAACAAACATTTATTTTTCCCTCCAAATTTTAAACTTTTTATTTTGTACTGGGGTACAGCTGATTAACAATGTGGTAATTTCCGGTCAACAGTGAAGGGACTCAGTCATACATATATGAAAACAAACATTTCTTGATCTTGAGTGCTTACTTTTAGATAAGCATTATGAACCGCATTTTAAGGTTTAGAAAATTAAGACTCAGATGTTCAAAAAGAAAGAGAGAAACTTGCTTGAAATCATACAGTTGTATAAGCTAGTCACACTGATAGCTAGATCAGTATAGTTTTTTCTACTACACACTTTTTTCTTTAATGGCTTACAGGTCAATCTGTTGAAGTTCGGGTTACTGATGGAGGTCAGATCCTTACAGAAATGCAAGATCCCAACTCAGCAGTGTAAAAATAGGGGATTTTTTCCCCTATGGTCACTAATAACACATCCTGGCTGGCATATACCAGTGGATAAGGAAGATAATATAAAATTGACAGCAAGTGGTATAATCATTTGTGGTTACTTTGGGGAGCAAATGCTATATTTATTTCAATGGTTGTTGAAAATTCTTCAAAATCCCAGCATTCAGCTCACACTTGACTTCCAAGGAGAATAAAAATTCTTTTCAGCTGAAGGGAATGTAGTGTGTTTCCTCTTCTTCCTCCAGTTTTATATTCCACATGCTGGGCCTGTTTATCCCAAATGTGTGTGTGTGTGTGTGTGTTGAGGTGGGTGGTGAGGAGTACAGAAGGGGGGTTCTGCCTGTTGGAAAGTGGTGGTGAATTTGTTGACCTCCTCATCTGAGGATTATTGCTCCTTCATCCAGCGGTGGCTCTGCAGTCGACTATTAAACACTGATTTTCTCCGATAGCAACTTTATTGTTCTCAGGGTCTCCGCAGGGGATTTCCCTCTGTGCAGTTTTTTGGGTAAATGGTCAAACTGGGACATCTGCCCTCCCACTCCACAGTAAGGATTTTTCCTCTCTAGCTCCACAGAGAACCATTTACCCTTCACTGTTCTGCTTTGGGGTGGGGTCTCATTTCAGTGAGCTGCCTTTTGACTAAAGGTCTCAAGAGAGCTTATGCTTTGGCAGTCATACATGGTACAACTATAAACTTACATAGTTTTGCTACTTTGAATGTTGGAAATGTCTCCTCACTAAAACAGAGAGGACAATAACCTGATGACTTCAGTTATTGTTACAATCACATTTTCATATTACCATGCTGGTAATTAAAAGCATTATGTTGGTATTATCCTTGGAAGAATTTAATAGAAAATTCCATATTGTAGCCATCATGTGATTTTTCAAGATGGTCCTTAAAATGAGAGTGTTTTGTTAATCATTTGTACCCATTATCTCTCTAATTCACCCACTTATTAATTGTTGGGCACATTCTCTTCTTTTTCCCTTCCCTTTGGAACTTAAAGGGTACTTTTAGAGAGAGGAATCAAAGCCTGTATAATCAATATTCCCTAATATGAAGCAGTGGGTTATGAAGATCTCTGTTCCTGTTGTGTTTGGTCTGGGACTTGGATTTAAGTACATTTTGAACTCAGCCCCTGAAATATTGAATATTGGAGGGGACAAGACACAGTCAGGTGGATGCATTCGTTGTTACTACCAATGCGTAATCATTGTGGTGTTGGAGAAGACTCTTGAGAGTCCCTTGGACTGCAAGATCCAACCAGTCCATCCTAAAGGAGATCAGTCTTGGGTGTTCATTGGAAGGAATGATGCTGAAGTTGAAACTCCAATACTTTGCCCACCTCATGTGAAAGTTGACTCATTGGAAAAGACCCTGATGCTGGGAGGGATTGGGGGCAGGAGGAGAAGGGGACGACAGAGGATGAGATAGCTGGATGGCATCACTGACTCGATGGATGTGAGTCTGAGTGAACTCTGGGAGTTGGTGATGGACAGGGAGGCCTGGCGTGCTGCGATTTATGGGGTCGCAAAGAGTCGGACACGACTGAGTGACTGAACTGAACTGAACTTACTATTTAAGCAATATTTTAGGGGGGGTTACCTGAAGGAAATGGATCTATCTTCTTTTTTAGATACTCTAAAATCTATCCCAAGATGAAACCAGACTATAGAAAACCTGAGTACACATACTGCCATGTTGTTTTGGCAACCTACATTGCTGCTTGTTTCTAAATGATTAGGTTTGTTTTAAAGTTATAAGATTTAAATACGCATCAAATATTTGGGAGTTTCTAGAGACATCTCTTTGCGCTTGATCCGTATCATTTCCATTTTGGTCAAACTAAATTCTGTATAATGTCAGTTTTCTTCAATATATTAAGACTTTTTATGCACAAAAAATGACAGTATTCAATTATACTGAATGATAGATAATGTATTTTCCTTCTGAAAATTGGTGTTGGAATTCTTGGAAGATGTTATTGAGAATTTTGTCTTCTTTACAAGGACATGTGGAAAAACCTACTCTGATATGTCAAAATTAGTCATCTCAGTAGTTTGACTTACACATAGTAAAACTGTCCCCCACTTGCTCAGTCCTCAGCAGGTACCTTAGGAACCTTCCATTGCATCTCCTGCTCCTGCTAACACATGCTGCTACTGATCCACCATAAGGAGGAGGCTGTCTTGGGTCAAGTGTCCCAGAAGCTTACCCCAAGACAAGAACTCAAGAACAAGTGATTTATTAAGGTGTTTCCAAGGAGAAACTGGTGAGGAAGTGGGAGAAGCAAGACCAGAAAGGAGAGGAAGCCAAGCAAAGGGACAATTTTCAGCAAAGTAGGAAGGATCATTTCAGCTTGATCCCACAGGAAAACTCTGGCATATAAATTAAGCTCTAGAGTTTTCCTAATGAGGTGAGGGAGATCTTCATATATCTGCACCAGCCATGGACTGGCTAAGGCTGTCTCTGTGAGAACATAAGCCTGCAGGTATTTCTAGGTGGCTCCACTGGCTCAAGGGCAATCTTCTGAAGAGAGTTGCAGGTTCCAAGCATTACAAGCAAAACACGAAGAAGCTGGGGGTAGGACACTAGAAGTAGGAGGAGGGATGCCAGAGGCCCTGGGCAGAGCACTCCCCAAGCACCGGCAGGAGGGTTGTCCATCTTCCTCTAAAGACACCAAGACACAGCTCAGCATGTGTTCCATCTGCCTCTCACAGGTTATTCTTGGAACTCTTTTCATCAGCGTATTCTCTGTAATCTCCGAAGATAACTCAAACTTGTCTCCTTTCTCAGCTACTCTATGCCCTTCACTGTACCTCTGAAATTTAGCAAACATCCTCTTATCCCCAACCTCATTCTTAAATGTTCCCTTTACTGCATTCCTCTAATTTACAGTTATTCCTCATAATTAAATCTGTCACATGTGAGGGTTCCAGATTCCTGAAAATCTTTCCAGTGGGAACTATTATTTTCTTTAGACTCGGAGGTAGAATGGGGTTCTGGCTCCCCATTGTCAATTTAAACCATATTTTTCCCTTTCTCCACTCCTGGAAAACCATTGATTCTTTAAATGAAATTCCATCAGATTTGATCTCCTTCAAAACCTCCTTGCTGTAGTGTTCTTCTGATCTCTACATTTAGAGATTTTCAGATTTGACATACTGGAGAACTTTTAAAAATAGTGATGCTTAGGTCTCACCCAGAAATTCTGACGTGGCCAGCCCTGAGTGTTAGGACTCACAGAAGCTCCCCAGGTGATCTGAAGGTGCAGCAAAGTTTCAGAGCCATGGTCCTAGTCATTCCTTCTCATTTTTCCCACCAGACTCTGTCTACCAGTTAGCTGTTACCATTCTCATTGATTTCAGTGTCCATGTTTATCAGTTATTCTTAACTATCAGACCCACTACCTCCCTCACAACAAATATTTATATGCTTTACAATGTAAATTGTTATGCTCCTTTTTGCTATTTTGAAATAAATTTCAATGATTTTATCATCTGTCAATATACACAATATTTAAAAATCAATATAATTGCCTAATGGTAATATGAGAAAAAAATAACATATGTACTTTAATATATGATTGCTCTAACACAACTATACTAGAAGATATAAATAGTAATCTGCTTGCGGTAAATGTAGAATTACCGACTGAAGTGATTGTTATGATGGAGAATTAAATACCATGCTGTCATAACATAATTTTTCTGAAATGATGAATTACTTTTGTAAATTTCCAAATAAATCCATACAACCTCCCTTTGATTTACATGGTGTTTGCATTTATTGAAAATGGAAAATATGTATTAAAACTCTGCAAAAATATGTTATGTTGAAATAAAGTCTAAGATCAGATCAAACCTTCCCCCCCCTCCCCACTTTTAAGAATGTTCAACCAGGTATTTCAAAACCTACCAGGACATGAGGCAATTGTTTGATAGTTGGGACCATGCAGAATATAGGAGGACCTCAAGTTTGATAACTGGGACCATCTAGAATATAGGAGGACCTCAAGGTCCCTAGTTCCTGCCTACTAAATACCAGTAGCACCCTCATAATTATTATGAGAGCAAAAAACACCCCACAAGTGTATAAAGCCCCTCTTAGGAGAAGGTATTACCAAACTGAGTATCACTGAGTTGGATGATTCACAACTCCCCTGGCTTCCCAGTTCCTGAACTGCCTTGCTCCTCTCCACCTCACTGCCCTTCCTTGGACCCTCCTGCTCTTCCCAAGCTATTGTTAGCTTTATCATATTTGACCTGGGAGAGTTTAACTTAGGGGCTATTTAGACAGGTTAGTGGCAGCAGGACTTTGCTGTGTAAAGACTATGAAGCACCTGGGGGTTAGCATCAGCAGGAAGCTATTACCACCCTCGGGCCCAGAGGTACAGGGGGATAGGGCATGGCAATGGAGCTTGGACAAAGGCCTTGGGTTCCTGAAAAAGGCATGCTCCATGGGAGTGAAATCCACCATTTTTTTTTTTCAGGGAGGTGGAAGTGGACAGAAATAAATATCCATGCCTTTCATCCCACCTTCAAATCTGCTGATACCTCCCATTTGCTGAATCCTAGAAAGACAGAGGGAAGGGAGCTGGGGTGATGGCAGTCTGTTGAGGTCAGCTTCCTGGGGCATAGCGCAGGGAAGAAAGGGTGAACATGGATGGATTGATGGTTTAGGGTGACCATCTCATCTAATTTGCCTGAGACTTTCTGGCTTTGGCACTCAGAATCCTACAACCTGGGAAAGCCTTCAATCTTGAGCAAACTGAAATGATTGATCACCTTAGAGGGGATGGTTGCAAAGAGAAAATAACTCACCAACCTCTGAGTGTTGAAATGCCTATAGGACTTAGTACTTAGGTACGGCCTCTTTATTTACATTCTCTTCTTCCTAGGAATCTTATCTAGTCCTATCTAAAATTTAAATTAATATTTAAATTCTATCATAAGACTTGTGTCATCAGTCCAGACTCCTTCTTCAGATGTGTGCTTTTCAAGCATCTTCATTTTAGATATCTGATAGGCATATCAAAATTAATGTCTTGATTTTGCTTCTTAAACCTGCTCTACCCAGGCATCTTCCTTTCAGTAAATAGGTCCACCATTCATTTGATCAATATAAAAACTTAGGGGTCTTCCTAGATGTTGCTGTTTTCTTCACACTCCATGTCTGGTTCATATTGCAAGCTCCCTTCACAATACATTCAAAATCCAACTATTCATCACCTTCACTGCTGTCACGCTTATCTAGGCCATTATGTTATCTGTTGGAATAACCTCCTAACTTATCTCCCTACTTTGTCTCTTGTCAGCCCACAATCTGTTCTTCATGCAAAAGCTAGAGAAATCCTTTTATAAGGATATAAATTAGATCATATCATTCCTTGCTTAAAATCTTCAGTGGCTTCCTGCCAAATTCAGAATGAAATCAACTTCTGTCATGTCTGCTCAAATATTACCTCCTCAAAGATGCTTTTCTTGGCTACTTAATCTAAAATAACTATACCTGCTGTTTTAGTTACTCTTTAACTTATATGCAGAGTACATCATGAGAAATGCTAGGCGGGAGGAAGCAAAAGCTGGAATCAAGATTGCCGGGAGAAATATCAATAACCACAGATATGCAGATCACACCACCCTTATAGCAGAAGTGAAGAAGAACTAAAGAGCCTCGTGATGAAAATGAAAGAGGAGAGTGAAAAAGTTGGCTTAAAGCTCAACATTCAGAAAACTAAGATCATGGCATCCAGTCCCATCACTTCATGGCAAATAGATGGGGAAACAGTGGAAACAGTGGCAGACTTTATTTTTCCGGACTCTAAAATCACTGCAGATGGTGATTGCAGCCATGAAATTAAAAGACGCTTACTCCTTGGAAGGAAAGTTATGACCAACCTAGACAGCATATTAAAAAGCAGAGACATTACTTTGTCAAGAAAGGGCCATCTAGTCAAGGCTATGGTTTTTCCAGTGGTCATGTATGGATGTGAGAGTTGGACTATAAAGCAAGCTGAGCACCAAAGAATTGATGCTTTTGAACTGTGGTGCTAGAGAAGACTCTTGAGAGTCCCTTGGACTGCAAGGAGATCCAACCAGTCCATCCTAAAGGAGATCAGTCCTGGGTGTTCATTGGAGGGACTGATATTGAAGCTGAAGCTCCAATACTTTGGTCACTTGATGCGAAGAACTGACTCATTGCAAAAGACCCTGATGCTGGGAGGGGTTGAGGGCAGGAGGAGAAAGGGACGACAGAGGATGAGATGGCTGGATGGCATCACTGACTCAATGGACATGATTTTGAGTGAACTCCGGGAGTTGGTGACGGACAGGGAGGCCTGGCGTGCTGCGGTTCATGGGGTTGCAGGGAGTTGGACACGACTGAGCTACTGAACTGAACTGAACTGATTTCATACCTTAATTTCCCTCCTTCAATTTTTCACTACCTGATCTTATAGTATATATTTGTGTATTATCTGTCTCTCACATGCAAATTCTAAGAGGCAAATATTTTGGGCATCTTGTTGGTAGCTCATAGAACTGTGCTTTCACCTTATATAGATAATCAACAAATATTTGAATAAATGACAAAGTGTTATTTTAAAAATTATAATTCTAATTTCTTAAACAGATTGGCTTTTCTTCTTTCTTTAGGATGCTGAAAACATACATAGATGAATTTTCGGCATTTTTTTTTAACAAAGATAAGTAACTCTGAAGAGTGATTTTATACATTAACATTATCATTCAGTTTATTATATCTTTCCTACCTTCATTTTACATTTCATCTATTTTTCTCTTAGAGTTTTTACAATCTAAATTTATAATGTTGTCTGTATTTTTGTAAACTGTCTTAATTCCTTTTTAGATTAAGGTCTGCCATAAGTTAATATCTATTGAGTATTTTGAATATTCATGAGATGATATGTATATAAACTTGATAATGAAACACTGGCACATTATTGGTACCTTTCCATTCAATTTATCCTTAATCCAATTGTAAGGTTAATATTCCCAAGAAATCATGTATCTGTTTTATTTGTTACCCTCCCAACATGTGCTTTAAAAGCCTTTGGTTCCTTTTACTCTCAAAATAAATCCAGACACCCAGTTTAGTGTTGAGAATATGCATTACAGTCCACGTTCATCTGTATTAATTTTCTCATCAGAGGTGAGCTATGCAGATTTTGTTGTCCAATAATGGGCACGCCAGTCTCAACTGAGCACAGGTGCACAGTAATTTTTCCTAATTCTGGAGGCAGTATCATAGCGAGGTAGCAGGAGGCAGAAACCCTTGAAATGGGTCTTATTTGGATATTGAAAACCTAAAGAATGCCAGGGCAAAACTTAAACTGTGAATCTGAGAAAACAGATAGGTGTTAGGATGAAGTCCATTAAAACTCTTCCTTGAGAATCTAAGAGGTTACCCATCTTAAAAATGTAGGTCAGACTCTGATAGTAAAAAAAATGAAAACTAACTTATATTCATATGAAACTTTAATGCATTTGTGTTACATCCACATACTTGAACGTATTTGATTTTTATAGCACAGCTGTGAGGAAGGCAGAGTAGATATTATTAATTTCCATTTTATAATCTGAAAACACACATTCAAAGATGTTAAGCAGTCTGCCATGGATCTCATAAACTAGAGAGGGATAGATCCTAGGCTGCTGATGCTTCTCCATTCCTTCCACTCCATCCTTCAGTATTCCTCCCTACAGACCACATTTCAGCCCTGCAAATCTGACCATGTCCTAACATTTTAGCTTCCATATCATTGTTCACACTGGAATGTTAACCAAGTCCATCTTCTCCATTATGTGAAGGCATCACTGGTTACTAAATCCAATTTGATCTTTCTGTCACCTGAAATGTAGCTTTTGTTAATGTGTAATTTATTAATATTGTTGTTGTTTAGTTGCTAAGTCGTTATCTGACTCATGACCCTTTTTGACCCCAGGGACTGTATCCCACCAGGCTTCTCTGTCCATGGGATTTTCTAGGCAAGAATACTGGATATGATCTTGGGTGGCTTGGCCTGCAAGAGCTTGGAGTGGGGCTTGGGTTTCCAGCCAGATGCTGAGCTGGGTTGAAAGCACCAGATTCTAGCCACTAGACTAGTAGTCAGTGACAAGGACCCTGGCTTTTGGCTTTGCAGAAAAGAATTTCCACAAAGATGGAAAGTACTGAAACAAGTAAAGCATTTATTAGAGGAAAAGAGTATAGTACGTGAGGATAGACACATAAGTGGACTCAGAGAGAGAGAGAGTCACTGAGTTTCACCCTTGTGGCAGTTTGAATTCCTTTTATGGGGCATTGCTCCCAGCTTTCCTTTGGCCAGTCATTTTGATCTACCTGGTTCACATTTAGTGCCTGGTTCATATTTAGTATATCTCAGGATCCTCCCATGTGTGCGCATGCATCGCTTAGCCAAGATAGATTTTACCAAAGAGGCATCTGGATAGCCTAGCATTATTTAGCCTCACTCCCTTTTTACCTTCAAGGAGTCTTATCTGTGCATGTGTGGGCAGGAAGGTCTCCTGACTTCAAGAACAAGAAATACATGGTCTGGGTCGGGCCCAGCCTCCTCACCTTAATTGCCCTGCCATTCTCGTTTCTTGAAGTTTCGATCCACAGAGAAGGAATCTCCAATCACTTTACCCTGCAGGGATCCACCTATCTCCTGCCCCAGAGTGGGTTGCCACATACTTCTTCTGGGGAATCTTCCTGACCCAGGGATTGAACCCAACCAAGTCTCCTGCATTGCAGGTAGATTCTTTACCACTGGAGGAGCCCAATTTATTAACATAGTTCCTAAAATATAACCAAGAACACTTGAGCTTCTGAAATTCCTTTCTAGCCAATTAAAAAAAATTTTTTTTAATTTACTCTTTTCTTTTTAACTTTATATGAATAAAACTCTGTTCACCTAGTTATTGAGCTTCTTCCAGAATGAATTCTTATGTATCTTTAAATTCCTCTCAGGACTCTTTGAAAGTGAAAGTGAAGTTGTTCAGTCATGTCCCACTCTTTGTGACCTCATGGACTACCAGGTTCCTCTGTCCATGAGATTTTCCAGGCAAAAATACTGGAGTGGGTCGCCATTTCCTTCTCCAGGGGATTTTCCCAACCCAGGGATCGAACCCTGGGTCTCTTGTGTTGCGGGCAGACGCTTTACCATCTGAGCCACCTGGGAAGCCCTTTAGGGACTCTTTAGTGGCATGCATATAAGGGGTACTCAATAAATAGCTGGTAAATAAATATCTGAATGTTGGATGTCAATTATGGAATAGTTTTTATATTACTCCCACTTAAAAGGTGTTTGTCTAAACAATAGAACTGGTTTTGCCAGTTGATGTTCTCTGCATAACAAAACTACTATATAGCAGTCACAGACCTAACATACTGATATCTTCTTAAACTTGTTTGTGTACAGATGTCAGAGAACCAATCTGGGTTAAAATTTTAAGGTATATGATGTTGTTCTTGAGATAGTTATATGTCATTATTGGTATCAAAGCCTTCATTTGACCCAGATATGCTATTTTTCATTCTGGATCCACATGTAAATTCTCAGATTCTTAATAATGTGCTAATGGTTGATCTCCAAAATATACAGATGTCATTTTGTTAAATGTCTTTAGGAGCTTCTCTGCCCCTTGAGAATTTCTGTAAACTTGGTTTCAAGCCCGAAAGTATGACCAAAATGCTTCCCATAATCTCTGCAAGTTCTCAGCAGAGAATGTTGCCTCATTTCCTCCCCTTGTTGCTGATGTGCAGAACTTCAACTTTTCTGTTTTGTTTTGCTTTACTTTGCATTGTTGTTTTTTAAAATCTGCTGGCGGCAAGCACTTTGTGATTTTTGTAGGTTCCATTGCAGACATGGGTGCTCTCTGCAGAAATCCCGTCACATATTTCACAGCCTTTCCTCTTGCTTCACCTCCACTGTTCATTTATTTCTATCTCTCCTTTCATTTTTCTTTTATTTTCCTTTTTTTTGTAAAGCAAATAGTCTGTAGTCTTGTCTTAAGAAGAACAGTTTTACCCATATTTAAGCCCCATTATTTCTCATCTTCTGTTCCAAATAAGATTATTGCTGCATTGTTTTAACAAAGGGTTTCTCTCTTTCTAGGAAGAATTCTTATACCAACTAAAACTTTTATTCTTCTTGTTATACATAAATCTCTAAGCTGGCTAAATTTATTATGTCTAAAAACCAAAGCTTGACAAAAGCTGAAAAGATGGCAGAAAGGCACCCCTCCCCACAAATAAGGTGAGAAGGCCATAGAATATCCAGATTATTTGCTAATTTAAGATTGGTTTATCAGTGCATTATGGCAATCCCCTAAATTTTCTTAGAACATTGCATTTACTGCAAAGTTCTCTTCCACTGAATAGCTTGAAATTTATAGACGGATGTTACATGCATCTGTAAAAAGTCCCTTCTCTTCATATAACAAAGACACTGAGGCACAGCGAAGTGAGCAATCCAAAACCACACAGTTGACTTGAGATGGAATTTAGAATGGATTTGTAGTTTATCATCTACCTGTTGGAGTTTATCATCTACCTGTCGAAGGAGAACTAAAGAGCTTCTGGATGAAAGTGAAAGAGGAGAGTGTAAAAGTTGACATAAAACTCAACATTCAGAAAACTGAGATCATGGCATCTGGTCCCATCACTTCATGGCAAATAGATGAGAATACAGTGGAAACAGTGTCAGACTTTATTTTTCGGACTCCGAAATCACTGCAGATGATGACTGTAGCCATGAAATTAAAAGACGCTTACTCCTTGGAAGGAAAGTTATGACCAACCTAGATAGCATATTGAAAAGCGGAGACATTACTTTGTCAACAAAGGTTCATCTAGTCAAGGCTATGGTTTTTCCAGTGGTCATGTATGGATGTGAGAGTTGGACCATAAGGAAAGCTGAGCACTGAAGAATTGATGCTTTTGAACTGTGGTGCTAGAGAAGACTCTTGAGAGTCCCTTGGACTGCAAGGAGATCCAACCAGTCCATTCTAAAGGAGATCAGCCCTGGGTGTTCTTTGGAAGGAATGATGCTAAAGCTGAAACTCCAGTACTTTGGCCACCTGATGTGAAGAACTGACTCATTTGAAAAGACCCTGATGCTGGGAGGGATTGGAGGCAGGAGGAGAAGGGGCAACAGAGGATGAGATGGCTGGATGGCATCACCGACTCGATAGACATTAGTTTGAATAAACTCCGGGAGTTGGTGATGGACAGGGAGGCCTGGCGTGCTGCAATTCATGGGATCGCAAAGAGTCAGACACGACTGAGCTACTGAACTGAACTGAATGACAAAATCCCCAAAATAATGGGCCAGGGAATCAGCCACATACTGGGAGGAAGTTACTAGTTATAATAAGGTGGCCTGTGTGGAAAGGGAGACTGTAAATGTGAGATGTTAGCATAAATCCCTCACCAAGGCAACCTGTGATCTCAGTTTTCCTTTTCTGTTGCATAAACACTGTTAATATTGATGAAAAATTATAGCTATGTTTCAGTAAAGTAGTGGCCCTGTTTTTTGGTTGTGTCAATTGTTTTATAGAAGTCTTTGCTAACACTGCCTGAGGCTGTGTTTTCCAAACTTGCTGAATCATATTTTCTTAAATGATGATTCTTATGATCTCTAAGGGGCTTCCCATGTGGCTCTAGTGGTAAAAAAAAAAAAAAAAAAAAAAAGAACAAACCCACCTGCCAATGCAAGAGAGGTAAGAGACACCGGTTCCATCCCTGAATCAGGAAGGTCCCATGGAAGAGGGCATCACAAGCCACACCAGCATTCTTGCCTGGAGAATCCCATGGACAGAGGAGCCTGGCGGGCTACAGTCCATGCATGCTTGGTCGCCACAGTCATGTCCGACTCTTTGTGACCCTACAGACTGTAGCCCGCTAGTGTCCTCTGTCCATGAGATTCTCCAGGCAAGAATACTGGAGTGGGTTGCAATTTCCTGCTCCAGGGGATCTTTCTGACTCAGGGGCTGAACCTGTGTCTCCTGCGTTGTAGGCAGATTCTTTACCTCTAAGCCACTGGGGAAGCCCCAGCTACTATCTTAGAGTAGCAAAGAGTCAGACACGACTGAGGCAACTTAGCACGCCTGTGTTATCTGTAAACTCTTGGAATCACTGGTCTACAGCTATGTTTCTCAGCTTAGTTTTTGCCTAAAAATCATCTTGGGGAGGGAGAGCAGTTAAAAATGTAGATTCCTGTCTCACACTAGAGATGCTAATTCAGAAAATATGGAATGGAGTTTAGGCATGTTCCCCTTACAGGTTTCCCAAGTAATTCTAAAGGAGGTCACTTAAAAAAGTACATTTGCAGAAATGCTAGTCTATGGGCTCTACCAAAGTAAATGATTAGTGCTTGGTTTGGATTAAAATGCATGTTTGTAAATTAAACTTTCTCCAGGGACTCACAGTAAATCATTTCCTTAGATCTGTGTTACTCCCCCAATTATTCTGAAAGCATTAACCTTAAATAGTAATTTTATTTTCTTCCTTCATTGCAATATATTTCCCTTTATTTGATGTTGTTTAAATTAACAATAGCTAGATATACTTTTTGTAACAATTAAATAGGATGAATAGAGGAAAGGTTATTATCACAAACCTGTTTATTATGCCCACCTTACTGTATGCACCTCTCTGTCACCCATTTTCAAGCCTCTGGGGTTAAGATTCATAGCTTGGTATCATCATTCTATATCCTTCTCTTTGTTCATTCAAAAACATACGAAAATAATACCCATACACTCAAAATTTTGTTTTTCTCCACATAAAATTATCATTTGATGTTCCCATATATCAGATGTAAATCTAATTTTGTTTTTTGAAATTATTAATTCATGCATCCATAGAATCATATATATTTATTTATACCTGTAATTGTACATAAAAGAGATAAGTTTCTTACATATTAACTGCAATCAGTGCAGTTTTCCTTTTTGAGTGGTCTCATCATTTCTTTTTCTATGTCATCTGCACACTTTCCTACCTCCTTCCAACCCTATTGGATATCTAATAACCTTGCTTTTATCTTATGTTTTCCTCTATAGACTTACAGGCTTTTGTACAGACATATAGGATTTTATCTATATCTATCTAATCATCATATTAAATGACTTTTTCCTCAGTCAGTAATACCTTATGGAAATGTTATCATGTCAACTGGTATAAAACTATTAATAATTCATTCCATTCTAATTGTTGTATAATATTTCATGATGAGTATTATTCTGACATTTCTCTTTATGAATGAGTATTAATTTTTCTTCTAACATTTTTGCCTTTATGAGCAAAAGTACAAGGAATATTCTGTACTGGATATTCCCATATATTCCTGGGAATATATGTATTCCCAGGAACAGGATTGCTAAGAGGAAAAAAAAAAAAGCAGATATTGTGTTACTGTTTTCCAAAAAGATTGCAATAATTTACATTTCTACCAGCAATGTCTGATCATAACTAAATAACATCCTAAACAGCAACATATGTCATTTGTTTTCATTTTTGATAGTCTAATAAATACAGTGATTTCATTGTTATATTAATCTATATTTTCTGAATTTATAAGTTTAAACTCTTTTCATTTTGTTTTTGTCATTTAGTTTGCTCATTAGTGAACTACTTATATCCTTTGTTCATTTTTCCACTGAATTGTTTTTATTGTGAATTTTAAAGAGCTCTTTGTATTTTATTGCACATATGTGCACTGAAATATTTTTAGTATTTTTCTTATATAAACCATTTATTATTTTTATCAAAATATGTCTCCTTTCTTGTTTATAGATTCAGGGCTTTCCTGTCTTGTTAAGAAAAGTTTCCACCCTTAAATTAAAAAAATTTCTTTGTAATTTTAAAAGATATTTGGGTCTTCTATCTTTCTGTAATTTGTTGTTGTTTATGGTATGAGATAGGGGTTCAATATTGTGTTCTCTTACTTAGAGGAATGCTTTCTGTTCAGCAGTCAAAAACTGTTTCTTTTTAAACATCATACAATAAATTTTACTGGAATCTGTTTTTATATACTTTATCATACTCTAGTCTGTTTATTCACATGCTGATACTAATATGATCATAGTGGTTTTATAGTATATTTTGGTATTTAGTATGAGTCTCCTTACTTATCTCTCATTCCTTTTTTCTTAGTTATCCTTGAACACTAATTTTTCCATACAATGTTCAAGATCATTTTATTCAAGTCTAGAACCATACTTTGGGGATTCTAATTGGAATCACATCAGTTTACATGATACTTTTAAAGATAATTAATATTTTCTGCTTTTAAGCCATGATCTAAGAACATGGTTTTTTCCCTTTTATTCACACCTTGTTTGAGGCTTTCAATTAATTTTTTTAAGTTAGATTTGTTGATTGTATAATTCATATTCAATAAAATTCCTCTTTTTGAGATGTGCTGTTTGATGAGTTAGACCAAGTATGCAGTTATGTAGCCACCATTATAATCAAGACAAGACAATTTTTCACCTCTTTGTGTACCTTGTTGACTGTCTCCCTACCTCCAACCTCGGCAACCACTGAGCTCTTCTTCAGTTCGTTTTGCCTTTTCCAGAATAGTATATAAGTGAAAGCCTATAGAATGTGGCCTTTGGTGTCAACTTTTTTTCATTTAGCATAATACATTTAAAATGTGTATAAATTGTTGAAAGTATTAGTAGTTCAAATTTTCATCATGGAGTGAATATTCTATCGAATAGTCACAGTTTTTCCATTTACCAGGTTATAGACATTTTGTGATGATTATTAATAAAGCTGCTTGACTCTTTGTGACCCTATGGACTGTTGTAGCCCTCCAGGCTTGTCTATCCACGACATTCTCCAAGCAAGAATACTGGAGTGGATAGCCATTCTCTTCTCCAGGGGATCTTCCTTGACCCAGGGCAGATTCTTCACCATCTGAGCCAGTGGTGGATAGGGTTTTATTGTGGATATAGGTTTTAGTGTGGATGGAGAAAATGGCAACCCACTTCAGATTCTTGCCTGAAGAATCCCATGGACGGAGGAGCCTGGTGGGCTACATACAGTCCACGGGATAGCAAAGAGTTGTTAACAACTGAACGACTTCACTTGCACTTTTTAGTGTGGAAACATATGTCTTCATTTCTCTTGTCTAAATAACTAAGAGTGAGATTGCCAGGTTGTGCGATAAATTATGTTTAATCTAAAGAACGCCATCACACTGTTTTTCCAAAGTGGTTGTACTATTTGAATCCTACCGGGAGTCTATCAGTTCCAGCGGCTCCATGTCCTGGCCAGAATATAACATTGTTAGAGTTTTTTTTCATTGTTGCTGTTGTTGCTATTTGTTTTTAAAAGTGGAATTTAAAAGAGTGTGTAAACATACATTCTTAAATGTGTGTTCAGTTCAGTTCAGTTCAGTTCAGTTGCTCAGTCGTGTCCGACTCTTAAATGTGTGTAGTGTCAATTAAATTTTATAAAGTTTTTCATGTGCTTTTTGGCCCCTGGGAGGTTCAGTTCTATCTATTTCATTACTATTGTTTTTTTTTTTTTTTTTCCATTTATGTTTCTTGATGTAGAGTCATATACTAAGTTAAAACTGTTGATCTTGTATATTTGTTTACCCATTCACGTTATAAATCTCTTCTGTAAAATTTAGTAATTTTTAAGTTAGAATGTCTTTGGTATTCTGAGTATACAGCTGCATTATCAGCAAATGACTGCTTTATCCCTTTTAAAATAGGAGTTATTTCTTTTTTAAAATAAAATTTTCTGGAACATCTAAAATAAGAATAAAAAATAACGACAGTATTGAACACCTGAGTTCCAAACTATAAATCATCATTTTAGTGTTTTAACTCTGTGTGATATTTGCTATTGAACTTTGAGTAGATTTATTTATATTTAAATAGATTTTTTTTCCTATTTAAGAGCTTCCCTGATAGCTGAGTTGGTAAAGAATCCACCTGTAATGCAGGAGACCCTGGTTCGATCCTTGGGTTGGGAAGAACCCCTGGAGAAGGGAAAGGCTCTCCACTCTAGTATCCTGGCCTGAGAATTCCATGGACTGTATAGTCCCTGGGGTTGCAAAGAGTTGGACACAACTGAGTGACTTTCTGTTTTCCTATTAGATTTTTAGTAGCTGCGTCTGCTAAATATTATCAAATAACTTCTCAGCATCTAATAATAGCTGTGGCTATTCGGGGTTTATTTTTTTTTTGTGATTCCACTGAAATTTTATAATTTTTAGTTTTATTTTTGTTAAAAAAGCATTAGGATTTTGATAGAGATTGCATTGAATCTATAGATTGTTTTAGGTAATATGAACATTAAACAATATTGATTCATCCATTCCATTCATATAGAAATTCTTTCCATTTTTCTGTGTCTTCAATTTCTCTCAACATCTGATAGTTTTCAGTGCACAGGTCTTTCACCTCTTTGGTTAAATTTACCCCTAGGTATTTTATTTTTTCTGTTGTAAACATGGTTGTTTTCTTGAATTCTCTTTTTGTGAGTTCATTGTGAGTGTATAAAAATGCAATAAATTTTTTTCTGTTGACATGTGCTCTGCAACTTTACTGTATTCAATGAATGTTTCTAACAGTTTTTGATGGAGTCTTTAGGGTTTTCTACGTATAAAACTTTTATTGACAAAGAGTGACAGTTTGACTTTGTTTTCAATTTGGGTGTCTTTTATTACCTTTCTCTTTGCTAAGTCTTCTGGCTAGGACTGTGATAGTATGTTGAATAAGAAGGGCAAGAATTGACACCTTTGTCTTGTTCCTGACCTTAGATGGATCACTTTGACTTTTTCATCATTGAGTGTGATGTTAACTGTGGTTTTGTCATATATAGCCTTTATTATTTTTAAGTGTGTCCCTTCTATACATATTTTATCGAGTTTTTAAAAGTCATAAATGGGTATTCAATCTTATCAAATTCTTTTTCTGCATCTGTTGAGATGATCATATGATTTTTATTCTTCATTTTGTTAATGTGGTATATCACATTGGTTTGTGAATATTGAATCATCCTTGCATCCCTGGAATCAATCCCAGCTGAGTGTGGTATGTGATCCTTTTGATGTACTGTTGGATTAAGTTTGCCTGATTTTGTTGACAATTTTTGCATTTAGTTCTAGTTCAGCAGAGATGTTGGCCTGTAATTTTCTTGTAGTTGTCTTGGTCTGGTTTTGTTATCTGGGTAATGATGACTTCATTGAATGAATTAGGAGGCATTCCCTCCTCTTTAATGTTTTGGAAGAGTTTGAGAAGGATAAGTAATTTAGTAGAATTCAGCTATGAAGCTGTCTGGTCCTGGAATTTTTTTTTTTTATCTGGGTCTTCTCTCTTTTTTTCTTAGTGAGTCTTGCTAAACGTGTGTTAATCTTATCTTTTTAAGAATCCAGCTCTTAATTTCACCAATCTTTTCTATTGTCTCTGTAGTTTTATTTTGTTTATTTCTGACATATTTTTATTACTTCTCTCCTTCTGCTGACTTTGGGCTTTGTTCATTTTATTTTTTTAGTTCCTTTAAGTGTAAGGTTAGATTGAGATTTTTCTTGTTTCTTAAGGGAGTATGTTCCTATAAACTTTCTTCTTAGTACCACTTTTGCTGCATCCTATAGATTTTGGCGTGTCTTATTTTCATTTGTCTATGGGTATTTTTTATTTGTCCTTTGGTTTTTCTTATTGTTGATCTAAGGGTTGTTTAGTAGCACACTGTTTAGTCTCCACGTATTTGTGTTTTTTCTAGCTTCTTCTAGTTGACATCTTGTTTCATATTATTGTGGTTAGAAAAAATGCTCAGTGTGATTTGTCTTAAGTTTATTGAGGCTTGTTTTGTGTTTTAACATATGGACCATCATTGAAAGTATTTCAAGTGCACTTGAGAAGAATGTATATTCTGCACTTGGATAGAATGTTTTATATAAATTTATTGAGTTCATCTGGTCTAATGTTTCAATTAAGGCTGATATTTCCTTGTTGATTTTCTGTCTGGATAATTATCCACTGATGTAAGTTTGATGTTAAAGTTGTCTATAGTTATTTTGTTGCTTTCAATTTCTCCTTTATGTCTATTAATAATTGCTTTATATATTTTGGTGCCTCTATATTAGGTGCATGTATAGTAGTGTCTACTTTTGTCTCTTACTATCTTTTTTCCTTGAAATCTGTTTTGTATGATATGAGTATGGTTACCCCTACTTTTTTTGGGCTGCCATATGCTTAGAGAATCATCTTTCTTTCCTTCACTTTGACCTGGAATGAGTTTGTCTTTAGAGCTTAAATGAGTCTTCTGGAATCAGCCTATAGTTGGGTCTTGTTTTCTAAATGTACTCAGCCATTCAGTCTTTTTTTTTTTTTTCCATTTTTTTATTGACATCCAGGGTGTTTATGGACCGACAAGGACCAAATACTGTTGTTTTGTTTTCTGGTTGCTCCATATCTCTGTTATTTCTCTTTTCTTGTGTTTCTGTCTGCTGTTTTAATTTGGTTTTCAATGATGTTTTTCTCAGTTTTCTCTTAAGTTTTGTGTCTCTATTCTAGATTAATAATATGTGGTTAATATAAGGTTTGCATAAAACATAGATAGCATGGTAGTCCTTTTTCTGCTGATAGAATCTTATCTTTACTTATGCAGATCCCATCTTTTCCTCTTTTCCTCTTATGTTTTTGAAATCTCAAATTATCCATTTTATGTTGTGAGTTAGTTACCAAGTTGCTGCCTTTTTCCCCTTTAACCTTTATGCTGTAACTTCATGTTTAACCTCCTATTCTGATATGAAGTTGGAACTACTTTCTGATTCTATTTATCGTCTTTAAGGTTTGTGTACTGTTGCCTTTTTGTTTAAGGTAAAAGAAATCCTTTAAACATTTCTTGCAAAGCGTGTCTAATGATGATAAACTTCCTCAGCCTTTGTCTGGGGATGCATTTATTTCTCCTTCATATTTGAAAAACAACTTTGCTGGATAGTGTAGTCTTAACTGACAGTTTTTATCTTTTAATATTTTGTGTACTTCATTCCACTTTTTTCTGACTGATAGAGTTTTTTTGCTGAGAAGTCTGCTGAATAGCCTGATGGGGGTTCCTTTGTAGGTTACTATCTTTTTCCCTGTTTGCCTTTAAAATTTATTCTTCATCACTGACTTTTGATGGTTTTCTTATAATGTCTTAGAGAAGGTCTTTTTGCATGGAGATAATTAGGTATTCTCTTAGGTTCATGGACTTGTATATCCAGTTTCTTCTTCAGATTCAGGAAGTTCTCAGCTATTATTTCTTTAGGTAAACCCTCTGCTCCCTCCTCCCTCTCTTCTGCTTTAGGGACACCCATTGCCCTTATGTTGCCTTTCCTGATGGAGTCAGATAGTTCTCGTAGAATTTCTTCATTTAAAAAAAAAAATGTTCTCTCTCTCCTTTTCTACCCGAATTGTTTCTAGATTTCTAACTCTGAGCTCATTAATTCTTTATCCCATATGGTCTGCTCTGTTTCCAATGTTTTCGATTGAACTCTTCATCTCATTTATTGAGTTCTTTAGCACCAGAATTTCTGTTTAGTTCTTTCTTAGTTCAGTCATTCTGGTAAAGTATTCATTCCATCTGTTCATTAATTTTATTCCTGAGCTCACTGAACTGCCTGAGTTTTCTTGTAGCTTGTTGGCAGCTATTTGAAATTCTCTATTTCAGTTAGATTGCAGAATTCTGTGAATTTAAGTTTGGTTTCTGAAGAACTGTCCTTTTTTTTTGTAATATCATGTTATCATGGTTTTTCATGGTTCTTCAGCCAGTATATTTGAAGTAGCAAATGTCTCTCTTATTTAGGTAAGCTTTAAAAGTTTTGGTTGCCAAGGGGGAAGGATGTGGGAAAGGATAGTCAGGAAGTTTGGGATTGACATGTACACTGTTCTATTTAAAATGGATTTTCAACAAGGTCCTACCATATAGCACAGGGCACTCTGCTCAGTGTTATGTGGCAGCCTGGGTGGGAGGGGAGGTTGGGGGAGAGTGGATATGTGTATACGTGTGATTGAGTCCCTTTGATGTCCACTTGAAACTGTTATAGCATTCTTAATTGGCTACACTCCAATATAAAATAAAAATTTACAAGAAAACCAAAAAATTTTACTCAAAACAATTCAATTTATTGGCAATTAGAGGCCTTTATTTTATTTTTCAGTAGGTGGAATACCTAATTTTTTTTTTTTTTTTTAGCCTGAGCTGCCTCTGGCTATATTTGAGAATGGGCATTTTCTACCCTTTACTATCTCTGCCGGAGGTGCTGCTGGTACCTGCGTCATAGCTCTGTGTGCTTTTGGAGTTACTGGTGCCTTGCTGTGGTCACTGGTGCCACTATCAGGGCACCAGAATGGCAGGTGCCTCTGCCATGTCATGCCCCACCTGGGTCATGGGCACCATTGCTGCGGTGGACATAGGAGAAGTGTAAGCTGGGGCCACAGGTGCCCCCACTGCCTCCAGGGTCATTGGGTTTGTGGGCACTGTGGCCGCTGCTAGGGATGGGGGGCCACCGTTGTGGGCACTGCTGCAGCTGGAAGAATAGTGTATGTAGTGTATGGGCCCTGCTGCCTCTGCTGCCTGGTTCCCTGTGGTCGTGGGTGCCTCTGCTGGTGGGAAGGCAGAGTTGTGTGCACAACCTCCCCATCTCTGACGAGGTTCTCTGGGGTGCAGACTTAGCTGCTGCAGCCAGAGAGCTGAAATCTCAGGCACCACCTTCACTGTTTCCCTGGTTCTGCCTTCTGTTTATGTTCTTATCCACTCATTTTCAGGTCTATAAATGAGAGGATCTCTCTAGCATCCTACTGTGTTGGATAGGGCATCCTTTGTTAAATCATAAAAGTTCTGTTTTACTAGTTGTAGATGGAAGGAGAGAGGTGAAGGGAGCACATTACAACACCGTGATGTTGATTATTACTATACCTCTCATTGGTCATTTTTTTCCCTAAGGTTTACTTCTACATCCCAGGTGAAATCTTTGAAAACTCTTGCTCTGGCTTTGCCCCACCTTGCTCCAAATTCTAGTAGAGAAATTTTAGTACCAAGTGAATATTAGGATTTCCATTGTAGTGTCTCTTTTGTATTTTAAGAAACTTAAATTTATCACATATATGACACATTCCCATAATCTAACATTGTTTATTTGGATTTAGCAATGTGAATTTTAAGATTTACTGCCCATCACAATTTTCTATCCTATTAGTCTTCTAATATTAATTAAGAAGATTCTTATGAAAAGTAACATAATGGATTTTAAGGTAGTTGAAAATAAAGAGAATATATGAAAAATTATTTTATTTTAATTGATAGTTTAGAAGTTGGGTTGATATTCTATTGATTCAGTGGCTTAACAGTGTCTTCATGCACTCAGTTTCTTTCCATCATCTTGAATTACAATGATCATTGTTGATAACTCATTTGCTGATTGAAGCCAAACAAAAGTCCTGGGGAAGATTCTTGGTTTTCTGGATTATTTGGCTCCATTGTCTGCATCTTTCTCTATTTAGTTATAGATTTTTTTTAATTTACTTATTTATTTGGCAGGTGGGAGGAAAGGGCATGACAGAGGATGATGATGGTTGGATGGCATCAATGACTCAATGGACATGAGTTTGAGTAAACTCTGGGAGTTGGTGATGGACAGGGAGGCCTGGCGTGCTGTGGTTCATGGGGTTGCAAATAGTTGGACTGAACTGATTTATTTGGCTGCACCACATAGCATGTGGGGTCTGTTTTCCGAGCAGGATCAAGCACATGTCCTCTGCATTGGAAGCTCAGGGTCTTGACCACTTTACCGCTGGGAAAGTCCCTTCCTCTATTATTCAAGGATGAGGAAATCTAGGTATACTCTTGAGGCCATGTCAGCTTTTTCCTCAAGGATCCATGGATTTCTCTCAAGACTCCAGCTGCAAACCTATCATCATCCTAGGCTCTCCAACACTGAAAGTTCATCAGTGTTTCTCTGAGTTGGAATGTTACCTACATGGGTTCATTTCCTTGTTTTATCCTATGAAATCTTTCTTGAATTGAAAGAGATCTAGGCAAGCCCAATATGCCACTGGACAAGATATGTTCATTTGCTTTGATCCTCTTTATTGTATATCTCTGTGCTGCCAGATTCTGATTCTTCGACTACACAGTAGAGCAAAAGTTGATCGTCGCAGTTACTAGTGAAATTTCTATTTTATAAAATCTTTTTTTTAAACTACTCCTTTGACATAGGGAAAGAGTTATTTTTATTTGATTACCTACCTATTCTCTGTAACATGAATAGGTGTCTTTATTCCTGAACAGTGTGCTAGAAGAAAGTTTTAGCCACTTGTTAACACTGAAGATTCCTGTGGTGTTTCCTGTCTCAGTCCTATTACAGTGAAACCTCAGGTTGTACTCTGTTACAGCCTGTGCTCTTTATTCTGTCTGTATCGCATTGCTAGGAGATGTAGCTTCATTAATGGATATAAGGAGAAAGTTACAGATAGATGGCAGAAGTATGGAAGGAAGAACCAGTTTGACTCTCTCAAGGAATGTGTGTTTGTGTGCTTAGTCATTTCAGTCATGTCCGACTTTGCAATCCTGTGGACTGTAGCCCACCAGACTCCTCTGTCCATAGGATTCTCCAGGAAAGAATACTGGAGTGGGTTGCCATGCCTTCCTCCAGGGGATCTTCCTGACCCAGAGATTGAATGTGCATCTCCTGCATTGCAAGTGGATTCTTTACCCACTGAACCACCAAGAACTTCTAAGAATATATCTCATATGAGAGGGAGATCAGTGGTTTTGGCATCATTTCTCTTACATTAAGGCCTCCCTGAAAGAGAGTGGAAACTTCCTTTTATGTAATCTCTCTCTAGAGAGATTTTGTTGGGCCAAACATCGAAACCAGCATTCTTAGAAATATTCCAGTCACATAATGTAATTTAAAATTTTCTAGTGACTGCATTTAGAAAACTAAATGAAAGCAATTTTTATAATATGTTGCAGTCAGCCCAATACTTTACATATTATTTAAACAAGTAACCAATAGAAAAATTGCTTATGAAGTAATTACATTCTTATTTTTGTTGAACGTCTTTGATAGTTGACATGGAATTTAAATTTCCAGCATGTTCCCATTTGGAATAGTCATGTTTCAAGCACTTATTGGCTACATGTGACTAGTGGCTATCCTATCACACAGTCTAGTTATGGACATTGATCATTTCTTAATCATTTCATCTATGCAGTTTTATAAGGGAATTTGCCTCCCACAATTTAGTAAACTTTTATAAGTAACTTTGGCTTCTACTACTGTTAAAACTTTATGTCTCTGTAAGAATTTTAATGAAAATTTCTGTGAGAAGTGTGACTGAAAATTGAACTAGCTATTACCACCTTGTGGAAGAGCCTGTTACTTAAAAATATTTAAGAATAATTAACTTTATTTCCTTGTTTTGAATATTAAATCTAGAGTATTGTTTAATGACTGTGCAACCCCTCAGTTACTTGCCTTACTATGATTAAAAAAAAAACTGACAACAATTTCTTAATTGCTTTTGCTCCAAGATGTTTAATATCCACATAATTTGTTGATTTTAAACTTACTTCAATAACATTTATAAGAAATCTTTGAAAAGTGTTACTTTGTCTCTCAAAATCTAAATATTCCTATATCCTGCATCAATGGCTGAAAAAAATTTGAACTTTTTTCTCCTTCCAGGACATCAGCTTCTTTAACCCTAAGCTTTCTGTGTATAGCCATTATTCCCATGTTCACAAAAGTGAGATAAAGGATTAGGGGGAAAAATAAAGGATTATCACATCTGACACTATGTGGAATCCCTTTAGATTTTCATCTGAGTCCTTATGCCTTCTTGGCTTTTAAGAACATATCCTTGTTCTTCTTGCAGAGAGAATATAGCTGTATAAACCAGCTCTGCCAAGATAATCAGTAGCCGTTATCTGAGGAGAAGTTGTATCAAGTTTGCAATATACTTCAGGCTGTGACCTTCTAATATTAGAAGCCATTGTCATACTTGCCTGAATTAAATGTGCAGTGTTTATAGATTCTTTCATAGACCAACTCATCAATTTCTTTCCACTGATACTTTCTTCATTTTAATTGTAAATATTCTTGATAGGATAAATAAGAATATTACCGAAAAATATTCTTACAATGACCTTGTTGGGGAATATAGAATGAACATCAGTAAACACCCAGAATTATCTGAGACTCTTGCAACATATTTGATAATCTGTCTGGCTCAGGTTCACGTTATAAAAATGTGATAAGATTAGCTGTGATATGATGGATTCTGCCAGGAAAAGATGATTTGGGGTTGCTTGTGATACACTTAACTGGTGACTGTTCCATTGTAGCATAATATATTCAATTAAAAAAAAACTCTGAAAAGTAAGCATTTAGGTGTAATTAAGAAAACTTTTGGGGATAACTAGCTGCCCTTTCTGGTATGATCTTCATAGAGGTCACCCATGCTAAAATGAAAACAAAAAATGGGTCCATATCAGTCCATATCATTTACTTTTGGCACTGACTCAGTGTTTTTCCCCAGAGAAGGGGAGAAATATCAGTAGTTTGATTCCTCTTTATCACAGACTCCTTCAGCCTCAACCTTATTGTATTTGTTTGCTTTAAAAAAGCCTGTGAGGACAGATGTGAACACAATGTGAAGGCAGTTTTCCTTTGAGATTCATTTCCCAGTGAAATCTGGTCCTTTATAACTAGCTTAAGCAGAATGTCCCCTGACACTTGTTTGCTTCTTATGAAAACATTTCATCAAAACCATGTTCACACTGAAATGGTGGATGTGGAATTAATTTGTGAAAATTTGGGGAGATTATATATTTATTCGGTATTGGTTTCCCTTTTTGTGCTATATTTAGTGGCCCCAACTTAATAATTCAAATTAGAGCATGGATAACTTTTGACAAAACAGATGGTTTCCAAAAAGAATTTTTTTTGTGTGTCCGGACACTTTTCTTATTGCAACGAGATGGACTATCTTCCCTGAAGGGTGTACAGTCAGTGCATATCTTGGGCCACAGAAGAAACGAGATGATGGTATGGCCTGCCTTTTCTAAATCCATCTTGTACATCTGGAAGTTCTTACTACTGAAGCCTAGCTAGGAGGATTTTGAGCATAACCTTACTAGCATGGGAAATGAGCATAATTGTATGGTAGTTTGAAATTTGGGGGCACAGCTCTTATTTGGAATTGGACTGAAAATTGACATTTTCCAGTCCTGTGGCCACTGCTGAGTTTTCCAAATTTGCTGACATACTGATTGCAGCACTTTAAGAGCATCATCTTTTAGGATTTGAAATAGCTCAGCTGGAATTCCATCACCTCCACTAGTTTTGTTTGCAATAATGCTTCCTAAGCCCACTTGACTTCATGCTCCAGGATGTCTGGCTCTAGGTGAGTGAACACACCATTGTGGTTATCTAGGTCATTAAGACCTTTTGTATACAATTCTTCTGTGTATTCTTGCTACCTCTTAATCTCTTCTGCTTCTGTTAGGTAGGTCCTTACTGTTTCTGTCCTTTATTGAACCATCCTTGCAAAAAGTGTTCCCTTGATATCTCCAATTTTCTTGAAGAGATCTCTAGTCTTTCCCATTCTGTTGTTTTCCTCTATTTCTTTGCATTGTTCCTATAAGAAGGCTTTCTTATCTCTCCTTGCTGTTCTCTGGAACTCTGCATTCAGTTGGGTATATGCTTCTCTTCTCCCTTGCTTTCGCTTTTCTTCTTTTGTAACCCCTCCTTAGACAACCACTCTGCCTTCTTGCATTCCTTTTTCTTTGGGATGGTTTTGATCACTGCCTCTTGGACAATGTTAGAAATTTTTATCCATAGTTCTTCAGGTACTCTGTCTACCAGATCTAATCCCTTGAATCCATTCATCACCTCCAGTGTATAGTCATAAGAGGTTTAATTTAGGTCATACTTGAATGGCCTAGTGGTTGTCCCTACTTTCTTCAATTTAAGTCTGAATTTTGCAACAAGGAATTCATGATGTGAGCCACAGTCAGCTCCTGGTTTTGTTTTTGCTGACTGTATAGAGCTTTTCCATCTTTGGCTGAAAAGAATATCATTGATCTGATTTTGATATTTACCATCTGGTGATGTCCATGTGTAGAGTCATCTCTTGTGTTGTTGGAAAAGGGTGTTTCCTATGATGAGTGCATTCTCTTGGCAAAACTCTGTTAGCCTTTGCCCTGCTTCATGTTATACTTCAAGGCCAAACTTGCCTGTTACTCCCAGTATCTCTTGACTTCCTACTTTTCATTCCAGTCCCCTATGATGAAAATGACACCTTTTTTGAGTATTAGTTCTTGAAGGTCTTGTATGTCTTCATAGAATCATTCAACTTCATCTTCTTTGGCATTAGTAGTTGGGACATAGACTTGAATTACTCTGATGTTGAATGGTTTGCCTTGGAAATGAACTGAGATTATTCTGTCATTTTTGAGATTGCATCCAAGTGCTGCACTTCAGACACTTTTGTAGACTATGAGGGCTACTCCATTTCTTCTAAGAGATTCTTGCCTACTGTAGTTAATGCTCATCTGAATTAAATTCACCCATTCTGGTCCACTTTAATTCACTGATTCCTAAGATGTCGATGGTCACTCTCGCCATCTCCTTTTTGATCACATCCAATTTACCTTGATTCATGGACTTAACATTCCAGATTTCTATGCAACATTGTTCTTTACAGCATTGGACTTTCACCACCAGACACATCTGCAACTGAGCATCATCTCGGCTTTGGCCCAGCTGCTTCATTCTTCCTGAAGCTGTTAGTAATTGCCTTCTGCTCTTCCCCAGGAGCGTATTGGACGCCTTTCACCTGAGAGACTCATATTCCAGTGTCATATCTTCTTGTCTTTTCATACTGTTCATGTGGTTCTCACAGCAAGAGTATTGGAGTGGTTTGCCATTCCCTCCTCCAGTGGACAACATTTTGTCAGAACTCTTCACTATGACACGTCTGTCTTAGATGACCCTGCATGGCCTGACTCAGTTTCACTGAGTTATGCAAGCTCCTTCACCACAACAAGGCTGTAGGTACTAACTATATGCTGGTTTTTTGCCCTGTGTATATGGTCTAAAAAGTTTTGTTATTTAATAAACTTCTGCTACTTACCTATTTTTAAATTATTATCAGTTGATTGATAACCAAAAATAGAGAAAAGATAGGGTTATAGTTTTCTAGCTCAAAAAGTCTTAGAAATGTTTGATAGAAAAATGAAGCATGAGGGAATATTACTATTCACCTGTGATTTTGACAGCTTTAATTTTATTATAAAATAATTCTTAAAGTTCATATCTAAAGAAAAATAAAATATAGGTTACTTCTGATTTAAAAAGTAACTTTCTTTGATAGAAGCCTATTATATTATGCTTTGCTGATTTTGGTTCATAAAATTATAGTGTGTGTAAGACTGGACTTCAGTGAAAATCTGATAGTGCAAATTTTTGTTTCTTCCTTTTTTTTTGTCTCTCCTGAAGACATTCACAAATAACTCCTATCTTCAAGTGTGGTGTACAAAAGTGAAGATAAAATGAAGTATATTTTACCTGGGGAATAGACGTTTCATTGAATAAATTGATGTGTGCTAGTAAATTCAATGTGGTACATTCTTTTCTTGATATAGTAGCAATTCAAGTGAAAGCATGTTAAATTTAGGGTCCTTTTAAATAACTATTTCTTGGCACTCTTTCTGAGTGATGAATACTCATTTCAAAAATTTATCTGAGGAATTTTATAGACTGGGAAGAGAAGGTTATTTTAGCTTTTATTTTTTAAGTTTTGTGCCCAGATCTCTTCTTTATTGTTATTTCCAGTTGGTTTAAAGAACTTTTTGGTAACAGTTTCTATTGTAGAATATGTCATTTAGAAAGAATTTAAAGAATGAATAAAAAATAGAGGAAGATTTTGTTTCAAAATTGTGCATTTTCATTGGTACCATCTTTAATTGAGAGGCACTTTGAAAGGTTCTGCAGCAGTTCAGAAACGGCTGGCAGTTTCTTGCATCTCATCTGTCTTTACCCACAAATGCAACAGGAGTGGAGTGACACATGGCTGACCGAGATCCACAAGGAGACCTGAGCAAGCGGAACAGGACTCTTGTTCTGATTGCTGTTTAAGAGATCATTCATACCCCATTCAACAATAATTCTTTTGACTATAATAATCTTTTCTAATCCATCTTGGAAACCAGTCCTACTAGATTTTCTTTAATTTTTGTTTGTCTAAGGAGTTTTTTCCCTCCAACTTGATCCACGAGATACTACTCTGTGCAAAATGTAATTAGGCTAATTTTTATATCTATTTAGTATTTTTTCTGGGATAACTTGTTTGTCACTTAATGGAATAGAAATTTAATCATTTATTTTTATCTGTAGAAAACCAGGCTAAGTTAGTGATGAAGATGTCTATGTTAGAAAGCAAGAGCTCAAGTAGGATCTTAGTCTGTAAGAATATTTGATAATGCTACAAATAGCCAGTGCTAACTTTGTATTCTGGGGGAAAAGATTTTAATTTGGAAGGACAAATATGAAAGTTGTGAGCTCGGATAAAGTCATCTTGATAATTAATAGGTATGTGTATATCCACAGGGGCTCTTATATTTAAAACTGAATAGAGTGTGTTTGTGAGACAGTGTATGTATACGTGTGAATGTGTGCACATTGCAAGAAATCCAAAGAGAGATTACATGAATCTGGGAAAAATCTTTGAAAAAGAGATTTTGGATGCAGATCCTGTGGTATGTATATGTTTTAGGAGAACAAATGCAGATGATCTATGATGTTGTGACAACTTGAGTGGGTGTTCTACTTTTGGCTCATCTGGGTTTCTGAGTGATACATCTGCCACAAGACCTATATGAATAGATCATTGTTAAACTCTAGAGGAAAAATATGTCTCCAGTAAGAGGCCAGTTGATAATAGCCCCTCAAATGCATTACTCACATTACAGTCATCCAATGTCACACATGGTGGATAAGCTAGATCGACTGACTCAACATTTATTCCACCTTCCTTAATGTTCTTTCTGTATGGCAGAGACTAAGGAGCTTAAAAGTACATTTTTCAGACTTCCTTTTGAGCAGAAGCTCCAGAAGTAATTTAAGTTCAATCAATCAAATGCTTTCATGAGAGTCTTGAATGCAGAGCAGAGTGAAGTAGAGAGAGGGGGGCCTGGAAGGGTCATGCATTTTTCTCCTTGCAGGGCCTGCTGCTTCCAGCAGCAGCTTCCTGATACTTGGAGCAGATGTGAGGCACTGTCTTCTTGCTTCCCAGTTTCCTGTCTGTAGTCAAGGTAGCGGTTTATTCCAGTTATGCAGTGATGATCTGGGAATTGCTCCTAGAGGCCCAGCCCAGAGCACTTGTAAACTATCCAGCAATTGTGTAAAAACCTCATTCTCAGTATTAAATTTCTTTGCTTTGCTATAGCCCCAATGTCTTCTGTTGTCTACATGGAACACTAAATGATACACAGATTCTTGATAATTCTTTTCTCTTCTTATGACTCTTTCCCTCTTCACATTAACTTTTGAATGTCTATTTTAATCAGTGCCTATGTTAAACAATGTCTACATAAGGCCCAAATTAACAAACACTAATAATATATAGATTCACTTCGGAGACATCATTAATTGAAAATCAATCCTAGAGGTTTTGAGAGGAAGTTGGTATGAGAATAGTTTCTCTCTTGGCTTTCCTGGGGACTGACTTTCAAACTTAACACAACATCCAATATGAATAATCTATTTCCAAGATTAATTAAGGTCCCTCTTTAGACTAGTAACACTTACCTAAAATGGTCATTTTGTTGGTAAGTTTATTGACTTTAGTATATATGAAAGCTTTGTTAAATTTTATAGGAACGAATGGCTTATGAAAACTTGGTTGTCATTTCTGATCTTCTTACAAAGCTCTACAGGTGTTATAAGAAACAGAAGGATAATCTTTTGGCCAAAGGGAAAAGCTGCATTTGGGGTTTCTTTTTGCTGATATAATGTGTTTTTCTGATTTAAGATGTGTCATTTTAAGTTGATTTATACAGAGCTGGCAATGCAAAGATAAATTTGCCTTTTTTTCTTTTAGCATTTAATAAACTTTATTTTTTAAAACAATTTTAGATTTACAGAAAATTTGTGAAGATGGGCCTAAGAATTCCCATATACCTCTTACTCAATTTCCCCTATTATTAACACTTTACATAATTATAGTGTAAGAATTACAATTAGCAAAACAATGCTAATACATTATTATTAACTAATGTTTATACTTTCTTTCATTTTCTTTTATCTTTGTCTGATGGTCTCTTTCTAATCCAGGACCCATCCACAATATCACATTTACATGTCATTCTGTTTCTTTATGCTCTTATTTAGACATGACAATTTCTCAGATTTTCCTTGTTTTTAATAACAAAACCTTGATAGTTTTGAGCAGTACTTGTCAGGTATTTTGTAGAATGTCTTCATTTGAAAATTGCCTGATGATCTAATCTTGAGTGACTGGGATTTTGGGTTTGGGAGAAAGACCACAAAGATGAAGAGCCATTTTCATCACATTGAATCAAGGATACATTCTGTCATACATTCTTTTGACATTCTGTCAACATCACTGTTGCTGTTGACCTTGATCACTTAGCTGATGTAGTGTTAGGATTCTCGACTATGAAGTTACTCTTCTTCCTCTTTTCACACTGGATGAAGGGAAATCACTATGCACAGCTCACACTAAGGAGTAAGGAATTATACTCCTCTACTTAAAAGTGGAATATCTACATAAATTATTTGGATTCTTCTGCATGGGAGATTTATCTCTTCTTACTGTTGATTTGACTGTTTATATCAGTATTTTGTTGCTGTTCAGTTGCCAAGTTTTGTCCAAGTGGAGGTGATGAAATTCCAACATAACTATTTAAAATCCTAAAAGATGATGCTCTTAAAGTGCTGCACTCAATATATCAGCAAATTTGGATAACCCAGCAGTGGTTAAATCAGTATAGGCTCATGGATTTTTTTTTTTTTTACTTAGGGTTATAACTAATATTACTATTTATTTGTTGCTCAAATTGTTCCAGCCTTGGCCATTGAGAGCTCTTTCAGTTGACTCTGTGTCCCTTTGACATTCCACCATTATTATAGTTTTGTGTTTTTTAGCATATCCTTATTTTTTGACACTATAAGATACTCTAGCCTCTACTCATAAATTTCTTGTCCCAGTCTTAGAACCAACTATTTCTTCTAGGAACTCTGGTTCATTTTAATGATGTAGAGTATTCAGAAACCAAGATCTGGGTGCTAGATGTGCTTGTTGCTACTTGTTGAAGTAGCAACACACACTTGTTGAAGTGTGCTTGCTTCTAGGCCCTTTCAACTGATAGATTAATATACATACATGTATTTTTTTGCTCTGTATATTTACACATATCTATAGCTTCCCTGATAGCTCAGTTGGTAAAGAATCTGCCTGCAATGCAGAAGACCTGGGTTCGATTCCTGGGTCAGAAAGATCTGCTGGAGAAGGGATACGTTATCCATTCCAGTATTCTTGGGCTTCCCTTGTGACTCATCTGGTAAAAAATCCGCCTGCAACGCAGGAGATCTGGGTTCCATCCCTCGGTTGGAAAGATCCCCTGGAGAAGTAAGAGAAAGGCTACCCACTCCAGTATTCTGGCCTGGAGAATTCTAGGGACTATATAATCCATGGGGTTGCAAAGAGTTGGACACGACTGACTTTAACTTTCACATAAATATTTCTGTAAGAAATGAAATAAACTGTGTCTATATAAAGCTAAACCTCAGTTTATATTAATGTCTCCAACTCATAATCTATTACTGCATAGATCTTTCTAGCTTCCTTTTGCTTACTTATATAACCTTACACTCTAACAGTGGGAAATCCAACTCCCACCATTAGTCATCCATATACTTAACCGCTCACTTCTAGTGTACATATATAACGATATCAGAATTCTTAACCTGTAGTCCCATGAGAGATAGCTTTCTCGACTAGAGAAGAGTGTTTATGTACCGTTTGTTTTATCTTTAGTCTTAGAGATTCCACTCATTTCTCCAGTTACTTAGATCAGCACCTACATTTTCACAAATATATGGTGTCATGTTTCTACAACTACACTATTGCATGGAAAAGTTTAACTACTCTGAAAAAACTCCCAGTGCTTCTCCCGATCAGCGCTTCCTTTCTCCTGATCCCTCGGTCTTATCATTGCTATAGTCTTGCCTTTTTCAGAATGTGTTGCAATCGGAAACATATAGGATTTTAAGATGTAGAAATACTCATTTAAGATTCCTCCATGTATTTTCATGGTTGATAGCTCATTTATTTTTATCTCAGAATATTATTTTACTGTATGTATATCAGTCTGCTTATCCATTCACCTGTTTAAAGACATCATTGTTGTTTCCTGTTTCTGACTATTGTGAATAAGCTGCTATAGATATTCACATGTAGGTTTTAGTGTGAATTTTCAAATTAACTGGGTAAATGCCTGGAAGCCTGTTTTTTGGATCATATGGTAATACTATGTTTAGCTGAATAATAGGTTATCAAACCTTCTTTCAAAGTGGTTATAGAATTTTGTGTTCCCAATAGCATTTAATGAATTTCTGTTTTTCTACATCCTCACTAGCATTTGGTATTATCAAGACTTGGATTTTAGTCATTCTAATAAGTGTGTATTTCATTGTTTTAAGCATAAAGCATGTGAAAGATACCATTGTTTGCCATTAGGGAATTGCAAATTACAGTAACGATGAATGGCTTATTAGAATGGCAAAAATCCAACCCAATTCCTCCTTCGATTGTTTCTTTACTTACTGTTGAGCTTCAACAGTATTTTGTATACTTTGGATGTAAGTTCTTTATCAGATACATATTTTTCAAATATTTTGCCTAGTCTGTGGCTTGAATTTTGATTCTATTAAGTGTATTTTGTAGAGCAGAAGCTTTTAATTTTAATAAAGTCTAATTTACTAATTTTGT
The DNA here is from genome assembly GCF_029378745.1 of Bos indicus. Classification (NCBI taxonomy): domain Eukaryota; kingdom Metazoa; phylum Chordata; class Mammalia; order Artiodactyla; family Bovidae; genus Bos; species Bos indicus. Next base: position 16,500,503 of record NC_091761.1, on the reverse strand, counting down.
CTTTCACAAAGGCATTTTTGATGGTATATCTAAAAGTTCATTGTATAATTCAAGCCTAGAATTTATGCCTTTAGCCTCTAGAAGTTTCATAGTATATTTTATATTTTAGATCTATGATTCCTTTTAGTTTTTGTGAAAGGTCTGTGTTTGGATTTATTTTTTTGCTTATGGATAGCCGACTGTCTATTGAAGAGATTATCCTTTTTCTTTCAATCATTTTTGTTCCTTTATCAGGGTTCAATTGACTATATTTGTTTGGGTCTATTTCTGGTTTCCATGTTCTGTTGCATTGATCTATATGCCTGTTCTCTCACCAAAACCACACAGAATTGATTACTGTCACTGTATGGTAAGTTTTGAAGTTGAGTCTCCTACTTTATTCTTTGTCAGTACTGTGTTGGCTATTCTGAGATTTTGTTTCCTTATAAATTTTAGAATCAGTTTTTCAATATCCACAAAATACTTTGCTGTAATTTTGATTGGAATTGCATTGAAACTATAGATCAAGTTGGAATGAACTAATTGACATCTTAACAATATTTTTCCATCAGAAATTTAGTTTTCCTCATTCAGATTCTAGAGATCATTTATTAGATTTATACCTAATTAACTTTCTAGTGGTAAGTATTTTTTAAATTTAATATTATCATTTTTTTTTACTGCTTATATATAGTAAACAACTGACTTTTGTATATTAACCTTGTATCCCACAATCTTGATAAATCACTTATTTGTTTCAGAGTTTTTTTGTTTATTTTCATTCTATGATTTTTTTTTCTATAAATATGTCCATATCATATGCAAACAAAGGTAGTTTTATTTCTTTCTTTCCAATCTTTTATATCTTTTTCTTAGTGTGCTAGCCAGGACTTCCAGCATGATGTTGAATAAGAGTGGTGAGAAGGAACATCCTTTTTTATTCTCCATCTTAAGGGAAGCATCCACTTTCTCATCATTAAGTATGATTTTGACTGTAATTTTTGTAAATGACCTTTATCAAGTTGAAGAAATTCCTCTCTATTCCTAGCTTGTTGAGAGTTTTTATCATGAATAAGTGTTGAATTTTGTCAAATATTTTTCCTCCATTAATTTATATAATCATATGATTTTTCTTATTTAGCCTGTTGATGTAATAAGTTACCTTAATTGGTTTTTCAAATGTTGGACAAGTTTTGCACAAGTGGAATAAATTCTACTTGGTTGTAGTGTACAATTATTTGAATTTGACTTGGTAGCCCTTTGAGAATTTTTGCGTCTGTATTCTCGAGAGAGATTGGTCTGTATATAGTGTCTTTGTCTTTGGTGTTAGAATAACACTGGCCTTGTTATTTCCCTGCTACTATTTTCTGGGAGAGTTTGTGCAGAATTGATATCATTCTTCTTTAAATGTTTAGTATTTACCATTAAAGCCATCAGGTTAAGCATTATAAATCTTAATGCTTTATATTTTTGAAAATATTTATAGATTTCATTTCTTTAATATATATGCCTAGTTGCTCAGTCATCTCTGACTCTTTCTGATCTTTTGTATTGTAGCCTGCCAGGCTCATCTGTCCATGGGATTTTTCCGGCAAGAATGTTTTCATATATATGTAAGCCAATCAAAGTATCTGTTTTTCTTTGTATGAATTTTGGTAGTGTTAGTCTTTAATGGAAATAGTTTTTAATATAACTTTTCTAATCCATGGGCATATAATTGTTCACAGTGTTCTTTTATTATCATTTCAATGTCCATGGGATCAGTAATGGTGATTCATATTTTATTTTGATTTATTACCTGTATTTTATTGGTCTTATTCATGGTTAGCTTGATTATAGGTTTATCTGTTTTGTTGATTTTTAAAAAATGAGAGGTTGTTTTCATTGATTTTTTTCCTCTGTTGTTTTCTTATTTAAATGTTGTTGATTTATATTCTAATATTTATTATTTTAGTTTCCTTATTAGGATTAAATTGCTTTCTTTTTCTAGTTTACTAAGGTAGGAGGTTATATTATTGATATCAGACCTTTTTTCTTTTCTGAAATGTGCAGTGAATGCTATAAAATTCCCTCTAGGCCCAGCTTTCAATGTATCTCATAAATTCAATTAATTACATTTGATTTTCATTGACTTCAAAATATTTTAGAGTTTCTCTTGATACTTCCTTGACTATTTTGCTATTGAGAAATAATTTGTATTTTTATTGCCATATTCAGACTTAAATTGAAGAAAGTAGGGAAAGCCACTAGATGATTCAGGTATGACCTAAATCAAATCCTTTATAATGAAACAGTGAAAGTGAGAAATAGTTCTAAGGGACTAGATCTGATAGACTGAGTACCTGATGAACAATGGACAGAGGTTCATGACATTATGAACATCAAGGGACTAGATCTGATAGACTGAGTACCTGATGAACAATGGACAGAGGTTCATGACATTATGAACATCATGACAGGAGACAGGGATCAAGACCATCCCCAAGAAAAAGAAATGCAAAAAAGCAAACTGGCTGTCTGAGGAGGCCTTACAAATAGCTCTGGAAAGAGAAGCAAAAAAGAAAAGGAAAAATACACCCATTTGAATGCAGAGTTCCAAAGAATAGCAAGGAAAGCCTTCCTCAGCGATCAATGCAAAGAAATAGAGGAAAACAACAGAATGGGAAAGACTAGAGATCACTTCAAAAAATTAGAGATACCAAGGGAACATTTCATGCAAAGATGGGTTCAATAAAGGACAGAAATGGTATAGACCTAACAGAAGCAGAAGATACTAAGAAGAGGTGGCAAGAATACACAGAAGAACTGTTCAAAAAAGATCTTCATGACCCAGATAATCACAATGGTGTGATCACTCACCTAGAGCCAGACATCCTGGAATGTGAAGTCAAGTGGGCCTTAGGAAGCTTCACTACAAAGCAAGCTAGTGGAGGTGACGGAATTCCAGTTGAGCTATTTCAAAACCTAAGAGATGATGCTGTGAAAGTGATGCACTCAATATACCACCAAATTTGGAAAACTCAGCAGTGGCCACAAGACTGGAAAAGGTCAGTTTTCATTCCAACCCCAAAGAAAGGCATTGCCAAAGAATGCTTAAACTACTGCACATTTGCACTCATCTCACACAGTAGTAAAGTAATGCTCAAAATTCTCCAAGCCAGGCTTCAACAGTGGTGAACTATAAACTTCCAGATGTTCAAGCTGGTTTTAGAAAAGGCAGAGGAACCAGAGATCAAATTGCCAACATCTGCTGGATCATCAAAAAAGCAAGAGAGTTCCAGAAAAACATCTGTTTCTGCTTTATTGACTATTCCAAAGCCTTTGACTGTGTGGATCACAATAAACTGTGGACAATTCTGAAAGAGATGGGAATACCAGACCACCTGACCTCCCTCTTGAGAAACCTATATGCAGGTCAGGAAGCAACAGTTAGAACTGGACATGGAACAACAGACTGGTTCCAAATAGGAACCAGTACGTCAAGGCTGTATATTGTCACCCTGCTTATTTAACTTCTATGCAGAGTACATCATAAGAAACGCTGGGCTGGATGAAGCACAAGCTGGAATCAAGATTGCTGGGAGAAATATCAATAACCTCAGATTTGCAGATAACACTACCCTTATGGCAGAAAGTGAAGATGAAGTAAAAAGCCTCTTGATGAAAGTGAAAGTGGAGAATGAAAAAGTTGGCTTAAAGTTCAACATTCAGAAAACTAAGATCATGGCATCCAGTCCCATCACTTCATGGGAAATAGATGGGGAAACAGTGGAAACAGTGTCAGACTTTATTTTTCTGGGCTCCAAAATCACTGCAGATGGTGACTGCAGCCATGAAATAAAAAGACGCTTACTCCTTGGAAGGAAAGTTATGACCAACCTAGACAGCATATTCAAAAGCAGAGCATTACTTTGCCAACAAAGGTTCGTCTAGTCAAGGCTATGGTTTTTCCTGTGGTCATGTATGGATGTGAGATTTGGACTGTGAAGAAGGCTGAGCACCGAAGAATTGATGCTTTTGAACTGTGGTGTTGGAGAAGACTCTTGAGAGTCCCTTGGACTGCAAGGAGATCCAACCAGTCCATTCTGAAGGAGATCAGCCCTGGGGTTTCTCTGAAAGGAATGATGCTAAAGCTGAAACTCTAATACTTTGGCCACCTCATGCGAAGAGTTGACTCATTGGAAAAGACTCTGATGCTGGGAGGGATTGGGGGCAAGAGGAGAAGGGGACGACAGAGGATGAGATGGCTGGATGGCATCACTGACTCGATGGATGTGGGTCTGGGTGAACTCCGGGAGTTGGTGATGGACAGGGAGGCCTGATGTGCTGTGATTCATGGGGTCGCAGAGTAGGACATGACTGAGTGACTGATCTGATCTGATATGATCTGATGGTTAACCATGGTTAACATGTTTGTTTTTTAAGTTCCACATATAAGTGAAATCATATAGTATTTGTCTTTCTCTGTCTGACTTATTTTACTTCAGGTCCATCTGTGTTTTCACAAGTGGCTACATTTCATCTTTTTTTATGGCTACTATTCCATTATATTTATGTCACTTCTCATCTATTCATGCTTGCTTCAAGTTTTTATTTTATTGAATAATACCCAGGTGTGGTATTTTTGGATCATATGGTAGCTTTGTTTTTGATTTTTGAGCAATCTCCATACTTTTTTCCTTTTAATTTATGATTTCATTGATTTGAGCCCTCCTTTTTTTTTTCTTGATAAGCCTGGCTAAAGGCTTATCGATTTCATTTCTCTTTGTCAAGAGCCAGCTCTTAGTTTCTTTGATGCTTTCTAGAGTTTTTTAGTTTCTATTTCATTTATTTCGGCTCTAATGTTTATGATTTGTTTCCTTCTACTACTTTCAGTCATTTATTCATCTTTCTTTAGTTCTTTTAGGTATAAGATTATTATTTTATAATAATAAAAGTTATTTGAGATTTTTTTCTTGTTTACTGAGGCTTGCATTTCTGTTCTTTTCTAGAACTGTTACTGCTGTGTCCCATAGATTTTAGATCATTGTGTTTTCATCTTCATTTTCTACAGGTATTTTTTGGTTTCTTTGATTTCTTTAGTGATCTGCTGTTGTTGAGTATTATGTTGTTTGTGGATTTCTGCTCTATGTATTTGTGGTTTTCTGCATTTTTTTCCCCTTGTAGTTGATTACTAATCTGATCTAATGTGTCATCTAAGGCTGATGTTTCCTTATAGATTTTCTGTCTGGATAATCTGTCTATTTATAAGTGGGGTGTTAAAGTTCCCTGCTATTACTGTGTTATTGTCAGCTTCTTCCCTTATGTCTATCAATATTTGCTTTATGTATTTATTTGCATCTATGTTGGGTGCATATATATGACAACTGTCATCTTTTTCTTGGATTGCCTTTGCTCATTATATAATGCCCATCCTTGTCTTTTAAAGGCTATTTTGCCTGATAAAAGTATGTCTACTTTGGATTTCTTTTAATTTTTGTTTACGTGGAATACTTTTTTCCATGTCCTCACTTTCAATCCATATGTATGTCTTTAGATCTGAAGTGTATCTCTTATACACAGCAAATATGTGGGCCCTGTCTTTGTATCCATTTAGCTATTATATGCCTTTTTGATTGGAGCATTTAGTCCATTTACATTTAATTATTGATAGATATGTACATTTTTGCCATTTTAAAAATTGTTCTGGAATTTTTTTTGTAGTTCTTTCTTTTTTCATTCTTTTGCCCTCTTCCCTTCTGAATTGATGGTTGTCTTTAATACTATGTTTGGATTCATTTACCTTCTTTTGTGTATCTATTATATTACAGATTTTTGGCTTATGGTTACCATGAGGTTTATATATAGCGATCTATATCTATACCTGTATCTCTATACATCAATCGCTCTCTCTCTATTGTGTGTGTGATTATTTTAAAGTGCTGATCTCTCAAGTTCAAATGCATTTTAACAACCCTATATTTTTATTGCCTCCTGCCCATTGACTGTGTTTGATATCATATTTTACATGTTTTATTTTGTGAATCTCTTAACTACTTATTGTGGACATAGATGATTTTATTCCTTTTAACCTTTTAACCTTCCTACTAGCTTTATACATGATTGATTAACTACCTTTACTGAATATTTGCTTTACCAATGATATTTTTCCTTTCACAACTTTCATTTTTCCTGTTCTGACCTTTTTTTTTCCTACTTCGAGAAGTCCTTTTAATATTTATTGTAAAGCTGATTTGTTGGTGCTGAACTCTTAGATTTTGCTTGTCTGTGAAACTTTTGATCTCACCATCAAATCTAAATGACAGCCTTGCCAGCTAGACTATTCTTGGTTGTAGTTTTTCCCTTTTATCTCTTTGGATTATATTGTGCCACTCTTTCTGTCTGGCAGAGTTTCTGCTGAAAAGTCAACTGATAACTTTATGAGGGTTTCCTTGGATATAACTTGTTGCTTTCTCTTTGCCACATTAATATTCTCTCTTCATTTATTTATTGCCATTTTACTTACAGTGTGTCTTGGTCCTTTTTAGGTTGATTCTATTTGGGACTCTGTGTATCCTGGACTTGGGTGTCTGCTCCTTTCCCTATTTAGGGAAGTTTTCAGCTATTATGTCTTCAACTATATTTTCTGTGCTTCTCTCTGTTCTCCTTCTAGGACCTTTATAATGTAAATTAGCACACTTAATATTGTCTCACACATATCTTGCTGCTGCTGCTAAGTCCCATCAGTCGTGTCTGACTCTGTGTGACCCCATAGATGGCAGCCCACCAGGCTCCCCCGTCCCTGGGATTCTCCAGGCAAGAACACTGGAGTGGGTTGCCATTTCCTTCTCCCATGCATGAAAGTGAAAAGTGAAAGTGAAGTCACTCAGTCGTGTCCGACTTTTAGTGACCCCATGGACTGCAGCCTACCGGGGTCCTCCGTCCATGGGATTTCCCAGGCAAGAGTGCTGTAGTGGGGTGCTATTGTCTTCTCTACACAGGTATCTTACAGAATCCTAATTTATTTTTATTTTTTTCTTCTTTATGTTCAACTTCAATGCTTTCCACTAATTTGTTTTCTATCTCACTGATCCTCTGTATTGTCTAATATAGTTTTGATTCCTTCTAATTTATTTTTAATTTCAGTTATTCTTCATTTCTAGTTGGTTCTTTTTTATATTTTCTGTTTGCTAAAATATTTTAGCTTCTCACTCTGCTCATCAAATCTTTTCCCAAGTTCTTTGAACATCTTTGTGATCATTACTTTTATGAACTCTTTATTAGATAGATTGCATATCTCCACTTCACTTAGTTCTTTCTCTGTAGTTTTATCTTTCTTCTTTGTTTTGAAAAAATGCTTCTGCTGCCTCATTTTGCCTAATTTTCTATTTTTATTTCTATGTACTTGATGAGTTGTTTACATTTCCCACTTTTGCAATGGCCTTTTGTAGGTGATGTTCTGTGCATTACAGCAGCACACTCCCCTCTGGTCACCAGAGCTATATGTTCTAGGGGTTCTTCCTATGTGGGCTGCATGGGTCCTTCTATTGTGGCAGGCTAATTACTGCAGGCAGTCTGGTAGGTGTAGCTGGCCCCTGGTCCAGTTGGTAGTCAGCCTTTGCTTTTTGTGGAGGTTGCTGGCTGCTTGCAGGAAGAGTCAGGTCATGAGATAGCTGGTTGCTGAGACCCAAGGGGTCCCAAGTCTAGTCTTGGCCCACTGGTGGATAAAGCCAGGTCCCAAGATCTCTGGTTGCCCAACCCTGGGGGGTCCCAACGATGGTGTTGACTTGATGCAGAGTCATTATCTGACACAGCTGTCAGGAGGACTCAGGGTGTCCCAAAGCTTGTGTTGGACTGATGGTATGTGGAGCTAGATCCTGGCATTAATAAGTCAGAGGAAGGATGCCAAAGTGGCACTTGCCAGCACCGTTCTCATTTAGAACATGCTCCCCCACATGGCTATGACTACTGTCAGTGTCCCCAGGGACAGCTGCTATTGCCTTTTGTCTCTCCAGGAGGCTCTCCAAGATCAGTAAGTGGTTCTGACCCAGAAATCCTTGCAAATTGCTGTCGTCTGCCCGGTCCCAGAGCACATGAGATTTTATGTGCAGCCTTTAATGTGGAGTTTCTATTTCCCACAGCCATATCTGAAAGTAAATCTTGCTGGCCTTCAAAGACACGCATTCTGAATGTTCATCTTCCCAGTGCAGGAACTGAGGCCAGGGGACTTGATGTAGGGCTCATCCCTTGCACCTTGAGGAGAATCTCAGCAATGGTAATTATCCTTGCATTTATGGGTCACCTGCCCAGAGGTATGGTTTCTTAACTATACTGTTTTTCTGTCCTTCCTACACATATTGTTGTGGTTCCTTCTTTATATCTTTAGTTCTATAAGTTTTTTTTTTTAAATAGTCTTCTGATCTTTCTCATCAATAGTTGCTCTATAAATATTTCTAATTTTGGTATGAGTAGGTGGAGGTGAGCTCAAGATTTTACTACTCTGCCATCTTGGCCACCCTCTGGAAGAAACATTAAGAGTACTATGTACTTTAAAGATATTATGATTAGAGACCATAAAGGCCTTTAGGAGAAAAATAAAACATAATTTCAACATTTTAAATTGAAATGGAGAAATAAAAAAATAAAAATGACCTCCAAGTTCATATTCTGGAATAAGTAAAGAAATGTGAAATCTTAAGAAAGCACAGAAGTACAAAGAAATAAAATTGTGATTATATTGATAAAAAACATGAATGATTTAGAAGACCATACATTCTAATGGTAAGATTGTCGTAAGGAGAAAATAGAATATATGGAAACATATGTTGGTCATGCTTCCTGAAAACAACAGAATTCCCTCTGCCTAGCTAAAGTAAGAGGATTTATTAAAATGTATTTGGCGGAATATTTGTGGTATGGCTAGGAAGCTAGCCTATGAATCTATGGGGATAAACATAGTACCCAAGGAAAACTTGGGGACTTCTCTAGCAAAAATGTGACCGATTAACCACTTCCACCTTTGCCACTCATGACCATTTTCTGAAGCTCCACAGCTAAGAATGGTGCTAAGCACAGAGGCGTTTTTATGGTGCAGATGGCACCAGTGCCACTATTTAAGGAAAGGAGTAAAGGATTCTCTGCCCTACTGTGCCCTGAGAATGCTATGTCTCTAATACCATGCCTGCCAGAATATCAGCTCCTTCTCTGACTATTTTGATTTCTAACTTGGAGGGTGGAAGGAACACTGTGGAAAATTACCAAAACTTATTGACAGTATTATAAGATGTTGCTGCTGCTAAGTCGATTCAGTCGTGTCCGACTCTGTGCGACCCCATAGACGACAGCCCACCAGGCTCCCCCATCCCTGGGATTCTCCAGGCAAGAACACTGGAGTGAGTTGCCATTTCCTTCTCCAATGCATGAAAGTGAAAAGTGAAAGGGAAGTCGCTCAGTCGTCTCCGACTATTAGCGATCCCACGGACTGCAGCCTACCAGGCTCCTCCATCCATGGGATTTTCCAGGCAAGAGTACTGGAGTGGGGTGCCATTGCCCTCTCTGTATAAGATGTTAAATAGCTACAAGTCACCAATATCTACTGGAAGGTACAATAATACAAAAAATGATAAAATTTGAGACTACAAGAAATTTTAGATTGAAGGTACATGCCTTGAAGGTGCATGCCACATCCCAGAAAGTATTAACTCAAAAGATATGGATATAACCATCGCTGTTGTTCAGTCATATCTGACTCTTAGCAACCCTATAGATTGTAGTACACCAGACTTCCCTGTCCTTCACTATCTCCCAGAGTTTGGACTGTAGACTGTCAGGCTCCTCTGTCCATTGAATTCTCCAGGCAAGAATCCTGGAGTGGGTAGCTGTTCCCTTCTCCAAGGGATCTTCCCAATCTAGGGTTCGAACCTAGGTCTCCCTCATTGCAGGTGGATTCTTTACCATCTGAGCCACCAGGGAAGATCATTAAAAGGTGTTAAATAGCTACAAGTGACTGATATCTACTGGAAGGTACAATATTATGAAAAATGGTAAAACTTATTTGGGACTCAAAGAAATTTTAGATTGAGGGTACATGCCACATCCTAGAAAGTATTAATTTAAAAGACATAGACACAACCAACATTGTTGTTCAGTTGTTCAGTCGTGTTCAACTATTTGCGACCCTATGCCAGGCTTCCCTGTCCTTCACCATCTTCTAGTGTTTGCTCAAACTTATGTCCATTGAGTCAATGATGCAATCCAACCATCTCATCCTCTATTGTCCTCTTCTCTGCCTGTTCTCAATCTTTCCCAGCATTAAGGTCTTTTCCAATGAGTTGGCTCTTCATATCAAGTAGCCAAAGGTTTCGAGATTTAGCTTCATCATCAGTCTTTCTAATGAATATTTATGATTGATTTCCTTTAGGATTGACACAGCCATCAGTTCAGTTCAGTCGCTCAGTCGTGTCCAACTCTTTGCGACCCCATGAACCACAGCAGGCCAGGCCTTCCTTTCCATTACCAACTCCTAGAGCTTACCCAAACTCATGTCCATTGAGTTGGTGAAACCATCTAACCATCTCATCCCCTGTTGTCCCCTTCTCCTCCTGCCTTCAATCTTTGGAACATGAGGATCTTTTCAAATGAGTCAGCTAATTGCATCAGGTGGCCAAAATATTGGAGTTTCAGCTTCAATATCAGTCCTTCCAATGAACACCCAGGACTGATCTCCTTTAGGATGGACTGGTTGGATCTCCTTATAGTCCAGGGGACTCTCAAGAGTCTTCTCCAACACCACAGTTCAAAAGCATCAATTCTTTAGTGCTCAGCTTTCTTTATAGTCCAACTCTCACATCCATACATGACCACTGGAAAAACCATAGCCTTGACTAGACAGACCTTTGTTGACAAAGTAATGTCTCTGCTTTTATAATGCTGTCTATATTGGTCATAACTTTCCTTCCAAGGAGTATACGTCTTTTAATTTCATGGCTGTGATCTCCATCTGCAGTGATTTTGGAGCCCCCCAAAATAAACTCTGATACTGTTTCCTCATCTTTTTGCCATGAAGTGATGGGACTGGATGCCATGATTTTAGTTTTCTGAATGTTGAACTTTAAGCCAACTTTTTCACTCTCCTCTTTCACTTTCATCAAGAGGCTTTTGAGTTCCTCTTCACTTTCTGCCACAAGGGTGGTGTCATCTGCATATCTGAGGTTATTGATATTTCTCCCAGCAATCTTAATTCCAGCTTGTTCTTCCTCCAGCCCAGCGTTTCTCATGATGTACTCTGCATATAAGTTAAATAAGCAGGGTGACAATACAGAGCCTTGACATAATACACCTTTTCCTATTTGGAACCACTTTGTTGTTCCACGTCCAGTTCTAACTGCTGCTTCCTGACCTGCATGCAGGTTTCTCAAGAGGCAAGTCAGGTGGTCTGGTATCCCCATCTCTTTCAGAATTGTCCACAGTTTATTGTGATCCACACAGTCAAAGGCTTTGGCATAGTAGAGAAAGCAGAAATAGATGTTTTTCTGGAACTCTCTTGCTTTTTTGATGATCCAGAAGATGTTGGCAATTTGATCTCTGGTTCCTCTGCCTTTTCTAAAACCAGCTTGAACATCTGGAAGTTCACAGTTCACATATTGCTGAAGCCTGGCTTGGAGAATTTTGAGCATTACTTTACTAGCGTGTGAGGTGAGTGAATTGTGCAATAGTTTGAGCATTCTTTGGCATTGCCTTTCTTTGGGGTTGGAATGAAAACTGACCTTTTCCAGTCCTGTGGCCACTGCTGAGTTTTCCAAATTTGGTGGCATATTGAGTGCAGCACTTTCACAGCATCATCTTTCAGGATTTGAAATAGCTCAACTGGAATTCCATCACCTCCACTAGCTTTGTTTGAGGTGATACTTCCTAAGGCCCACTTGACTTCACATTCCAGCTATGCTGCTGCTGCTGCTGCTGCTAAGTTGCTTCAGTCTTGTCTGACTCTGTGAGACCCCATAGATGGCAGCCCACCAGGCTCCCCCATCCTTGGGGTTCTCCAGGCAAGAACACTGGAGTGGGTTGCCATTTCCTTCTCCAATTCAGGAAAGTGAAAAGTGAAAGTGAAGTTGCTCAGTCGTGTCTGACTCTTAACGACCCCATGGACTGCAGCCTACCAGCTCCTCTGTCCATGGGATTCTCCAGGCAAGAGTACTGGAGTGGGGTGCCATTGCCTTCTCCCATTCCAGCCATACAGAGATGTAATTCTTTTCTTGGTTTTCAGTTGTATCATTCCCTGTTAGTTGAAAGTGAGTGTAGGATCATAAAATCCTTTTTACAGACCCATAAATCAGATCAGATCAGATCAGTCGCTCAGTCGTGTCCGACTCTTTTCGACCCCATGAATCACAGCACACCAGGCCTCCCTGTCCATCACCAACTCCCGGAGTTCACCCAGACCCACATCCATCGAGTCAGTGATGCTATCCAGCCATCTCATCCTCTGTCGTCCCCTTCTCCTCTTGCCCCCAATCCCTCCCAGCATCAGAGTCTTTTCCAATGAGTCAACTCTTCGCATGAGGTGGCCAAAGTACTGGAGTTTCAGCTTCAGCATCATTCCTTCCAAAGAAATCCCAGGGCTGATCTCCTTCAGAATGGACTGGTTGGATCTCCTTGCAGTCCAAGGGACTCTCAAGAGTCTTCTCCAACACCACAGTTCAAAAGCATCAATTCTTCAATGCTCAGCCTTCTTCACAGTCCAACTCTCACATCCATACATGACCACAGGAAAAACCATACCCATAAATATTCCCCCTATTTTTTTCCCTCACTTTTGCTCATGTTTCTCTTTCTCTCTCTCTCTGACTTGTAGGTTATGAGTTACCACTTTCTCTGGGTCACTTTCCAGACATTTGCTCATTTTTCAGAGTGTGACTTCTACTCTGTCTTGGTGAACAAAATGTAGCCATTCATTTTATATATTCATTAAAATTACTTTTGATCTCATGGCCCCATTCTCAATCTTTTTTTTTCTGTTGTTAGTTTATACTTATTCCTTTACTATTGTTTCAGTGAGTTCTCAGGAGGTAAGATATATGTCAGGAGGTAAGATTTTATATATATCATATATATGTTACTCAGGAGGTAAGATTATATCAGGAGGATATAAATCTGTTTTTAAGTTTGCTATCTTAACCTGTAAATCTCCTATAAGTGTTTTGTAAAAATTATCTTGTCATTATGGTATCATCGTTGTATTAAAACCCATGTGAAATCATTTACTATTCTTTTTCTTGCATCAAATTAAAAATGATAATCTGTCCTTTTTTAGATGATAACGAAGCATATCCAGTAAAGTGTTTAACACCTGGCACTTTCTCTGTGTAATCTCATTTAGCATTTCATTCATTTCCTTGGTTCTTGTTGTCATCTGAAATGGAAAATAGCTAGCCTCCCATTGAAAAAGGATGCGAATTATAAAAGGTTTGGTTTATAATTTTAGTGGTTTCATACCTTTAAAAGCGGTCCCTGAGCCAAGCAAGTGCAGATAGTGTGGAAAAGGACCAGCCCACTGGGCTCTCCGCTTTCAGCTGGGCTCACCTGCAACAAATCAGAGCCATTCATGTGTGTATTTCAGTCACCACCTATTCACTCCATTGTTAGAGGGAGTCCAGACCCAGGGTTATGCGGAAAGCCCTACATGTGACACCCAACATCGATCACAGCAGTTTTCTGGTCACATGTACCCATAGCCTGGGGAGAGGACATGGCACACGGTGCTGGGCCACAGGAGGGTTGTCCTTGGGGACAGGGTGAACAGCCAGGAGCTGTGGTCGGCAGCGTTCATGATAACATTAGTGAGGGTGCTGCCTGATTCCCAGAGGCTGTGATTACCTTGTTTGGATAATTCTGCAGGCTGAAAGGGAACTGAAACTGCTACTCAGGGATAAGAAAGGACTACTTGATCTACTTGATAAGGAAGATTGTTTGGGCAGGGGGACTTGTGCTTGGCAGAAGAGTGAGGAGGATGACCTGCCTGTAGTAGGCGTTATGAAGCCCTGCCAATGTCACCAGGCATCAAGGCAGCATATAATATTAAACCTTAATTTTAGGCCTTGAAACATAGTGTGCTCCATATGTGGATAAAGCTTTCTTAGCTGAGAACACTGAGTATAATATTGGTTATTCACTCCCTTCCCCTACCCCATACTTAAATTTATTAGATTTGTTTTCTAGGTCGGCATATTCTACATATTTTTGAGAAGTCTTCAATTTGTAGTTGTTTGATCCTGTGAAGAGGTAAAGTTTCCTAAACTCTCTATCAAAGGTTTTCCAAACTGAATGACTTGCCTCAGGGTCGACCATATATAAAATTCATTTCTGGAGTTAAACAGATTAAGTGGTGCAAGTGAACTATCTTGACTACTCTTTCAAGTGAAATCAGAGTAATTGAACTCAAAATCTTTGAGAAATAATTTCCAATTTGCCTTAAGGAGATAATTGTTGATAGAAATCTCACATACTTCCTTGGTCGCTTATTGATGGCTTAGTTATGCACTAATAAAGTTTGGAAACTGTCTATTATAAGTAACTTGGAGTTCTGTTCTTTCAGAAGGGGGATTAGTTAGGTAAATGCAAAATAGTTTAAACAGAATAATATTGGGCTTAAGCCTCAATCAACTATTTTAATGATTAATGGAAACACTTCTGAATGAATAGTCTGTTTGAGCTGTGGAAAAGTAAATTCAGCTGCAAGCTTAGGGACTATCATTCAGGAAAGGAAAATCAACAAGAGAGGAAAACTGGCATAGTGGAAAAGATTGGACTGTGAGTCAAGAGGTCCAAGAACTTGTTTTGAGATCTGACTTTGAATAAGTTTCTGAACTTCTCTTTTTCTTGGTTCCTTTCCACACCTGTAAAATGAGTAATAAGTAAAAACAACCTCACAGATACAATCCAACTCAAATTTTGTAATCTAAGAAATCTCTGGACTCACATTTTATGGTGTCAGAGGCAGCATTTCCACAGTACTCAGGGCATCTGCAGCCTATTAAAATACTTAGTTTCCTTTGCCATTCACATTATCTGTTTGTACGAAACCGTCCTCCCAATCATTATCCCTTTTTGAAATTAAATAGAAGTCTAACAGGAGTGCCAAAGCATAAACACACTAATAAACATTTTAATGTAGTCACCTTGTTAATTTTCAGAGAACACCATAAAGAAGTCATAAAATATACTCCTCAGCTAAGAATACCATGAGCTGCTGGCTGGGACACTTCTAACATAACGGGAAGTAACTCCTTACCAGCAGCTGAAAAAAGAATGCATTATTCTTGTAATGATATTTAATAAAAAAGGAATGCAAGATATCTTGGCATATTAAGAAACAACATGGGGGAAAGCCATTTTTCTAGTTAGCCGACTAGCCAACTAAATGGTTGCAAAAATGATTTGAGTTGTACTATCAATAGCCTTTCCCTCAGTGCCACAAAATTACCAAATATTTGTTTGCCCTTTGATCAGGAATAATAATAGCAATAGTACTGATAGCTAATGTGTACCAAGTGTTTGATATTTAAAATGCTTCATATGCATTAAGTCATTTACTCTTCATAACTCTAGGGTTGTGAGTTTGTTTATGCTTTGGCATAAATTCTAGAGTTATGAGCTTGATTATACTTTGGTACTCCTGTCAGTATTATCATATTTATTTTACATGTAAGAAGTATGGAACAAAGAGTGTTTAAGAACTACTCAAAGTCTCAGAACTAAGGGTTAAGTGGTAAGGCTATGATTTGAAGCTGACCATAAGATCATATCAGATATTTATGTTTAATTTGGTAAGCTTCGATAGTGTTCTGTTATGGAATTTTAAAATTTCATCTAAATTTTATAGCTCATTGATGTAAAGTTGTATGTAATACTCCCTTACTATCCTCTTAATGCCCATATTATATATACTCATGATCCTCCTGTTACCCCTGATATTAGTAATTTGTGTATCCTCTCTCTGTCTCTCTCTATTATCAGTCTGGCAAGAGGTTGATTAAATGTATTAATCTTTTCAAGGATGAATTTTAGATTTTATTGATTTTCTTTATTGTCTTTCTATTTTATTTCTTCCCATATTTTTGTTCTCTTCTTTCCATTTATTTTGAATTTAATTTACCACTCCTTTTCCAATTTGGTAGATTGAAACTTTTATACTGAATTTGAGAGCTTTCTTGTTTTCTAATAATCAATTGATGCTTTAAATACCTTTAAGTACATACAACTTTAGTTACATCCCACAAATTTTGGTATGTGGTACTTTAGATGACATTTCATTCAAAATATTTTCCAATATTCTTAATTTTTTGATCCATTGCTTCAAAGAGGTGAATTATTTTCTGTATAATCAGTGTTTTTGTTTTTGTGGAATTCTAATTTGTAGTGGTCAGAGAATATTCTCCGTAAAGTTTTAGTCTTTTGAAATCTATAGAGACTTGCTTATAGTCCTGCTATTGTCTGTCTTGGTATTCATTCCCTGTACATTTGAAATGAACGTGTATCTGCAGTTGTTAACTGGTAATAGTCTATAAATGTCAAATAGATTAAAGTGGTTGACAGTATAATTCTGAGATACTCTACCCTACTGATTCTATTTCTCTAGTTTTGTATCAATTATTAAAATAGATATGTTAAATATTCTAGCTGTGATTATGCATTTGTCTATTTCTCCCTTTCTCTAAGTTTTTGTTTCATATATTTTGAAGCTCTGTTATTATGTGTATACAAATTAATATGTCCTCTTGATTATTATGTCCTCTTGATTCATTTAATTTTTATGAATATTTTTTAAAATGAATATTTTTATGAATCTTTATCCCTGGAAATATTCTTTGCTCTGAAAATTACTTTGCTTTATATTGAGTCCCTCCAGCTTTATGTTGTTGTTAGCATGGTATGTCTTTTCCCATCATTCTATTTTGAACCAATCTGTGTCCTTATATTTAAAATAAGATTCTTGTAGGCAGCATGTAGTTGGGTATTGCTTTATTTTTAAACCAGTTTGAGATTTTTTGCCTTTTATTTTGTGTCTTTAGATTATTTACATTTAATGTAATTATTATCCCTTCCAATACTTCGGGCTTCCCTGGTGGCTCAGATGGTAAGGAATCTGCCTTCAATGTGGGAGACCTTGGTTCAGTCCCTGGGTCTGGAAGATCCTCTGGAGAAAGGAATGGCAAACCACTCCAGTATTCTTGCCTCTAGAATCCCATGGGCAGAGAAGCCTGCGGGCAATGGTCCTTGGGGTCACAAGGAGTCAGACATGACTGAGTTGACTAACACTTTCTAATATTTCAGGTGATTTCTACCCCAGACTTGGGTAGTTTTATCATGTATATGCACTGATCATTAATCAAATGAAGACCCAAGGAGGTACTGAATAGATTTCTTGACTTCCCATTCTGTGGGATGCTTTTTCATTCTGATACCGTGCTCTGCAAATGAAGTGTCTTGGTCTGCCTAGGCTTTTAGCTCCATCTCAAATCAGATAACCCACTGAGTTCTACCTGGATTATCCTTTCTTGTGCTGAAGTCTAAAAGCTGCTGCTGCTGCCGCTGCTGCTGTTGCTGCTGCTGCTGCTGCTAAGTCGCGTCAGTCGTGTCCGACTCTGTGCGACCCCATAGACGGCAGCCCACCAGGCTCCCCCGTCCCTGGGATTCTCCAGGCAAGAACACTGGAGTGGGTTGCCATTTCCTTCTCCAATGCATGAAAGTGAAAAGTGAAAGCAAAGACGCTCAGTCGTCTCCGACTCTTAGCGACCACATGGACTGCAGCCTACCACGCTCCTCTTGTCCGTGGGATTCACCAGGCAAGAGTACTGGAGTGGGTCGCCAGTGCCTTCTCCGAGTCTAAAAGCGCTAGTCAGTAATATGGAAAATTGCAGGCTTGCTTCTTTGGCTTCTGAAATTTTGGGACGCAGTGTATTATACTAAATAATGTCCATATTTTGTCTGGACTTTTGATTGTTTCAGGTGAGTGGGTAAATCTAGTCTTTGTTACTCCATCTGAGTCAGAAGTGGAAGTCCCAGTCAGAGTAAATTTAAGAGGTAAAAACTATACATATGCAAGCTAATTTCCAGACATGTCATTAATATTTTAAAATTTATTTACAGCAGTGACCCAAATTATTACATATTTTGAACTGTTGTTAAAGTCATGTCCAACTCTTTGCAACCTCATGGACTGCAGCATGCCAGATTTCCTTCTCCTTCACTATCTCCTGGAATTTGCTCAAACTCTTATCTGTTGAGTTGGTCATGCCATCCAACTGTCTTATCCTCTGTCACCATCTTCTCCTCCTGCCCTCAATCTTTCCCAGCATCAGGGTCTTTTCCAATAAGTTGGCTCTTCACATCAAGTAGGCAAATTATTAGAGCTTTAGCTTCAGCATCAGTCCTTTCAATGACTATTCAGAGTTGATTTCCTTTAGGATGGACTAATTTGATCTTGCTGTCCAAGGGACTCTCAAAAGTCTTCTCCAGCATCACAGTTTGAAAGCATCAATTCTTCAGTGGTCAGCCTTCTTTAGGTCCAACTCTCACACCCATACATGACTACAGGAAAACCATAGCTTTGACTATATTGACTGTTGGCAAAGTGATGTCTCTGCTGTTTAATATGCTGTCTAGGTTGGTCATAGCTTTTCTTCCAAGGAGCAAGTGTCTTTTAATTTCACAGCTGCAGTCACCATCTACAGTGATTTTGGAGCCCTAGAAAATAAAAATCTGCCACTCTTTCCATTTTTCCCTCATCTGTTTGCCATGAAGTAATGGGGCCAGATGACATGATCTTAGTTTTTTGAATGTTGAGTTTTAAGCTAGCTTTTTTACTGTCCTTTTTCAACTTCTTAAGAGGCTCTTTAGTTCCTCTTCACTTTCTGCCATTTGGGTGGTATCATCTGTATATCTGATGTTGATATTTCTCCTGGCAATCTTGATTCCAGCTCGAAATTCATCCAGCCCAGCATTTTTCATGATGTATTCTACATATAAGCTAAATAAGCAGGGTGACAATATACAGCCTTATCATACTTCTTTCCCAATTTTGAACCAGTCTGTTCTTCCATGTCTGGTTCTAACAATTACTTCTTGATCTGCATACAGGTTTCTCAGGAGGCAGGTAAGGTGGTCTGCTATTCCCATCTCTTTAAGAATTTTCCACAAAGAGAATTTTGAACTAAATGATTTCCAAAGAAAGGTTTTTAAATATAACTTATGCATGCTATAATGGTAACATATAAACTTAGATAATAAAATGAATACCTTATTAACACTTTGGGCTAATCTTTGCTGATCACTTACTAGGTACTGTTATGTTAAAGATGTTTAATCTTCATAACAGTCTTCAGAAGTAGAAAATATTATTGTATATGATTTATGATATAGCTGAGATTTAGGCTGAGATTACTTGCTGTAGATTACACTGTTGCTAGAATTGGAATTCAAGTTGGTCTGACTTCAGTGCCTAAGATTTCTTTATCAAAGCAGAATTACTGATAGGTACTGCTGAGTAGACGAAGAACAGATAATTTATATGTATTACTGAACTTTCCTGATTATTAGCCAATTCTATTACTATGATTTTGATAACTATGTTGGTACTTTTAAATATAGAATATCATAATTCAAACTCATATTTCAGCAATGGGATTGTGTCAGTAAAAATTTTATATACTTCACAAAGCAGTTCTTTTTAGTGGTTCAGAGACTGTGATACATTGATGCTAGTCTTATGATAGCATTTGTCCATCTTCTGTCAGGCCATATTGGTCTAAATCAATCTTGATTAAGACATTTTCAGGCCGCATGACACCCACAATAAATCCCTCTTAACCACATGATTTTTTATGAGGAAAAAGCAACAAACCAATTTTATACTTCAAAGATTTTTTAGTTTTATAAAATTTACTAATTTCAGTTTCTCTTCTGAAAGCCATTTAATTGTGGTCTCGTTCTGTCAATTCAATCATTAGTTTATTTTAACAATAATATAATTACAATGAAGGACAGATAGCAAGATGAGTACACACTCATTTCCTGTGACACTAGGAACATGATGATTATGGAAATAGCAAATGAAGCTCTTAAGATACAGGAAGTTCATTACTAGGATGTAGTTCATAAAGGCATTTATTTCAACTGCACTTGTTAGTCAAAATGCCTCTTTCAGCATTTAAGTATATGTTTCCCAAGTTATGGCTAGGCCATTTGAGCCTTTTCTAAAGCAAGGCTTACATTACAAGTGCCTAAGCTGACCTTGAAAAATAGACTCACACAAACAAATGCAATACAAGTTGATTTTGAACTTTAAGCCAAGAATATATGATTAACATTTCTGTGGATTTAGTAAGGGAATAATTTAAGATCATCAATGAATGTGGCACTGATCAAGCAATAGAACTGCACATAGTTGGGTATGGATATAATGTGAATTTAGCAAGTGAATATAAATTTGAATGAAATAGTAGTATTTCAGTTGGTTTCAAGGAACTTTTCTTCCAAAGGGAGATAAAAGAGGTAATGAAGAGGAGGTAAAGACGTTGGATATGGTGGGAAGAATCCTAGAAATGCAGAAGAGGGTGGTATGAACCAGTGGAGGGTGATTTGAGTACTTTTTTATCTGTCTCCTAGCACTTTGTAGCCCTCAGCATGTTACAAACTCTGACATCTAGTTTTCACATCCACTAAAGGAAGAGGTTATAGTAAATGAGGCCAAAGTCCATCTGGTTCTGATCTAGCGATTGAGTGACTGACTTCCCTACTTACTGGGAGCACATTTCAGAGCTGTTGCCATTAGGGAAAAAAAGAACATGTCTTATTCTTGAGTCCATGAGAAAAATATATAGGCTTACCTACACATGAGGCTAGAGAGAAAGAAAATCCTTTTAACTGTATCTTTGCATCAGACTGAGTTACTCAAACTACATTTCCAGTTTGAATCGGACAGTAGAGTCTTTTACTACCTGGTTCACTTGTAAATTAGAGTTGCAAAATTTCTTAGAACCATTTTGCTACTCATCTTGTGGAAAATAGTCCTAATCTTATTTAAAAGTCTCTAAGTAAGCTATTTCTGGTCATCTTGTGAGAAATCTATGTTTAATAAAGATTATAAGAATTTTAAAAAACAATAGTTTTCACCACATTAACAAAATGAAGGATAAAAATCATATGATCATTTCAATAAAAGCAAAAAAAAAAAAAAAGCTTTTGACAAAATTCAGCATCATTTTGCCATAAAAGCATCAATAAAATAGCTATGAAGGGAATGTACCTCAATATAATACAGGCTACATATGACAAACACAGAGCTAACCTCATACTCAATGGTGAAAGGCTGAAAGCATTTCCTTTAAGATCAGGAAAAAGACAAGGATGTCCATTCTCACCAATTTTTCAAGATAGTCCTGGGAGTCCTAGCCAGAAGAAGGCATGAAAAAGAAAAAAGGCATCCAAATTGGAAAAGAGGCAGTAAAATTGTCACTATTTGCAGATGATGTGATATTATATAACCTTAAATACTCCATCAAAAAAGTGTTGAAACTAATAAATTCAGTAAAGTCATGGGATAAAAAATCAATACACAAAAATCTGTTATGGTTTGATACACTAATAACAAATGATCAGAAAAAGAAATTAAGAAAACAATCCCATTTACCACAGCATAAAAATGAATACAATACCTAGGAATAAATTTAACCAGCAAATGAAAGACATGTATATTGAAAAATATGACATTAATAATGAAAGAAATTGAAGACAACACAAATGGAAAGTAATTCTATGCTCATGGGTTGGACAAATCAATATTGTAAGTATCCATACTACCCCAAGCAATTCCAAGATTTATGAAATTTCTATCAAATTTCTAATGGTAATTATCACAGAAGTAGAACAAATAATCCTAAAATCTGTAGGGAACCATGAAAGACCCCAAATAGTCAAAGTAATCTTGAGAAAGAAAAACTAAGCTAGAGATATCATGCCTCTGATTTTAAACAGTATTAGAAAGCTATGGTAATTAAAATAGTATGCTCTTGGTATAAAAACAGACCCATAGATGATTGCAACAAAATGTAAAGCTCAGAAATAAACCCATATGTATATGGTCAAAGGGCTTTCCAGGTGGTGCTATTGCTAAAGAACACACCTGCCAATGCAGGAGATACAAGAATCACAGCCTTGATCCCTGGGTTGGGAAGATCCCCTGGAAAAGGAAGTAGCAACCCACTACAGTAGTCTCTCTCTCTTTTTTCTTTTTCGTAATTTATTTAACTTGAGGGTAATTACTTTACAGTATTGGGGTGCTTTTTGCAATAAATCAACATGAATCAGCCATGGGTGTACATGTGTCCCACCATCCTGAAACCCCTCCCACCTCCTTCTCCACCCCATTCTTCTGGGTTGTCCCAGAGCACCAGCTTTGAGTGCCCTGCTTCATGCATCGAACTTGCACTGGTCATCTATTTTACATCTGGTAATATACTGAAAGAGATGGGAATACCAGACCACATGATCTGCCTCTTGAGAAATCTGTATGCAGGTCAGGAAGCAACAGTTAGAACTGGACATGGAACAACAGACTGGTTCCAAATAGGAAAAGGAGTATGTCAAGGCTGTGTATTGTCACCCTGTTTATTTAACTTCTATGCAGAGTACATCATGAGAAATGCTGGACTGGAAGAAACACAAGCTGGAATCAAGATTGCCAGGAGAAATATCAATAACCTCAGATATGCAGATGACACCACCCTTATGGCAGAAAGTGAAGAGGAACTAAAAAGCCTCTTGATGAAAGTGAAAGAGGAGAGTGAAAAATTTGGCTTAAAGCTCAACATTCAGAAAACGAAGATCATGGCATCTGGTCCAATCACTTCATGGGAAATAGATGGGTCAGACTTTATTTTTGGGGGCTCCAAATTCACAGATGGGCAGATGGTGATTGCAGCCATGAAATTAAAAGAGGCTTATTCCTTGGAAGGAAAGTTATGACCAACCTAGATACCATATTGAAAAGTAGAGACATTACTTTGCCAACAAAGGTCCGTGTAGTCAAGGCTATGGTTTCTCTAGTAGTCATGTATGAACGTGAGAGTTGGACTGTGAAGAAAGCTGAATGCTGAAGAACTGATGCTTTTGAACTGTGGTGTTGGAGAAGACTGTTGAGAGTCCCTTGGACTGCAAGGAGATCCAACCAGTCCATCCTAAAGGAGATCAGTCCTGGGTGTTCTTTGGAAGGAATGATGCTCAAGCTGAAACTCCAGTACTTTGGCCACCTCATACAAAGAGTTGACTTACTGGAAAAGACTCTGATGCTGGGAGGGATTGGGGGCAGGAGGAGAAGGGGACGACAGAGGATGAGATGGCTGGATCGCATCACCGGCTAGACGGACATGATTTTGAGTGAACTCCAGGAGTTGGTGATGGACAGGGAGGCCTGGCATGCTGTAATTCATAAGGTCACAACGAGTCAGACACGACTGAGTGACTGAACTGAACTGAATGTTATTAATAGATTTGTATATTCTTTGAGCATTTTTCCCAATACTATTTTTGTCAAGGCAATTTTTGCTATGATTAGTGATTTTACTTGGCAGTTGTTTTCCATGATATTGCATTGTGTTGTCAGTTATTTGGAGAGATTCCAAGTTATTTTTTTAAAAACTCTTAAATGCCATTTGTGCCTAAGAGGCCTGAATCTGCCAAAGCTTCTTGAGCAGTTTTATTATTGGTATGCATGCACCGCACTGTTCTTAAAACAGGGTGAAAAAGTAACAGTTTTTTTTAGTGAATCTGAGGTATACTGAAATTAAAATAATTTTTCTATGAGAAGAGTTTCTTTTTATTTATGTACTTTCACTCATTTTAATCAAAATGGCAGATATACTTCATTCATTAACTAATGGAATATTTATTGAGAACCAACTATGGGTTAAGCGTTATTCCTCCCTGGTGGCTCAGATGGTCAAGAATCTGCCTGCAATTCAGGAGACTGGCGTTCAATCCCTGGCTTGGGAATATCCTCTGGTGAAGGTAATAACTACCTATTCCAGTAATTTTGCCTGGAGAATTCCATGGACAGAGAAGCCTAGCAGGCTATAGTCCATGAGATCGCAGTCAGACACAACGGAGCCTCTGATGTACAAGCAATGTTCTAGGGACAGAGAATACAACAGTGAACCATTGTAGACAAGGTTTCAGCTCTCATAAAGCATATATGATACTGTGGTCCAGGTGATTTATATAAAGAGATATTTATATCATACTCTCAAATAGTGATAAGTACAAAGAATAGGCAGTTTCTAAATCAGCATGTTGGCTGTCTCATATAAGAGCAGTTAGAGGAGGATTCTCTGAGGAGGTGACTATGAACTGAGATCTGAGTGAAAGAAAGTCAGCTAAGGCAAAGTCAAGGGTAAAGACATTCAAGCAGAGGATACAGCAAGCAGAGAGACCATGGGGAAAGCCTGAGGTGTGAGAGAAGGTGAAGACTGCAAGACTATCAGGGGCAAGGGGGCACAGCTCTCTGAACCTTAGTTTCCTGAGCATAAAACAAAGATTATAACAGCTCCCTCTTAAGAGAGACGGGAGCACACCTACTGTGCGGTTAAGAGAATGGGAGTATACCTACTGTGTGCCAATGCCAGTGATGTGAACTATAAATGCATGCTCTTTTTTGGTGCATGCAAAAAAGACCTGACTCATGCTCAGTATATAATTTTCATAATCATGATATTTTACTCTTGAATAGATGAACAGTTTATTTTTTAAATTAATTAATTTTAATTGGAGGCTAATTACTTTATAATATTGTGGTGGTTTTTGCCACACATTGACATGGATCAGCCATGGATGTACATGTGTCCTACAAGCCTGAACCCTACCTCCCACCTCCCTCACCACCTTGTCCTTCTGGGTTGTCCCAGAGCACCAGCTCTGAGTGCCCTGATTAATGCATTGAACTTGCACTGGTCATCTGCTTTACATATGGTAATATACATGTTTTGATGCTATTCTTTCAAATCATCCCACCTTTGCCTTCTACACAGTCCAAAAGTCTGTTCTTTACATCTGTGTCTCTTTTGCTGTCTTGCATATAGGGTCATCATTACCGTCTTTCTAAATTCCATATATATGCATTAATATACTATACTGGTATTTCTCTTTTTGACTTACTTCACTCTGTATAATAGGCTACAGTTTCATTCACCTCATTAGAACTGACTGAAATGTATTATTTTTATAGCTGAGTAATATTCCGTTGCATAAATATACCACAACTTCCTTATCCATTAGTCTGCTAATGGACATCTAAGTTGCTACCATGTCCTAGCAATTGTAAACAGTGCTGCAGTGAACATTGGGATACATGTGTCTCTTTCAATTTGGGTTTCCTTGGTGTGTCTATCCATCAGTGGGATTTCTGGGTCATATGGAAGTTCTATTTCCAGTTTTTTAAGGATAGATGAACAGTTTATAGTTAACACTTTGCAAAACATTTCCATGTATCTTATACAATATATTAGATTTTGGAATCAGTGTGCAGCATTCCTGGTGAGAATTTTATGTATCTGGTCATTTGCCAGTGAGCATACCATTATCTCTTTATGGCTCATCCTGAATTAGAAGGTAATTACTGTTGAGACAGGTTGTAAAAACCAAAGGCAGCTGTTCAGAATCTGAAGTAGACTTGTCATAGGAAGTTATTATTTAGGAATAGTCTTTCTGGAAAATTTCAACTATATATGCATAAGTATTTGAAGAATTGAGGTATATCCTCAGTCTATAGTGAGATAGTTTTATCCTGGGCAGTACATCCTAAAGCTATACTGAAATAGAGTTAAATCCTAAGAATCTACATCCTTGTAGAGCATGTTATTTCAATACATTTGGAAGCACATTATATAAACCTAGACTCATAATGGCTTAGAGGGAGAAGGCACTTTCAAAATTATCTAGTCTATTAATTTTTTACATCACAAACTATACTTCAAAGAATATTTCATTGGATATTAACAAGCATTACACAGACACACACAGTTGAAAAATAGGATTTTAGAAGAAATTTTGTGACTTTCTTTTCTGTAGGACTTAGAGCTTTTGCATGTTAATACATAGTGAATTCTCAAAACAAGAATATAATTTATAGCATATTTAAAACATATTTAACCAATTACCATATCCTCATTTCCAACTCATGGGTCAGTTTTCAATATCTCATTTCACCAACATTTCATGGAATGCAATATAGAAAAGATGACCTACTCTTTCTACACAACGCAGGAATATTCTCTTTAGCATCTATTATTTGTGACTGTTTAATTTTGGTTTGAAAAAATTCTTGTAATGTAGATCTACCAATCCCTTATGTCCAGATATTTCTTTGTACCTAGTACTCAGTCCTTTAGTTCAGCTTCCTACAGATATCATGACAATAATTAATACCTATGGAGGAATTATTATTGCTAGAAACTTTTTTAACCCTTTATATCTCTGAGTTCATTGAATATGTATAACCTATATATGGTTTAGTCACTAAGTTGTGTCTGACTCTTGTGACCTCATGAACTGTAGTCTGCCAGTCTCCTCTGCTCATGGAATATTCCAGGCAAGAATACTGGAGTGGGTTGCCATTTTCTTCTCCAGAGGATCTTCCTGACCCAGGAGTTGAATCCTAGTCTCCTGTACTGCAGGCAGATTCTTTACCAACTGAGCTATGAGGGAAGTCCATAACCTATATGGTGGGGTACTATTTTTATCCCCATTTAGGAGCCTGGTGGGCTACAGTCCCTGGGGTCACAAAGAGTCAGACACAACTGAGTGACTAAGCTCAGTCAAGAAATCAGAGCAAAAAAAAAAAAAAAGGAAGAAAGAAATCTGGGCACACATAAAAAGAAACACATCTGAGTCAGTTCTAATGAGGTGGATGAACCTAGAACCTACTGCACAGAGTGAAGAAGTCAGAAATAGAAAAACAAATATTGTATGTTAGCGCATATATATGGAATCTAGAAAGATGGTACTGATGAACCTATTTGCAGGGCAGCAATGGAGATGCAGCCACTGGGAACAGACTTATGGACAAGGCCAGGGGGGAGAGGAAAGAAAGGGTGCCAAGAATGGAGAGAGCAGCATGGAAGTACATACACTAACACATATAAAATAGATAGCCAATGGAAATTTGCTCTGTGACTCAAGGAACTCAAACCAGGGCTCTGTAACAACCTCAGTTCAGTTCAGTCGCTCAGTCGTGTCCGACTCTTTGTGGCCCCATGAATCGCAGCACTCCAGGCCTTCCTGTCCATCACCAACACCCGGAGTTCACTCAGACTCATGTCCATCGAGTCAGTGATGCCATCCAGCCATCTCATCCTCTGTCGTCCCCTTCTCCTCCTGCCCCCAATCCCTCCCAGCATCACAGTCTTTTCCAATGAGTCAACTCTTCTCATGAGGTGGCCAAAGTACTGGAGTTTCAGCTTTACCATCATTCCTTCCAAAGAAATCCCAGGGCTGATCTCCTTCAGAATGGATTGGTTGGAAGGGTGGGAGGTGGGAGGGAGGTTCAAGAGAGAGGGGACATATGTACATCTATGGCTACTGCATGTTAATGTATGACAGAAATTGAAAGAATATTGTAAAGCAATCTTCAATCAATTAAAACTAAATAAATATAATTAAGAAAAAGAAATCCTGGCACAGAGAAGTTAAATATTTTGCCCAAGGACATAGCTTGTGATTTGTGGGGCCAGTATTCAAATAGAGGCACTCTGGCTCCAAAGCCCGAGTTGTTAACAACCTTAGCAGAAAAAATCCAGTCATCCAGCCTAGTCTAGAGCCTTCTGCAGTTTTTTCAACAATGCAATTCAATGCAATTCAAACACCTTAAATCTATATTGCTTGTATGACTTTTTCTTTTCTAACTTTCATATGCCAGGCCCAGCCCTCTTCCACATGAGAGTATCATCATATCTTCTCAAAGTCTTCTTTCTTTCAAGTTCAGTTCAGTTCAGTTGCTCAGTCGTGTCTGACTCTTTGCGACCCCATGAATCGCAGCACGCCAGGCCTCCCTGTCCATCACCATCGAGTCAGTGATGCCATCCAGCCATCTCATCCTCTGTCGTCCCCTTCTCCTCCTGCCCCCAATCCCTCCCAGCATCACAGTCTTTTCTAATGAGTCAACTCTTCGCATGAAATGGCCAAAGTACTAGAGTTTCAGCTTTAGCATCATTCCTTCCAAAGAACACCAGGACTAATCTCCTTTAGAATGGACTGGTTGGATCTCCTTGCAGTCCAAGGGACTCTCAAGAGTCTTCTCCAACACCACAGTTCAAAAGCATCAATTCTTTGGTGCTCAGCTTTCTTCACATTCCAACTCTCACATCCATACATAACTAGAGTTAATTAACCCCAATTCTTTCAATTCTTCTTCAGAATAATCTGTTTCCTAGTTTATTAATCCAGTTTGACAAATTTTCTCTTAAAATTCTCTTTCTGATATTTTGAATTTTTAAAAAAATAGTGTAACAAGCTTTGGAATCTGAGCTAGATGTAGATGGTGGCCTACTACTTCATTGACTTGTATGGACAGAGTTCAGGTTTCCTTCCTCGTGAAACTAGGAATATAATATGTATTTTACTTACTGACTGTGAGAATTAAATGGGATGATATATTTTTAGGGCATATTTATTTGGTCTGGCATAGGGTAGGCAGCACAATAAACATTAATTCTTTCCTTGTTTTCTTTGATGGTACCAGTCTGGTCCATACATGTGGGCTCTTTCCTGCCAGGTTACATTTTTACTCTACATCTATCTGTAAATCATTTTCAGTTCACTGTCTTTCTTGGAAAATGAATGCATTTTCTTATCCTTTGTTCAGAGATTCCTTCCTCTTATAATTAACTTCTTTTTTGTCTTTCTCCTGAAAGATGGGAGGGGGTGCAAATTCTGACAGTGTGTAGGCCAAATAATGACTCCTCAAAGATTTCCACATCCTAATCTTCAGATCTTGTGAAAATATTACCTTATAGGACAAAAGAGACTTGCATATGATTAAATTTTCTATCTTGAGATAGAGATTATCCTGGATTATTTCAGTTGATTTAGTGTAATCACAAGGGTTAATAAAAGAGGACAGCAGTAAAGTTAGAGTCTGAGAGAATATAATGGAAGCAGAGCACAAAAATTAGATTGACATGCATGGAAGATGGAGAAAGGGGCCATGAGCTAAGCAATGTAGCCTCCAGAAGCTGGAAAAGGGAAGGAAACAGACTCTCTCGAAAGCCTCTAGGAAGAATGCAGCCCAGTAGACACATTTTTGGAGAAGGCAATGGCACCCCACTCCAGTACTCTTGCCTGGAAAATCACATGGATGGAAGGGCCTGATAGGCTGCAGTCCATGGGGTTGCTAAGAGTCGGACACGACTGAGCGACTTCACTTTCACTTTTCACTTTCATGCATTGGAGAAGGAAATGGCAACCCACTCCAGTGTTCTTGCCTGGAGAATCCCAGGGACGGGGGAGCCTGGTGGGCTGCCATCTATGGGGTCGCACAGAGTTGGACACGACTGAAGTGACTTAGCAGCAACAGACACATTTTAGACTTCTGGCCTTCAGAGGTGTGAGACAATAAAGTGTATTAATCCACTCTCTGGTAATTGTTTACAGTAAGAAACTTCAATGCTATATGACCCTGTGACAAACCTTTTGAGGCTCAATTTCCTATCGGGACTGTTGTATATAATACATGTGAGATTTCTTGACAAAATTCCTAGAACATAATAAAGACTAAGTGTTAGAAGCAGTAATAGAGGAAACAGTTTTAAACACTTTTACTATTTAACTGGACCCTGTATGTAAACCCACTATGACCAAAATTAAACATATTATTTGTTATGTCTTTGCTTAAAACACTCTGATAGCTTTTTCTTCTTATTTAAAATAATATTTGAACATGTGATATGGTTCACAGGGTATTATTACAAAATTCCACATGCAGTATATAAAGCTCTGCTGCTGCTGCCAAGTCGCTTCAGTCGTGTCCGACTCTGTGCGACCCCATAGACAGCCTCCCACCAGGCTCCTCTGTCCCTGGGATTCTCTAGGCAAGAACACTGGTGACAGTGTAATTCCAAACCCTCCCTTTGATCCTTTTTGCTATTATTGTATATGTTTTACTTTTACTTATTTTATAAAACCCACAATAGAATATTAATAATATTACTTTATAGAGTTAATTATTTTGTAGCAATTAAAAATAAGGAAAAAATTATTTACCTCTGTTGCTCTGTTTCATGGGTCATTTATATGTGTAGATCCAAGTTTTGATCTCATATTATTTTCTTTCTGCCTAAAGAACATCTTTTAATGTTTTTTAGTGTCTCTTGGCAATGAAACATCTCTAAAAATTTGTTTTTTCTGAAATGTTTATTTTTGCTTTCATTGTTGGGAAGATATTTTCACAGATTTTAGGATTTTAGGTTGACATATTTTTCTTTTAGTGTTTTAAAGATGTCACTCCATTGTTTTATGCTTTGCATGGTTGCTGACAAGAAGTCTGCTCTAACTTATTTTTTTCTTTTTGTTTATAGTATGTAATATGTCCTTTTCTTTCTTAGTTGTCTTCAAGATTTTCTCTTTATGGTTTACTGCAATTTGACTATTGTGTGATTGTGTCTGTTGTTTTGTTTTATTTTTATTTTGTTTTGTTTGAATTTGGTCCTTCTTACAGTTCTCTCTAAGTTTCCTGGATTTGTGGTGGATGTATTTTAACAGTTTAAAATTTATTTGAATTTAAAACAAAATATAAAATTGAGATAAATATTATAAATATTATTTACACCCAGAAAGAGACTCTTCTTAGGTCATTGGTGTGGGAAATTGAGTCAATCTAGTTAGGAGTTGTGCTAAACTTAGTGTCTTTGTCTATTCAGGCTGTTATACCAGAA
This sequence comes from Bos indicus, assembly GCF_029378745.1. Taxonomy (NCBI): domain Eukaryota; kingdom Metazoa; phylum Chordata; class Mammalia; order Artiodactyla; family Bovidae; genus Bos; species Bos indicus. The sequence goes on along the minus strand of NC_091761.1, from coordinate 16,469,568 downwards.
ATACCACAGAACTGGGGGCTTAGAAACACCAGAAATGTATTTATTGCAGTTCTGGAGGCTGGGAAATCTAACATCAAAGAGCTAGCAGATTTGGTGTCTGTGTCTGCTGAGAACCCATTTCCTGGTTCATAAGGAGTGTATTTTTTTCACTGTATCCTCACATGACAGAAGGGGCAAAAGATCTTTCTGGGGTCTCTTTTGTAAAGACACTAATCCCATTCAGGTGGGCCCTGCACTCATGGTCTAATAACCTCCTGAAGGCTGTACCTCCAAATATCATCATATCAGGGAGTAGGATTTCAGCATATGGGTTTTAGGAGGAAACAAACATTCAGTTCACAGCCCCTAGGTTTTGTTTTTCAACACCTCTTTGAATTCCACAAGTGGTGGGCAGTCATTCCTGTACTTAAAGGGAGGGCTGTGATGCTGAAGAACATTCTGAGGCTTTGTATTCTACTCCCAGAGGCACCATTTTGGCATGCTTACCTGGAATTCTTGTCCATACAGTGATTCCTCACCCAGTGTAGACTGAGCTGTTTGTCACTCACCGAGGGGATGGCAGTGGGTTTCTATTGTCCTGGTCTTAGTCTGGCCCTGTGCCCTGGGCCTTGGGTTTTCTCGGTATTCTGGCCTCTTGTTCTCATAGCAGTCAAACTCTGCTCTGTTTCTGTGGTTAATCTTGGGCAAACATTTCTTGCCCTTTCCTTATCACCTCTGCTTGATGCTGGGATAGGATCCTTGGGATTGGATACTTCTCTGCTCTTCCTCCAAGCATAAAGAGAGTTGTTGTTGTTTTTTTTTTTTTTTTCTACTTTCGCTTCAAACACAGTAGGATCTTTTCTGTTTCTTAAAGACCATGGATTTTACATCCCCTTTCCTTCCTTAGTAGCTTCAAGGCTTTGCTGAAGTGAGAGAAAGGGCCAGGCATCTGCTAATCACTCCCAGGTCTGTTATGCCCATGGATTCCCTCTCTGAACTACTCTGCTTCATTCTTTCTTTCGAGTACACAGAGGAGGTTCATCAGGAGAAAAAAAGGAGAAACACCCACAAAACAAACAAGCAAACAAAAAATCCCTAAATCTGCTAGTGAGTAAAATAGGAAATTAACAATATTTGAAGTCATCAGCTCTTCCAGAGAGATGCATTAGCTGATACTGGACCACAATTTCTGAAATTGTAGCTAATTTCCTCTAACCTCACTGAGGTGTGGTGGACTGCTCCTAGCTTTCATGGTTTATCACAAATGAAGTAGGTTACATGTTCTCTTTAGAGAAGGTTGTTCCTATTTGGAATTCAGTCAATTTGTTGGCCCAGCCTATCAACTCTTTGGTCAATTAAAGTTAGGATTTTGTGGCTTCTACCTTAGCCTTGTTAGCGGTGAAGATCCCTTTTTCCAGGTTTCTGCATATCTAGCAGAAGTGGGGAAACATGGCTAGTATTAAGACTAATTCTACCATCATGGAAATAAATCCTCGTCATTCATGGTTATGGCTTCTTTTTCTCGGAGGCTTTTTCTAGATCTTATGTATCATGTCAGCTACTTTCACAGCTGAAAACTCCTATTCTAAAGAGATAGGCCTCATTGATCAGCTCACAAGAGTGTAGTTTCCATGTGAAGGATGCCTCCAGCTTGCAGCTGGCAGGGTAGAGATAGCTTAGTATTTAGGCTTTGCAATATGCTTCTTTCTTCTTCAGACTTCCTTTCCTGATTCATCATTCTGAAGTTCAGAGTGGTTTTCATAATAATGTCATCACAGATTCAACAGAATAAAATATTCTGTTAGAAGAAAAAAAAAATCCACATACCGTAAAAGATAACAGATAAGACTCTTCAGATCAGATCAGATCAGTCGCTCAGTCGTGTCCGACTGTTTGTGACCCCGTGAATTGCAGCACGCCAGGCCTCCCTGTCCATCACCAACTCCCGGAGTTCACTCAGACTCACGTCCATGGAGTCAGTGATACCATCCAGCCATCTCATCCTCTGGTGTCCCCTTCTCCTCCTGCCCCCAATCCCTCCCAGCATCAGAGGGACTCTTAGTGAGGGATAAAGGCGGGGGGGCTTCATAACAAAATATAGTAATTTTAATGGTGATTTTTATAAGATTGGTCATGATTACATGATTTTTAAAGTAGTTTTAAAATCATTAATTTTGTCTTTTAGACCAGGAATTAGTACCCAGTAGTCAGAGCCACATTTAGGAAAAATGTAAGCCAGGAGGTTACATGTGTCTATTGCGGGCAGAGTCACTGTAAGTCCAGAGGTGGCAGGTAAAGATAAATCTAATATATCTCAGATAAATCTAATACATCTCACAAGGGATAGATTTTTAATATAATAATTTAAAAGCATTAATCAGAAAAACAGGCTTTCTTTGACTAGGCAGGAATTAAAAGAAGGCAAAGACCACAAATGAATACTGCTTTTATTGCAAAAGTACACAGAGATAAACTCATCCCTTGAGGGATATTCCCCAACTGGATGAAGGGATTGTATGCAACAAAAGAGTCTTAATAATAATGAGCAATAATCGGCTCTTACAGCTGACCTTTCCCATAAAATCCCCTAAGGACTTATTGTACATTGAATATTATACCAATCTGAAATAGCAAAGAGGATTGTTAGGCATAAAAAGTATTTCAGATACTAGCAGAAGCCATAAACTCTAACAGAGAATTGTTAAAGGCTATCCAGGGATTACAAAGCAAAGTCATACCTCTAAGTACTGGGTAGGTAACAAATGGGTGAAACTAGCCTGCTGTAAGACAATAGGAAGTGGTGAGCTTTGAGTGCCTTGTGTAAAGACTTTTCAAATATAAATTAAAAAAAAAAAAGTTCAGGCAAATTAAATGGACCTGTGGGCTCCAGGTCCTCCTTCACCACCAGGCCCATGTCCATGACATTTTACCAGTAAGGTAACCAAAACGGTAGGTTTCATTACTTACACCTACGTATCTTACTATGTCATATAATCAATTCTTATATGACATATTTACTTGCCAGCTAGAAATTGAGTCTCAGTCCTAAGATCTTGCTAAACATGTTTTGCAGCTAAGATTACAGCAGTGCTCAAATATCTCTTGTGGATTTAATAAATTATCAGGCAGTACTCCCCAAATCAGAACAGTGTTCGTCATCTAAAGGATGCTTACTTCTCTGGATTACACCAAATTTATGAACTAGGCAAAGAGTTCCCTTCTGCAAAGCTAAGTGAGGTAGTTAAGAGGAAAGGTGAGTGAAGCCAGGATGTCTTTTTCCCTCTTCTTGTTATTTGGAAAACCCTGGCCCAAGAAAACATGTTTTATCTAATAAGTATTAACACACTGTAGAGTGATGGAGAATTTGACTTGTCTACTCATCTGGAAGACAGCTGGGTGCATTCCTGTCTATAGGAAGAAAAGCAGCTAACATCAAGTAAATAAGGTGAGGAGAAGAAAATGTTTACAAGTAGACAAGCTGGTCAATTCTATGACTTGTAGGAATATATTATTTTGTGCTGTTTTCTGGGAGACTAAACACAATTTCTGTATTTGGGTAGATGTATTAGACTGAAAAGGGCTTCCCAGGTGGTGCTAGCAGTAAAGATAGTGATAGTGAAGTCGCTCAGTCGTGTCCGACTCTTTGCGACCCCATGGACAGTAGCCAACCAGGCTCCTCTGTCCACGGGATTTTCCAGGCAAGAATACTAGAGTGGGTTGCCATTTCCTTCCTGCCTGCAAATGTAGGAGACGTAAGAGATGCAGGTTCGATCCCTGGGTTGGGAAGATCCCCTGGAGGAAGGCATGGCAAGCCACTCCAGTATTCTTGCCTGGAGAATCCTATGGACAGAGGAGCCTGGTGGGCTTCAGTCCATGGGATAGCAAAGAGTCAGACACAACCAAAGCAATTAGCATGCAGTTCAGTTCAGTTCAGTCGCTCAGTCATGTCCGACTCTTTGCGACCCCATGGACTGCAGCACGCCAGGCCTCCCTGTCCATCACCAACTCCCAGAGTTTACTCAAACTCATGTCCATTGAGTCCGTGATGTCATCCAACTGTCTCATCCTCTGTCGTCCCCTTCCCCTCGCACCTTCAATCTTTCCCAGCATCAGGGTCTTTTCCAATGAGTCAGCTCTTCACATCAGGTGGCCAAAGTATTGGAGTTTCAGCATCAGTCCCTCCATTGAATTTTCAGGACTGATAGAGCATGCAAGCACACATGAAACCAAAAGCTGTGTTAAATAAAATCACACTTCTGGTAGATGCGCTGAAGGAAGATGAAACACTTGCCTCATTTGTTTGACAAGGATCTGAGAAGGCAAAGCTCATAAGCTGCTTTATTATCTACAGAGTAAACACAGTATTGCTTCCTGGGACTTCACTGCATGAATTCCAATAGATTAGAGGTAAATAATAGTGGGAAATATTTCACATTTTCTAATATTTTTCTTAAGTAAGATCTATGATTAATGTAGCACTTTGATTTAGTCCCTTGGGGTGAGCTGATTTTCTTTTTCTTTTTTTTTTGCAGTCTTGAAAAGGTAATTCTGTTATTAGATATGGTTGAATCTAAAAGTTTCTTATTATTTGTACTGCTTTCAAAAACCCTCCTTCAAATATGTGTGTGTGTGTGTGTGCTTAGTCTCTCAGTTGTTACTGGCTCTTGTGACCCCTTAGACTGTACCCCGCCAAGTTCCTCTGTCAATGGGATTCTCCAGGCAAGAATACTGGAGTGGGTTGCCATTCCTTTCTTCAGGAGATCTTCCTGACCCAGGAATTGGGAAGTTGGTAAATTGTCTGCCTGCAATGCAGCTTCCCTGAGCTACACGGGAAGCACCCCACAAATATGTATAGAACTCTGTATTGACTTAACTTGGTTTTAACATAATGTTAATTAATTATGTCTAAACATAACATAAAATCCCAAATGCTAACAGCTCTTATATAAACATGAAATCCAAGTAAATATACTAATTCAAGATAAAAACTGTAAACATAATAAAATTTAAACAAAAATATAATAAAGTAAATGATGCTGCTTTGATGACAAGGCATTTCTGGTTAAAATGTGAATAAAGTACTGATTATATCATAGTCCATCATCTTTATCCTACTGAGTATGCTGTGTTGACTCAATATCCCACAGCTCTTCTGATCCCAAACTAAAGTTTATCCTAGAGCACTTCACAGAGTCCTCAGCATCTGTTCATACTCTACAGTTTGAAAAAAATCTGGTAGATAGGCTATGGTACTTGCTCAATGCTGTACACTAATTGTGACACATTTTAAAAGACCCCATGTAAATAAATGAAGAGAGAAAAATAAAGCAAATATAAATATGGCTTGTACTTCTAAAAAAGGAAAACATAACAAAAGTGCTGAAGGAAACTTTTTTTAATATAGAATTTTCTCATGGGGGTCAAACTATTGAAATGATTGCTAGTACCCCCTCTCCACTAGTCATTATTTTTTCTTGTAAACATTTCACTAGTTCTTAGAGAATGATCTCATGGGAAGCCAGCTCTGAAGTGCTTTTTCAATCACCTGAGTCTGTGACCAGTGGTGAGTTGCTGGCACTCATTTTGGTGAAAGATCAATCCATGGTTAAGAAGGCTGAGGCTAGTAAGTGAGTTCTAAACCTATATTGATTGCTCAATCTGAGAAAGATTATTCAGGGCAATTACTTCTATATTTTGGGAGTTAGGAAGAAAATCACTTTGAGATAATGCTTTAATTTACCACCTCCTGTTATTCCAGCTTCAGCTGATATTACAACCTGATGGGAATTAAAGACTGTTTACTCTTAAGTTGACTTCCCTGGTGGCTCAGATGGTGAAGAATCTGCCTTCAGTGCAGGAGACCTGAGTTTGATCCCCTAGAGAAGGGAACGGCTACCCACTGCAGTGTTCTTGCCTGGGGAATGCTATGGACAGAGGAGCCTGGTGGGTTATAGTCCATTGGGGTCACAAAGAGTCTGACACAAATGAGCAACTAGCACTTTCACACTCTTAACTTATAATGTTTCCCAAGAATTGGAATGAAGGATTATACATTTAGCAATTTTACTCTCTCATTTGTGGAGAGGATTTTTTAGAAGGCAGCCCCGCCCAAAGTTGAGCTTTGTGTTGTGTTGTGACCATTAATCAGGAAATTGAGGCTGATTCTGACTGATGCCTACTTCTTTGGCTTTTGGCTCAATATCTTTCCCAAGAACCCCTATAGACTGAATATTTTTACATCATTTCTTAAATAATGTTAAATGCCTTCCAGAATATACAATATAGTAGATTTATTTCCTAGATTTATTTATTTTCTTTTTGACAGCTTTATGGTATTTGGCAAATAAGGAGAATGATGATCTCTGGCCCTTAATATCTGTATGTTTTGATACATATCTAGAAGTCAGAATTATGCAACCCACAAATTTTTGGATGAACTTAAATTTAAATGTTTATCTTCTATAATATATAGTTAAGTGGAAATGTAAAAATGTCAATATTAGTTTTATCATTACCATTGTTACCATCTATTAAAATGCACACGTTATACAAACTTACATTTGCCAGGAGGAGGATGGGGTGAAGGGATAGGGATTTGGGGATGAATATGTACACACTGCTATATTTAAAATGGATAACTGACAAGGACCTACTGTATAGGACATGGAACTCTGCCCAATGTTATGTGGCAATCTAGAAGGGAGGGAAGTTGGGGAGAATGGATACATGTATATATATGACTAAGTCTCTTAGCTGTTCACCTAAAGCTGTCAGGACATTGTTAATTGGCTATACCCTAATACAAAATAAAAAGTTACATTTTTCTAAATTCCATATATATGCGTTCGTATACTGTATTTATGTTTTTCCTTCTGGCTTACTTCACTCTGTATAATAGGCTCCAGTTTCATCCACCTCATTAGAACTGATTGAAATGTATTCTTTTTAATGGCTGAGTAATACTCCATTGTGTATATGTACCACAGCTTTCTTATCCATTCATCTGCTGATGGACATCTAGGTTGCTTCCATGTCCTGGCTATTATAAACAGTGCTGCGATGAACATTGGGGTACACGTGTCTCTTTCCCTTCTGGTTTCCTCAGTGTGTATGCCCAGCAGTGGGATTGCTGGATCATAAGGCAGTTCTATTTCCAGTTTTTTAAGGAATCTCCACACTGTTCTCCATAGTGGCTGTACTAGTTTGCATTCCCACCAACAGTGTAAGAGAGTTCCCTTTTCTCCACACCCTCTCCAGCATTTATTATTTGTAGACTTTTGGATCGCAGCCAACCCGGTGTACGAGACAGCAAAAGAGACACTGATGTATAGAACAGTCTTATGGAGTCTGTGGGAGAGGGAGAGGGTGGGAAGATTTGGGAGAATGACATTGAAACATGTAAAATATCATGTAAGAAACGAGTTGCCAGTCCAGGTTCGATGCACGATACTGGATGCTTGGGGCTAGTGCCCTGGGACGACCCAGAGGGATGGTATGGGGAGGGAGGAGGGAGGAGGGTTCAGGATGGGGAACACATGTATACCTGTGGCGGATTCATTTTGATATTTGGCAAAACTAATACAATTATGTAAAGTTTAAAAAAAAAAGTTACATTTTAAAAAATGCCCATGTTAAATCCACTAGGAAGAAAGATACATATTTCTTCAAATATAAAGCTATTGGAAGAGAGAAAATACTGAATTTTGTACAGCAGTTTCCACAGATATTCCTCTCCTTATATATAACTTGTGAAAGACTTCTTAATAACCATTCTTCTCTAAATCCCTTTTCAAAGAAGAACTAGCTATTTTTATTTTTTTTAATTATTTTATTTTTAAACTTTACATAATTGTATTAGTTTTGCCAAATATCAAAATGAATCCGCCACAAGTATACATGTGTTCCAACCCTACAAAGTTGTTTTATTTTAAAATTTATTGTCTTAGAATGAAGAACAAAAATCTATAAACCTTAAATTCAAGAAATTTTTTGGATAATATGATTTTTTTTAAGATTTTTTTTAATGTGGACCATTTTTAAAGCCTTTATTGAATCTGTTACAATATTGATTCTGTTTTACGTTTTGGTTTTTTGGCTGTGAATCATGTGGAATCTTAGCTTCCCTGACCAGGGATCTAAACCACAAGCCCTGCATTGGAAGGCAAAGTCCCAAACACTGGACCCCCAGGTAGTCCATGGTGAAAATGAAAGTCACTCAATCATGTCCAACTCTTTGCGACCTCATGAACTATAGCCTGCCAGGCTCCTTTGTCCATGGAATTCTCCAGACCAGAATACTAGAATCGGTAGCTGTTCCCTTAAACCCAGCAATCAAACCCAGGTCTCCTGCATTGAAGGCAAATTTTTTACCATCTAAGCCACCAGGGAAGCCCATTCCATGGATATCAGGATTTTTAATATAATCACTGTGTGGACTGAAACAATATAGATACCTGAACTAAATTATTAGCATCCCTAGAATGTCTAAAAATACTGCTGTTTTATTGCTGCCTTTATCAACTAGGATTAGCCTCATTGTTCTAAATCACCTTTTGTTAGTAAAGAGAAACCTAATTATAAGATCTGCTAAGTTAAAGAGGATGTGTACATGTCAGATTGTATCTGAAGGTGTTGCTGGGAGTAAACCCACTGCCAATGAAAATTAAATAAAAACACTTACGATGCAAAAAAAGGACAATGATATAATAAGTTTTTGTTTATTTATCATACTTCAGACTCACTCTCAAGTGAGATTTTCTTTAAAAGTTGCATTAATGAGCAAGAACCATATGGCTTGAGATGGAGATATTGCAAGAGTGGCATAAATCCAGCTGTCCATTTCCAGCACATAAGCATATTTTATTTGCTGTTTAATTGTTTCTAGTAAAAGAATTTGCTTATGTGCTAAGTATACACAAAATATTTTATTTTCTTCTTATATTGTTAATAATGGATATTCCATCACCCTTATTATTTCACGTTTACACAGCACCTTTTGTTTGAGTAATTTGTGTAATTTATAACCAAATCATGAGACCATTTATGTAAATATTTTGTTTGCCTATTTAGCAACCTTGAAGCTTGCCATGTGTTCATATTTGTGGAGTCGCAAATAATTTATAAGAGGCCAGTTATAATGAAAGGGATTTTATTCATTTCATTTTATGTTTATTCAAGTTGTAGAATTGGGAAGTGAAGGCAAAGGGGGCTAAGTAAGGGAGAAACATGTAACACGTCAACCTCATTTTTCTGCTAATTGTATGAAATATATTTGTTGGGGAGGCGAGGAAAACAAAGAGAATCTATGAAATATTTTAATGTGCTCTGAATAAAAATAATGAGTTAGTGTGATACCTTTATTACTTTTAAAATCCCCAAATATTAAAAAAATTTTTTTCAGCTACCTTTTATTTCAGTGTTTTTCTTTGTGTGAGTTCTCACTATCTGATACACCCTAGGGTTAGTTCTCTGGTAGTCTAGGGTCTTGGAGTCAGTGCTCCCACTCCAAAGGCTCAGGGTTTGATCTAGACATTTCCTGTACTGTCACAGCTGGTAAGAACATCTTCAACATTCAAAGATCCTCTATTATGCCTTAAGAAAATCCTGTATTCAGGATAGAAGATGCTTGCATATTGGACCCAGGCACCAGCTTCCTCTTCAGTTTCCCTTTTTCTGACATGTTTCTGAAAACAAATTAAATGATTCAAATCTTCTTACAGATATATGTCATAGATAGTCATACAGGTGTTTTTGTTTCAGAATCCTACTGGTGGGCAAGAAGAAAAGTCCCTCAGATACAGACTAATGTCTAGGAAAGAATCTTCTACTTCAATCGGAGTTTCCCAATATTCTCAGCTACCCTTTAAACTGAGATATTAATAACATTGTGCCCTGTTCTGTACATGTGCAAAAATCCTTTATTGAGGTCCACTGTAAGAGAGTTCCAGAAAAACATCTATTTCTGCTTTATTGACTATGCCAAAGCCTTTGACTGTGTGGATCACAATAAACTGTGGAAAATTCTGAAAGAGATGGGAATACCAGACCACCTGACCTCCCTCTTGAGAAATCTGTATGCAGGTCAGGAAGCAACAGTTAGAACTGGACATGGAACAACAGACTGGTTCCAAATAGGAAAAGGAGTACGTCAAGGCTGTATATTGTCACCCTGCTTATTTAACTTATATGCAGAGTACATCATGAGAAACGCTGGACTGGAAGAAACACAAGCTGCAATCAAGATTGCCGGGAGAAATATCAATAACCTCAGATATGCAGATGACACCACCCTTATGGCAGAAAGTGAAGAGGAATTCAAAAGCCTCTTGATGAAAGTGAAAGTGGAGAGTGAAAAAGTGGGCTTAAAGCTCAACATTCAGAAAACGAAGATCATGGCATCCGGTCCCACTACTTCATGGGAAATAGATGGGGAAACAGTGTCAGACTTTATTTTTTTGGGCTCCAAAATCACTGCAGATGGTAATTGCAGCCATGAAATTAAAAGATGCTTACTCCTTGGAAGGAAAGTTATGACCAACCTAGATAGCATATTCAAAAGCAGAGACATTACTTTGCCAACAAAGGTTGGTCTAGTCAAGGCTATGGTTTTTCCTGTGGTCATGTATGGATGTGAGAGTTGGACTGCGAAGAAGGCTGAGTGCGGAAGAATTGATGCTTTTGAACTGTGGTGTTGGAGAAGACTCTTGAGAGTCCCTTGGACTGCAAGGAGATCCAACCAGTCCATTCTGAAGGAGATCAGCCCTGGGATTTCTTTGGAAGGAATGATGCTAAAGCTGAAACTCCAATACTTTGGCCACCTCATGCGAAGAGTTGACTCATTGGAAAAGACTCTGATGCTGGGAGGGATTGAGGGCAGGAGGAGAAGGGGACGACAGAGGATGAGATGGCTGGATGGCATCACTGACTCGATGGACGTGAGTCTGAGTGAACTCTGGGAGTTGGTGATGGACAGGGAGGCCTGGCGTGCTGTGATTCATGGGGTCGCAAAGAGTCGGACACGACTGAGCGACTGAACTGAACTGAACTGAACTGTGTCTCAGATCTTTATTAGACATTAGAATTTGCTCTTAGAACAAGTGTTAGTTCAGGAATCACAAGCTTTTAGTCCACAAATAGTGTGAATCATATATGTATAGTTTGATTTGCAGAGTATTACACAATTTTTTAAAAAAAAATTTTATTGGAGGATACTTGCTTTACAATGTTGTGTTGGGTTTCTGCCATATGTCAACATGAATCAGCCACAGGTATACATATGTTCCCTCCCTCCTGAATCCCTCTTCCACATCCCAGCCCATCCTACCCCTCTAGATTGTCACAGAGCACTGTTGAGCTCCCTGAGTCATACTGCAAATGCCCACTGGCTATCTGTTTTAAATATGGCAGCGTCTATGTTTCTATGCTATTCTCTCCATTCGTCCCACCCTCTCCTCCCCCTCCCCCCACTGTGTCCCCAAGTCTGGTCTCTGTCCACTGCTGCCCTGCAAGTAGCTTCCTCAGTACTATCTTTCTAGATTCCATGTATATGTGTTTAACATGTGATATTTGGTTTTCTGACTTGCTTCACCTTGTATAGTAGGCTCTAGGTTTGTCCAGCTCATTAGAACTGAGTCAAATGCATTCCTTTTCATAGCTGAGTAATATTCCATTGTGATTATGTACCACAACTTCTTTATCCATTCATCTGTCAAGGGACATCTATGCATGTCCTAGCTATTGTAAATAGTGCTACAATGAACATTAGAGTACGTGTGTCTTTTAGAATTGTGGTTTTCTCAGAATATATGCCCAGTAGTGGGATTGCTGGGCCATATGGTAGTTTTATTCCTAGCTTTTTAAAGGAATATCCATAATGTTCTCCATAGTAGCTGTATCTATTTGCATTCTCACCAACAGTGCAAGAGAGTTCCCTTTTCTCCACACAGTTTCCAGCATTTATTTTTTGTAGACTTTTTGGTGACGGCCATTCTGACTGGTTTGAGATGATACCTTGTTCTAGTTTTGATTTGCATTTATCTGATAATGAGGTATATTGGGCATCTTTTCATGTGTTTATAAGCCATCTGTATGTCTTCTTTGGAGTAATGTTTCTTTAGGTCTTTTTCCCAGTGTTTGATTGGGTTGTTTATTTCTCTGCTATTGAATTGCATGAGCTGCTTGTATATTTTGGAATTTAATCTTTTGTCAGCTGTTTCATTTGCTTTTATTTTCTTCCATTCTGAGGGTTGTCTTTTTACCTTGTTCTTTGTTTCCTTTGCTATGAAAAGCTTTTAAGTTTATTTAGGTTCCATTTATTTATTTTTGTTTTTATTTCCATTACTCTAGGAGGTGGGTCATAGAGGATCTTGCTGTGATTTATGTCATGGAGTGTGCTGCTTATGTTTTCCTCTAAGAGTTTTAAAGTTTCTGGTCTTACATTTAAGTCTTTAATCTATTTTGAGTTTATCTTTGTGTATGCTATTAGAAAGTGTTCTAATTTCATTCTTTTTCATGTAACTGTCCAGTTTTCTCTGCACCACTTATTGAAGAGGCTATCTTTTCTCTATTATATATTCTTGACTTCTTTGGCAAAGATAAGCTGTCCATAGGTATGTGGGTTTATCTCTGGGCTTTCTATCATGTTCCATTGGTCTATATTCCTGTTTTTGTGCCAGTACCATACTGTATTGATGACTGTAGCTGTGTATTATAGTCTGAAGTTAGGAAGATTGATTCTTCCAGCTCCATTCTTCTTTCTCAAGATTGCTTTGGCTATTCAGGGCCTTTTGTGTTTCCATATGAATTGTGAAATTTTTTGTTCAAGTTCTGTGAAAAACCGCCATTGGTAATTTGATAGGGATTGTATTTAATCTGTAGATTGCCTTTGGCAGTATAATCATTTTCACAATACCGATTCTTCTAACCCAGGAACATGAACTATTTCTCCATCTGTTTATGTCATCTTTGATTTCTTTCATCAGTGTCTTATAGTTTCCTGTATACAGCTCTTTTGTCTCCTTACGTAGGTTTATTCCTAGATATTTTATTCATTTTATTGCAATGGTAAATGGGACTGATTCCTTAATATCTGTTTCTGATTTTTCATTGTTAATGTATAGGAATGCAAGTGATTTTTGTGTATTGATTTTGTATCTTGAGACTTTATTAAATTCATTAATTACCTCTAGTAATTTTCTGATAGTATCTTTAGGGTTTTCTATATATAATATCCTAAAGATACTATCAGAAAATTACTAGAAAACCCTAAAGATACTATCAGAAAATTACTAGAGGTAATTAATGAATTTAATAAAGTCTCAAGATCTGGAGAAGGTAATGGCAACCCACTCCAGTATTCTTGCCTAGAGAATCCTGTGGACAGAGGAGCCTGGTGGGCTGCTGTCCACAGGGTCGCCCAGAGTTGGACACAGCTGAAGTGACTTAGCATCCATGCAAGCATTGGAGAAGGAAATGGCAACCCACTCCCGTATTCTTGTCTGGAGAATCCCAGGGATAGAGCCTGGTGGGCTGCCATCTATGGGGTCACACAGAGTTGGACACGACTGAAGCAACTTAGCAGCAGCAGCATATATAATATCACATTGTCTGCAAGCAGAAGAGTTTTACTTTTTTTCCAATCCAGATTCCTTTTATTTTTTTTTTTCCTTCTCTGATTGCCATGACTAGGACTTCCAAAACTATGTTGAGTAATAGTGATGAGAGTGGGAACCCTTGTCTTGTTGCTGATCTTGGTTCCATTACATGAAGGTTTTAATGCTTTACTCCTAGTGTTGGTCAAATCTTCTGACTCCCATTCCTGGTGTATTGCTTCCATATATATTTTGTCATTTTGGATTTTGAACATATGTTAGATGAAACTTCACTGTTGGTATTCTACAAGTTTGGGGCTGATCTTGTATCATTCACAAGGATCTTATGTTTGATTTTGCTCAATATCAAGAGGTTTTACCAGGCTGTGACTACTTTTTTACATTAGTAGCAAGGCTTGGGACTCATTACCCCTGTGGGTAGTACATAGTTTACCCAACTAACCTATCATTCAAGAGGGAAGGTTACATTACATTATCAAACACAGAGAAACCAGATATTCAAAAAGTTTGTCACTGAAGAAAACAAGAATCTGGATAGGAACAAGAATGCAGGGTCTGAGAATAAATATTAAGATTGGACAAACTTGATAAAGTTGATAAATGAATGAAAGGAAGGAGATAGTCAAGTCACCAGTAACAGAAAAGGCAAAGGAGAGAGAGAGAAGCGTTGTTAGAAGAATGTGGAAAGGTTATGAGGCAGGATGGAGTCAAGATTGTGAGAGAGTTAGGATGGATGAATACATGAGTATGTGGGAGAGGCAAAAGCAACTTTGAGAAACTGAGGGGAACAGGAAAGTAGACAGAGCTGACCAAAACCCAGTAAAATAACAGATAAAGAATGCTGAGAGCCCACTTAAAGTCTTAAATAATGAATTACTTACAGCGTGACTCTTACCTTTTCTACTTTTGAAATAAGAAAGAATTAGATTTCTAATACACAGCACTATATTAATTTGAGTGAAAACTAAAAGTCTCTGACAAGATTTTTAGCCATTCAGTCTTCCTACTCATGGATTTAGAAACCCAAAATCAGTGATTCCAAAAGAAATTTGGAATGTTTGGATTTCAAAAGAAGGTAGGAATGTTTGGAGTATTAAATGATTTATTCAGCTATCTAAAATATTACTTACTTTCATAGTTGGCAGATATTACAATATTAACTTATTTTTGCTTTATTTGGTAAGGCTTACAGACTGGCTGGGATGCTGGGCCTTGAGAAATAAGCACATAGGTAGGGAACACTCAAGGTGGTTTGTGGAGAATGTGGGCCCAAAGACTAGGATGGGAGGTTGAAATTCAAAAGAGAGATGGCTTGGGGGCAGTGATATGTTATATTTAGTTTTAAAATTTACTTTACAGTCCTGTATCTAATTGTCAATCTACTTGTGCTTGGGAAACCAAAGCAAGTGATCAGTGTGTAGTCGTTGGGACCAAGGAGAACTAAAGAGAGCAGTAGCGTCATTGAGAAGCAATTATGGAATGGCCAGAGGTGATGGGGCTGAGGGTTTCCCAAAGCATTGATCTGGAGCAAGACATCTGATGAGGATGGCTTTGGGGAGAAAGTTCAGTTCAGTTCATTTGCTCAGTTGTGTCCAACTCTTTGCAAACCCATGGATTGCAGCATGCCAGACCTTCCTATCCATTTACCAGTTCCTGGAACTTGCTCAAACTCATGTCCATCGAATCGGTGATGCCATCCGAACATTTCATCCTCTGTCGTCCCCTTCTCCTCCTGCCTTCAATCTTAGCATCAGGGTCTTTTCCAATGAGTCAGTTCTTCGCCTCAGGTGGCCAGAGTATTGGAACTTCAGCTTCAGCAACAGTCCTTCCAATGTATATTCAGGACTGATTTTCTTTAGGATTAACTGGTTTGATCTCCTTGCAGTTCAGGGGACTCTCAAGAGACTTCTCCAACACCACAGTTCAAAAACATCAGTTCTTCAGCTCTCAGCTTTCTTTATAGTCCTACTCTCATATCCATACATGACTACTGGAAAAACCATAGCTTTGACTAGATGGACCTTTACTTCCTATTCAACAGAGCTCAAAATGAATTATAGCTGATCTGGAAATTGGAGAAAAAGATGACCTTAGAAAACTAGATACTTGATATCAGAGATTTCAGAATTATCTTTAAAACTGTTTCCATTTATATTAAAAATAATTTTTTCACATCCAGAAGACTTAGAACACATAGCATACTCTATGTAGTACCTTTTTTTGATACTTAATGAACTCCTTTAAACTACACTTAATTGTATCTTCTCAAATCCTTTCATCATTCCTCTGAGTGTGTGTGTAAATCACTCAGTTGTGTCCAGCTCTTTGTGACCCCATAGACTGTAGCCTGCCAGGCTTTTCTGTCTGTGGAATTCTCCAGGCAAGAATACTGGAGTGGGTAGCCATTCCCTTCTCCAGGAAATCTTCCTGACCCAGAGATCAAACCTGGGTCTCCTGCATTGCAGGTGGATTTTTTACCATCCTAGTTACCAGGGAAGCCCCTCATCACTCCAAGATTAAGCTCTAAAAGGAGAGAAATACATTTTACTTACCTTTTATTAACCTTTACTGTCAATGACAATATTACCAATACCAGAGTTCAACTCTTGAATCAGAGTCTGCTTTTCACATTATATGTTATTTCTTTTCAATTGATTTGTTTTCAAAAATTCCCAAGTCTGCTTCCAACTCATTTAGGTCATGTGATCTCTAGTCAAATCAAAGTATTTCAGCCACAGAAACCCTTACTCCCTTGAGCAGTGTCTCTCATTTTTCCTCTAACACCATCTACTCATTTCTACCTTGGTATTCCGCTCCTGCTTTTCTTGTGTCTGGAATTCTCTCCCTGATTATTTGAGTCCTACATTCACTTACAACTTAATTCCCATGTCTTTCTCACCTACTGAATATTATATATCTGCGATCTTGGGCCTTAGTGGGGAGAAATATCTTAGTGCTTTCTGTGCATTTCTTACCATACTGGTACTTACTAAGACCCCCGATGTACTTAACACTTAATTACTATTTGTTGAATTGAATCCAAATAATGTCCACCCAGGCAATTCCATGTTAATAAGGAAAGGATAGCATAGGAAAATACTAATATAGCATGAATAAGCTATAGTATTCATATCTCTAATTTTAGCCATAGGCACTGCAACTACTAGATCAGTATTCTTTTTTATTCTAAATCCTCATGGGCTTGACTAAAGAAGTTTAAATTACACCAGTGGATGTCAGTGGAATCACACAACAGGACTGAAACAATGAAATTAAATTTTGCATAATAGACTTCTTTGTTCCACATTATCTTTCAACAGTTGTTTCAGTTCAAGTAGTTAAAATGGCCACTGAGTACAGTAACTGTGAGTTTTATTAGGATTTCTGTGTATTTCTCTCTCTCTCTCTCTCTCTCTCTCTCTATATATATATATATATCAGATCAGATCAGATCAGATCAGTCGCTCAGTCATGTCCGACTCTTTGCGACCCCATGACTCGCAGCATGCCAGGCCTCCCTATCCATCACCAACTCCCAGAGTTCACTCAGACTACTCACATCCATCGAGTCAGTGATGCCATCCAGCTATCTCATCCTCTGTTGTCCCCTTCTCCTCCTGCCCCCAATCCCTCCCAGCATCAGGGTCTTGGGCTACAGTTCATAAGGTCACAAAGAGTTGGACTCGACTGAGCAACTAACACTATATATTATATAATATATATAATACACACACATACACATACACACATGTATATGGTTTGTGTGTTTATCCAATGCCTACTTACCTGGTGTATCATCTTTAGCAATAACTTACTATTAGACTGTTTTTTCCTTATGAAAGTGAAGTGAAAGTGTTAGTTGCTCAGTCAAGTCGGACTCTTTGTGACCCCATGAACTGTAGCCCGCCAGGCTCCTCTGTCCATGGAGTTCTCCAAGTAAGAATACTGGAGCAGGTTGCCATTTCCTGCTCCAGGGGATCTTTAGAACCAGCAATCAAACTAGAGTTACCCACATTACAGGCAGATTCTTTATCACCTGAACCACCAGGAAGTCCCTCATAAATCATATTTACAATCCCTCTGCCCAGTATCCTTCTTAAGCTACATTTCTAATACTCTTGGTTTAGTCCCATCGCTTCAAAATCTTCCCAATTTCAAGTCTCAACTTAATTCTTTCCTTCTCCATCAAGTCCATAGTACTACCTTCCACTCCCCCATATTTATCACTCACTGATCCTACATCCTGTAGTAGGAATCACACAATTCAGTGCTGAACTGCGTAGTGTTTTCCATAGCTTTTTACTTGCTATGAGTATTTCTGTTTTGTTTTTATTATCTTATACATTGTCAGTACTTCTAAAACTTAGCTTTTTATCCCTCATTTTTTTCAATCTGAATGAAAAGAATGCATGCAATTAAATTCCTGTTGGCTGATTATTAATTAGTACTTTCTTAGCTAATAAAAATAAAGTTTACCAAAGTTGAAAATAAATAGGAATGTAGTGATGCTGCTAGGAAACAAAAAAGATGTTATCATTCTGTTATTATTATAGTGCATTATGTAAATTATAGCATTTATTTGGAAAGAAAAACAATTGGTGATGATACTACCCGAAAATTTCTATTATTCATTGTGTATTTTTTCTTATATAATCACTAGTATTTAACTTATTTATTAACGGTCAGCTTTTATTTTATTAAAAAAACCCTCTATTGGTGTGAGTTATAGTATTGATTTCTGCAAACAGACTAATCATCTATTTGAATTATGGAAAACTGCACTGATCTTGTCTTGTTCTGTTTACAAGCTTCTTTTAAATCAATCTTTCAGATACTCAGCAGTCATATTATTACCAATCTCACTTTAAAAGGATTTACACTCTTCTATGCCAATTTACATTCAGGTGTAAAATGTCAAAGACAAATTTGAGTAGAGAAATTGGTGGAAGCAATTCAATATTACTGTGTTTAAAAAGAGATTACTGGTTGTATTCATATTCATTGTATTTCAGCAGGATTCTGACTTGAAAATCAGAACATTAGTCAATTCTATAATGACATAGTACCTAGAGGACTATAAAGAGAAATTCAGGGCAGATCAATAGTATTATGTAAACAACAAATTTCATTAATAATATAAATATAATATTTGGAAAACATTATCAAATCAAAGGTATTCCATGTTTCCGCTAGAGCACTAAAAGTATAATTAGAATTAAAAGTTTGATAAATGAATATTATGAGCATTGCATCCAATAGATTGGGAAAGAAGTGTATTTTTGAGCCTTATTAGATCCATCTGTGGAGAAGGAAATGGCAACCCACTCCAGTATTCTTGCCTAGAGGATCCTGTGGACAGAGGAGCCTGGTGGGTTGCTGTCCATGGGGTCACACAGAGTCGGACATGACTGAAGCAACTTAGCATGCATGCATGCATTGGAGAAGGCAATGGCAACCCACTCCAGTATTCCTGCCTGGAGAATCCCAGGGACAGAGGAGCCTGGTAGGCTGCCATCTATGAGGTTGCACAGAGTCGGACACGACTAAAGCGACTTAGCAGCAGCAGATACTTCTAAGATATAAATAAAGACTCTTAAGATAAAATTTAACTCTAGTCTATACCATCAAGTTATATCTGTGCCACTTAGAAAAACATTAATGTATAAAGAGGGTCAATGGTCATTTGAAAGGAATCATCACTAGGAAACCGAAATTGTCAACACAGAGCAACATGCTAGTCAAATATTCTTGACCTCAATAGAAGATTTTATGCAACTTGCTATTCATATTTGGACCATCTGTAAAGTAAGGTACAAATTAGAGTTGTTTTAAGGCTGCCAAGATTTTTATTACAGAAAATGTTTGTGATAAGTTTCAATAGCAGCCCTGCTTTATGACAGAAACTGAGGGAAGCAAAGGGAACTCTATATCCAAGGTCTGTATGTAGGTCTCGCTAGAGGGAAAAACATACCCTTGGCAGAGTGGTGGGCTATTAGGGGTCTCTCAGTAATAACAGAAACTTGGATGAGGTGGTCTATAATGGCATTTTCTTCAAGTTTTAATGCTTTATGTGGTGTCCTTTATAAGTCATCCCATGAGCTTAGTGCCTGGCATGGATCTAATCTCGGAAGTCAAATTTCTAATAAAAATATGCAATTATTCTTTTTTGAATAACGTATTTGTGGAAATAGTCTAAGGCTTATATTTACATGAAATATGGTAAAGGCTACATTGTATTTCAAGTGCTCTAGCATGTGTCTTCCTTAGGATATTATTTTACTTAGTACATAAGCTAACTGATCACTGGGGACTTTGTTTCCTCTGAGTAGTTGTTGCTTGGCAAAGAGACATATGGTTGCATGCATTTAAATTCTTCATTAAAAATGTTTACAGGAGGGAAAAAGTAATATTCTCCAAAATGGCAAACATTATAGACGGTTGCAGAACTCAGCTTCAAAGAGTTTTATATCATTACACTACTACTTAGAAATAAACATTATGCCTAAACAAGTTGTTTATACAAACGGCAAGTAACTCACTTCCCTGAATAAATATTTAGGTTGAAAGTATTCCCCAAGCATTCCATTATTCTAATTTACATGGGGTAGAGGGAGAGAGTGTATTTAATCATACAATTATACAGAATCTTAAGGAAGAGAGGATGTTTTATTGGTGTTTTACTGTTCTAGTTGAAAAGCTATAGATTATTTTGTTAGTTCTGTGGTTAAATGTGACTGTATTTGTTTTCAGCAATTAAATAATTTGATTTAGAGTTTGATCTTAGTTAATGTGCCATCCACTTCAGCAGTCATAGTTGGCAACACAGTTTTCTTCTGAGGTTGGTATGAGTAATTGAAGTGTTCCTCCTACCATCTTCTGCTGGTCGCTCCTGTTCATACAAAAGAAGTCAGAATGCTAAGAATAAGTGACAAAGCTAGACCAATAAATAGGCCAATACAACAGCTCTTGGGGATGCTGAAACCCTGTCTTGTATAAAAAAAAATACTTTAAAAGGAGCCAGTTTGTCTAGAGAACAATAAAAAGTAGTGGTTGAAATATTTGTGAAAGAAGGAGGTGGTATTACTCTTTTTTATCTCAAAAAAAAAAAAAAAAAGAAGAAGAAGAAGAACTTCAGGTAAAGTCCCAGGCACGAAGCTAGATAAGCATTTGAATGAAGCACAGAGGATGTTGGACACTGGAATACCAGAGGGAGCTCTAATCTGGTTAAGGGTCTAACTGACGTTCACATTAGCAGTGGAATCATAGCAGTAAGTTTCTTTCCTTTTGAAATTTATGGTCCAGTGAAGATACCAAATAGAGAAACATCTCTTAATAGTCAGGGACAGAAATTTAATCAAGAGTGTGCCATCAGCTGAACTCCAGTTTTTCCACTTAGATTGCCTATCCGCCTGCTTTAAAAATAATGGTACACACATTACCCTAGGCATGGTTCCTTTTTTTAGATTTCTTTGGCTTAATAAATACCTGTCAAATTTACTTCAGTCCCCAGATAAAGCTCAGTAGTCATGCCATGAGTTCTGATGTTATAGTTTAGAATATAGGTCATTACCAACTCAGCTCCTGATTTCTAAATATCTGCTTAGCATGGCATTCAAGGCCATTTATGACCTTTGAAACAAGACAAAACAAAACACCAGAGTATCTCTAATCTCAATTCCAATTACTCTCATTAATGTTTTCTACAATCCTGCCAAATAAGTGACTCAACTTTTTTCATTTTCAAGCTTTATATGAAGGTTATACAAGTCAATATTTTAAAAGGTAGGGAAAATGATCTGGAAATATATTATAAATAAACAGAAAATTAACAAGAGAATTCCCCATACTCTGCTCCAACACATATACACATACACACCTTTCCTTTAAATAAAATAGACAACAGAGAACAATAAATTCCCGTTATGTGGGAAAAGACTTTAAAGTTAAAATTAAACAGATACAAATCAAAACATTAGGGCTGTATTTTAACTTCAGATAGAAAATATTTTTATTATTTTCTATTGTTAACCAGGACATTAATTGCAACACAAAGAGACATTCTCACACTATTAATAGAAATGCAGTGGGGGTATTTATTTGGTCAGCCACTTTGGGGGTATATTTTTAATCTTTAAAATTACCCTACACCCAGTTTATATGCAGAGTACATCATGAGAAACGCTGGACTGGAAGAAACACAAGCTGGAATCAAGATTGCCGGGAGAAATATCAATAACCTCAGAAATGCAGATGACACCACCCTTATTGCAGAAAGTGAAGAGGAACTAAAAAGCCTCTTGATGAAAGTGAAAGTGGAGAGTGAAAAAGTTGGCTTAAAGCTCAACATTCAGAAAACGAAGATCATGACATCCGGTCCCATCACTTCATGGCAAATAGATGGGGAAACAGTGGAAACAGTGTCAGACTTTATTTTTCTGGGCTCCAAAATCATTGCAGATGGTGACTGCAGCCATGAAATTAAAAGACGCTTACTCCTTGGAAGGAACGTTATGACCAACCTAGATAGCATATTCAAAAGCAGAGACATTACTTTGCCAACAAAGGTCCGACTAGTCAAGGCTATGGTTTTTCCAGTGGTCATGTATGGATGTGAGAGTTGGACTGTGAAGAAAGCCGAAAGCAGAAGAATTGATGCTTTTGAACTGTGGTGTTGGAGAAGACTCTTGAGAGTCCCTTGGACTGCAAGGAGATCCAACCAGTCCATTCTGAAGGAGATCAGCCCTGGGATTTCTTTGGAAGGAATGATGGTAAAGCTGAAACTCCAGTGCTTTGGCCACCTCATGTGAAGAGTTGACTCATTGGAAAAGACTCTGATGCTGGGAGGGATTGAGGGCAAGAGGAGAAGGGGACGACAGAGGATGAGATAGCTGGATGGCATCACTGACTGGATGGATGTGAGTCTGAGTGAACTCCGGGAGTTGGTGATGGACAGGGAGGCCTGGCGTGCTGCGATTCATGGGGTTGCAAAGAGTCGGACATGACTGAGCGACTGAACTGAACTGACACCCAGTTTGACGTTTGTGTATGTAGAGTTCTATGAATTATAACTTGTATGTTGGTTCTTAAACATAGCATCATATTCAGGGAAAAAATTAGTTCTAATTCTCTTCCCAAACTCCTTTATGCTATCATTTACAGTTACTCCTTTCCCCACTCATAACTCTGGGAAACATCAGCAGTTCTAGAATGTCATATAAATGGAATCATACAATATGTAACCTTTGAGATGGGCTTCCTTCACTTAGCATAATGTCTTTAAAATTCAACCAAACGTATATGACAATGCTACTCAGCAGTACTCTTTTGAAGAATGAGTTGTCAATTTTTATCAAGTCCAATTTATCAGTTGTTTTTAATGTTTCATAATTTAAATTTTCGAAGGAACTTTGTGTGTACTTCAAGAAAGCAATAATTTCCCCCATGTTTTCTTTTAAAGTTTTGTACTTTTAGATTTTGGTCTTTAATTCATTTTGAGTTAAGTTTTGTGTGTTGTGTGCGTTGTGTTCACCACATCCTCCTGCCCTCACCATTTGGATACCCTGTTTATTTAGGGTTATTTTTTTCCCAAAAGAGTCTCCTTTCTCTATTTTAATTGCCTTGATTCTTTTGTCACAACTCAGTTGAACATACATGTGTTGATGTGTTTCTTGACTCTATTCTGTTGCACTGATCTATGGAACAGAATTTTAAGAATTCCATTGATGTGCAAAAGCTTTTAAGTTTAATTAGGTCCCATTTGTTTATTTTTGCTTTTATTTCCAATATTCTGGGAGGTGGGTCATAGAGGATCCTGCTGTGATGTATGTCAGAGAGTGTTTTGCCTATGTTCTCCTCTAGGAGTTTTATAGTTTCTGGTCTTACGTTGAGATCTTTAATCCATTTTGAGTTTATTTTTGTATATGGTGTTAGAAAGTGTTCTAGTTTCATTCTTTTACAAGTGGTTGACCAGATTTCCCAGCACCACTTGTTAAAGAGATTGTCTTTAATCCATTGTATATTCTTGCCTCCTTTGTCAAAGATAAGGTGTCCATATGTGCGTGGATTTATCTCTGGGCTTTCTATTTTGTTCCATTGATCTATATTTCTGTCTTTGTGCCAGTACCATACTGTCTTGATAACTGTGGCTTTGTAGTAGAGCCTGAAGTCAGGTAGGTTGATTCCTCCAGTTCCATTTTTCTTTCTCAAGATCGCTTTGGCAATTCGAGGTTTTTTGTATTTCCATACAAATTGTGAAATTATTTGTTCTAGCTCTGTGAAGAACACTGTTGGTAGCTTGATAGGGATTGCATTGAATCTATAAATTGCTTTGGGTAGTATACTCATTTTCACTATATTGATTCTTCCAATCCATGAACATGGTATATTTCTCCATCTATTAGTGTCCTCTTTGATTTCTTTCACCAGTGTTTTATAGTTTTCTATATATATAGGTCTTTAGTTTCTTTAGGTAGATATATTCCTAAGTATTTTATTCTCTCCTTTGCAATGGTGAATGGAATTGTTTCCTTAATTTCTCTTTCTGTTTTCTCATTATTAGTGTATAGGAATGCAAGGGATTTCTGTGTGTTGATTTTATATCCTGCAACTTTACTATAATCATTGATTACTATAATTACTATAATTACTATGATTACTATAATCATTGATTAGCAAACTAGTACAGCCACTATGGAGAACAGTGTGGAGATTCCTTAAAAAACTGGAAATAGAACTGCCTTATGATCCAGCAATCCCACTGCTGGGCATACACACTGAGGAAACCAGAAGGGAAAGAGACACGTGTACCCCAATGTTCATCGCAGCACTGTTTATAATAGCCAGGACATGGAAGCAACCTAGATGTCCATCAGCAGATGAATGGATAAGAAAGCTGTGGTACCTATACACAATGGAGTATTACTCAGCCATTAAAAAGAATACATTTGAATCGGTTCTAATGAGGTGGATGAAACTGGAGCCTATTATACAGAGTGAAGTAAGCCAGAAGGAAAAACACCAATACAGTATACTAACGCATATATATGGAATTTAGAAAGATGGTAACGATAACCCTGTATACGAGACAGCAAAAGAGACACTGATGTATAGAACAGGCTTATGGACTCTGTGGGAGAGGGAGAGGGTGGGAAGATTTGGGAGAAAGGCATTGAAACATGTGAAATGTCATGTATGAAACGAGATGCCAGTCCAGGTTCAATGCACGATGCTGGATGCTTGGGGCTGGTGCACTGGGACGACCCAGAGGGATGGTATGGGGAGGGAGGAGGGAGGAGGGTTCAGGATGGGGAAAAAATTTTAAAAAAAAGAAAAAAAAAAAAGAAATGCAATGACTATACATTGGCCTTCTATGTTTTGACATTGATAAATCCAGAAAAAAAAAAAAAAAAAAAGAATTCCAAACTGTCTTGGTTACATGATAGCTTTATAATAAGTCTTGAAATCAGGTATTCTAAACCTTTAAACTCAGTTGTATTCTAAGATTTCTATTTTTACTTTTAGCTGTTCCTTTTCTCCAGGAAATCCTCCCAAACCAGGGATCCATCCTGGGTCTCCTGCATTGCAGGCAGATTCTTTACTATCTGAGCAACCAGGGAAGCCCCTTGTTTACTTTTGAAGCTTTTAAAAAACATTTTAGCAACTGTATTTTTCAGTTTTAAAATTCTGACTTTGTTTTTAATTTCAGTTTTTTTGATTTGAACACTTATCTTACAATTCTATTGGAGAAGCAAATGGCAACCCATTCCAGTATTCTTGGCTAGGAAATCCCATGGACAGAGTCTGAGCCTGGTGGCTACAGTCTGTGGGGTCACAGAGAGCCAGACATGACTTAGCAACTGAGCACACATATACAATATAAACTCAATTATATATATAGATAGTATATATATGATCATTTTCTTTATCTACTCATCCATTGATGGACACTTAGATTGCTTCCAAATCTTGACTATTTTGAATAATACTATTATGAATATTGGAGTGAAATACCTCTTTGAGACTTTCTGGATTGGCAGGGCTTTTTTCAGTATTTTGAATACAGCATGTCACTCCCATCTGTCATTCAAAGTCTCTGCTGAAAACTCTTCTCATGATCTTATGGGGGTTCCCTTGTCATGTGACAAGTTGTTTTTAATTTTTCATAATTTTAATTGTGTGTCTTGGTGTGGGTCTCCTTGGGTTCTTATTTAGAACATTTAGGACTTTCTGGATTTGTATATCTGTGTTTTTCCCAGATTAGGGAAGTTTCCAGACATTATTTCTTTGAATAAACTTTCTGCCCATTTCTCTCTCTCTCTTATTCTGGAATTGATATAATGCAAATGTTGATCTGCTGGCTGATATACCATGATTTTCTTAAGCTGTCTTCACCCTTTTTTGCTGTTTTTTCTTTTACTCTTCTGACTGGATGAATTAAACTGCCCTGTCTGAGTTTGCTCATCATTTCTTCCACTTCATGTAGTCTGCCATTGAATCCCTCTATTGAATTTTTCAGTTCAGTTATTGTATTATTCAACTGTGTGACTTATGTTTGATTCTTTCTTACATTTCCTACTTATTTGTTGAAATTCTCGCTTAGTTCATGCATTGTTCTCCTGATCTTGGTGAGCACATTTATGACCATTATTTTGAACTCTTTATTAGGTAAATTGTGTGTCTCCATTTCATTAAACTCTGTTTCTGGAGTTTTATCTTATTCTTTTGTTTGGAAAATTTTCTCTCTTCTTCATTATCCTTGTTGCTCTTGGTTGGTTTCTGGCCTTAGATAAAACAGTCACCTTTCCCAGTCTTACTGGAGTCTTCCTGTGTAGAGATGAACTCTATTATTTAGCCCAGTCTGAGCTCTAGGCTGTCTCTCAAATCATTTCATTGTGTAAACTGCCTTTTTCTATTGTTGTTTTAGTGGCTCCCAGTAGTGGAAGGTGTGTCAAAACCTGTCATTGTCTTAAAATAGAGGATATCAGTCAGCACTGAAATGCAGGTTGATTGTAAAAGAGACCCTTAGGCAGCAGCTTTTAAAGTATTCAGTTCAGTTCAGTCTCTCAGTCATGTCCAACTCTTTGCTACCCTATGAATCGCAGCACGCCAGGCCTCCCTGTCCATCAGAACTCCTGGAGTTCACTCAAACTCAGGTCCATCGAGTCGGTGATGCCATCCAGCCATCTAATCCTCTGTGATCCCCTTCTCCTCCTGCCCCCAATCCCTCTCAGCATCAGAGTCTTATCCAATGAGTCAACTCTTCGCATGAGGTGGCCAAGGTACTGGAGTTTCAGCTTCAGCATCATTCCTTCCAAAGAACACCCAGGGCTGATCTCCTTTAGGATAGACTGGTTGGATCTCCTTGCAGTCCAAGGGACTCTCAAGAGTCTTCTCCAACACCACAGTTCAAAAGCATCAATTCTTCTGCTCTCAGCTTTCTTCACAGTCCAACTCTCACATCCATACATGACCACTGGAAAAACCATAGCCTTGACTAGATGGACCTTTGTTGGCAAAGTAATGTCTCTGCTTTTGAATATGCTATCTAGTTTGGTCATAACTTTTCTTCCAAGGAGTAAGCGTCTTTTGATTTCATGGCTGCAGTCACCATCTGCAATGATTTTGGAGCCCCAAAAATAAAGTCTGACACTGTTTCCTATTTCAGGGAAAGACTTGAAAATGGCCAGTTCTGTCTATTCCCTCTGCGTTGAGCCCTGGGAGATAGATGGTTAGTAACCATTTGTTATAGTCGTGTGGGACTATACTGAACACAGTTCTGCTTTGAGTGGGCCAGAGGGAGAATGTGGAGATGGCAACCTGCTGCCCGTGGAGAAGCTGAGAACTCTGTGTCCTCTTCCGAATGTCATTACACTGGGTGTGGGGTTTTTGGTAAGTGTGTCTCAGCCTTTCCTATCCATATTGATGTAGATTTGTTTTCATTTGCCCAATGTGTAGGAGTCTCTTGGCTATCTTCTGGATTTCTTTCAGAGGAATTTGTTCCACATGTAGCTGTAGCTGTTGATTTCTTGTGTCCATGGGAAGAGGTAATTTCAAGAGCTTCCCATGTTACCATACTGGATCATAACTCCATATTTTCTGTTTTTAATGTCTATTATTCTGTTGAGGAGACTTCTTTTTTATTCACTTTAAATATTTTTCATTTATCTAATGAGACTCAGTTATAATGGACTATAAAGACTTTGTCTAGTAGTTTTAACATCTGGGATATCTCAGGGTTTTTATCTCTTGATTATCTTTTCGCTTGAGATTTCCCTTGACATTTTCTGCTTCTTTTTATGTCACATGATTTTGGATTGTGTCTTGGATGTTGTTCAGACTCAGAGTCCTGTTGTAGGTCTCAGAATATGTTGTTTGCGTGTTAACAGGCCATCAAGCTGTCTAGGGTTGACTATACATCTGTTTGTGTCTTCTGTGGGCAGTCAGTCAGATTTCAGTTAAAATCTCTTAAGTCTTCTGTATCATGGCTTAGGTCCATCTTGTAAATGCGTTATTGAGGGTTTAGGCTGAGCCTTGTAAGGATTCATATTGAGAATTAGGTAGTCTCCTGGAGATTTCTCTCTTTCAGACTTCTTAACACCCCCCGCCCCAAACTATCTGTTCATAGAGCTCTTTTCCTGATTCAGTTCAGTTCAGTCACTCAGTCATGTCCGACTCTTTGCGATCCCATGGACTGCAGCACGCCAGGCCTCCCTGTCTATCACCAACTCCTGGAGTCCACCCAAACCTATGTCCATCAAGTCAGTGATGCCATCCAACCATCTCATCCTCTGTCGTCCCCTTCTTCTCCTGCCCTCAGTCTTTCCCAGCATCAGGGTCTTTTCCAATGAGTCAGCTCTTCACATCAGGTAGCTAAAGTATTGGAGTTTCAGCTTCAACATCAGTCCTTCCAATGAACACCCAAGACTGATCTCCTTTAGGATGGACTGGTTGGATCTCCTTGCAGTCCAAAGGAGTCTTTTCCAATACCACAGTTCAAAAGCATCAATTCCTCAGCACTCAGCTTTCTTTGTAGTCCAACTCTCACATCCATACATGACTACTGGAAAAACCGTAGCTTTGACTATATGGACCTTTGTCAGCAAAGTAATGTCTCTGCTTTTTAATATGTGGTCTAGGTTGGTCAAAACTTTTCTTCCAAGGAGTAAGTGTCTTTTAATTTCATGGCTGCAGTCACCATCTGCCATGATTAAAAAATAAAGTCTGTCACTGTTTCCACTGTTTCCCTATCTCTTTGCCATGAAGTGATGGGACTAGATACCATGATCTTAGTTTTCTGAATGTCGAATTTTAAGCCAAATTTTTCACTCTCCTCTTTCACTTTGAGCAAGAGGCTCTTTAGTTCTTCACTTTCTGCCATAAGGGTAGTGTCATCTGCATATCTGAGGTTATTGATATTTCTCCTGGCAATCTTGATTCCAGCTTGTGCTTCCTCCAGCCAGCATTTCTCATTATGTACTCTGCATATAAGTTATATAAGCAGGGTGACAATATACAGCCTTGACATACTCCTTTCCCAATTTGGAACCAGTCTGTTGTTCCATGTCCAGTTCTAACTGTTGCTTTCTGACCTGCATACAGATTTCTCAGGAGGCAGGTCAGGTGGTCTGGTATTCCCATCTCTTTAAGAATTTTCCAGAGTTTGTTGTGGTCCACACAGTCAAAGGCTTTGGCACAGTCAATAAAGCACAAGTAGATGTTTTTCTGGAACTCTCTTGCTTTTTTGATGATCCAACAGATATTGGCAATTTGATGATCTCTGGTTCCTCTGACTTTTCTAAATCCAGCTTGAACTTCTGGAAGTTCAGGTTTTTTAAAGCCCACAATGACACATTACTCTGTGACTGGGACCTTTCTTAAGGGGTTACCTAGTCATGCTGACTTTGCTTGCCACATGATAAGTCAGTGAATCCAAGATGCGATATTGGGAAGAGAAAGGGACTTAATTTGGGAGCCAGCTGACTGAGAAGATAGCAGTCTCGTGCTTCAAAATAACCATCTTGTCAGGGCCTGGATGCCAGATTCTTTTAATGATCAGACATGGGGGGAGGTGAGGAAACAAAGTAAAAAGATCATTGGATTTCTGCAAATGTCTCCTAGAATGGCAAGCCTCGGATAGAGGATGTATTAGTTTCACTTCCTTACAGTCATTTCATGGGTGGTGTGAGATGGAATACCTCCTGTTATATCAACAAACAAAGATGTCACATTTATCTGTGATTCTGGCCTCCCCACAAGTGAATTTATGGGCCATGCTGGTAAGTAGCAGAAGAGAAATGCAGGGCATTGTGCCATTTGCCACACAAAGAATTCAAGAGAGTCACGGTCCTTCACAGGGCTTCCCAGATGGCACTAGTGGTGAAGAAAAAGTGAAAGTGAAAGTAGCTCAGTTGTGTTTGACTCTTTGTGACCTAATGGACTATACAGTCCATGGAAATCTCTAGCCCAAAATACTGCAGTGGCTAGCCTTTGTCTTCTCTAGGAGATCTTCCCAACCCAGGGATCGGATCCTGGTCTCCCACATTGCAGGTGGATTCTTTACCAGCTGAGCCACAAGGGGAGCCCACCTGCCAATGCAGGATATGTAAGAGACATCGGTTTAATCCATGAGTCAGGAAGATCCCCTGGAGGAGGGCATGGCAACCCACTCCAGTATTCTTGCCTGGAGAATCCCATTGACAGAGGAGCCTTGTGGGCTACAATCCATAGGGTCGAACAGAACCTGGAGGAGGGCATGGCAGCCTACTCCAGTATTCTTGCCTGGAGAATCCCATGGAAACTGGTGGGCTACAGTCCATAGGGTAGCACAGAGTAGGACATAACTGAAGCAATTTAGCATGCATGCACACACAGTCCTTCACAGGTGGGCAGGGTCAGGTTATCTCCCTGAGGCAGGTCACTATGTACGCTTATAATAACAAAAGTGGAAAGATGGGGTTAAAGTCACAGAAGCAGATCCCGCATAAATTCAAAATTAACCCTTCCCAGTTACAAAGGTAAAGCTGGGAAAGAAAATAACAGATTGGTCATTTCTCTAAGGTTTTCATTCTCCTGAATGATCTCCCTCTGTTTATTGTAGAATTTTCAACCAGGTAGTTGACTAGGTAGCGACCCCATGGACTATACAGTCCATGGAATTCTCTAGGCCAGAATACTGAAGTGGGTAAGTGCTACCTTTTCCAGGGGTTCTTCCCAACCCAGGGATCGAATACAGGTCTCCTGCATTGCAGGCGGATTCTTTACCAGCTGGGCCATCAGGGAAGCCCAACTAGGTAGTTAGATGTTGATTTTTGTGTTTTATACAGAATTTTTAGTTTCAATAAGAGGAAAGGATGGGCATTAGGGTGCTTTGCCATCCTACTAGAACCAACTCCTTCCTCTTTGGATAATTATTTTTTTAAATAAATGATAAAAAATGTTTCTACAATTGAACCATTTAATTAAGGATACATCAGTTGAAATCTAGATGTATAGATTGTAAATCTATTTATTTTTCTGAAATGGCCACCTTTTTTTTTTTTCTGTTTTAACCTGGATTTTAAATTTGGGGGCAAGTCAGAGCTATTTCAAAGCCCCTAAATGCATATTTCTGTGCAATTTCCTAATCTTTAAATGTCAAGTTATCAAGCTGCTCTCTGATGAGGCTTTTGCTAATTCTTAATTCAGATTTGCTCTCTAGTGATTTACTGAGTACTAAATAGGAAAGATTCTACTAGTGTTTTGAACAAGGATTGCCTTTTTGCATTGTCTGCTATTTGCTCTGACTTTGACTTCAGTTACAGCCAGTTCACTAGTAGGGTCTGCCTCCTGTTCCTTCACACTTGATTGTGTTTATTGCCACTTACTGTGGGGTGTTCTTTCATTAAATCCTTGGTAGTATATTGATAGCTTACCTCCTCACAACCAAAACCTACCGTAAATGCTTCATCAGTTTTTCAGATACTTACATTCTGCCTTATAGCTTTTCAGTCCACCTTTTTGCTGTGGCTGTTACTGACTGCCCCAAATGTAACCTGATAAGCCCCCTATTTTCCCAAGCCCTTCAAGTGAGGAACAGCAGCTTCCTCAGCCTTTCTAGAAGTGAGCTGCTTCCCTTTGCTTGGAGACCTACAAACTATCCTGGAGTGATAGCTACCTCACAAATGATGCTTATTGGCAACATTGTCCCTTCCCCCAACAATTGACTCAATATCATTAATTAAAATCAGAGGATAGCACAGACCAGGAAACAATATACTGACCCAAAGGACTACAAGGTTTGGCTAATGTGTTCCAGCTGGAACTATGGTAACATATGTGGGAGACGATGTTGAGGGAATTGGACCAGAGCAGGGAGATACAAGGCTTGGAAGGGAGGACTGTATTGGCAGAATTCTTCTATGACTCATGGTCTAATATTCTGGCAAGGGCACTTGGAGTTGGCCCTAATATGCTGCTGGGACGGCTCCTTGAGGCATGGACACAATGGTGTGCAGTTAACTGGAGAGAGATGCTAGCACTGCCTTGGCAGAATATTAAGAAAGGGATTTGAAGGCTTGAGAAGGGAAGATTTTAGACTAGGTTTACTATATTGAGAAGGGAGTACCCTCTAGCTGACTAGATTCCTCACCAGGGCCAGGAAGAAACTTCCTTCATTAAGACATCAAGAAATAAAGACCTGGTGAGTGTTTGCATTTCTGAAAAGCTTACAGGGGATTGTTATCTCCTACTGTCAAGCCAGTGTTGACAGTAGGGGTCATTGCCATTTAACTAGGCTCTTCAGTGTTAGTTGAATAAATAGCCTTCTAAAATAGAAAAGGATCAAATGACAGAATTTATTTAAGGGCAGCAAGATGTAAAATAGGCAGTAAAGTCAGAGTAGCAACCAGGATGCCTTGACTTGAGAGAAACTGTGTCAATGACTAATAGACCATTATGTTCTTAGAAATGAAATAGCAGCTGACTAGAGAAGGCAATGGCACCCCACTCCAGTACTCCTGCCTGGAAAATCCCATGGACGGAGGAGCCTGGTAGGCTGCAGTCCATGGGGTCACTAAGAGTCGGACACGACTGAGCGACTTCACTTTCACTTTTCACTTTCATGCTTTGGGGAAGGAAATGGCAACCCACTCCAGTGTTCTTGCCTGGAGAATCCCAGGGACAGGGGAGCCTGGTGGGCTGCCATCTATGGGGTCACACAGAGTCAGACACGACTGAAGCGACTTAGCAACAGCAGCAGCAGCAGAGCTTTGCCTGAAATGTTTACCTAAAAATAATAATAAAAAAAATCCAGGGCCAAAAAACAGAAGGATGATGTCAACCACTGCAATGGAAAAATCTTATCAATTACCAACTTCTAGAAATAACTGAGTTCTCATAGTCACAGCACATTGATTGAAGCAATGGCAAGTCCCTCATGACTGGCAATTAAAGTGAAATAAAATGAGGTACGACTGTCTAATGAAGGTTAAGTTATGGGGTCAGAATGACTACATGGCTTTTGACAAGATTTGATAGGTAAATTAAGGAAATAGTGTTGAGATGAACTAAGTTCAGGTGTGAGAATTTGTCACTAAAATGCTCAGTACTTCAAGTTAAACTTGGGATTTCTTTTATAGAGTTAAGCGTACTATTTATTTGTAACATAAAAACACTACCTCTGTACTTAGAATTTAATCACATTCTTTTTCATTTGATATTTATGGTTTGTTTATTCCTAGAAAAAACAACTCTTCAAAGTTGAGGAGAAGGCATATTATGATTTCTGTGCTTATGTAGGGGGAGGAACAAGCTATCAGATATCTCTGGATTTCTCTCTCCTTTTACTGAGTTTAATCTCTTACAACTTACTTGCAAAGATAATAACCAACTAAAAATATAATGGCAAAAATTAATAATTATAGAAATGACATCAACAAAGGTTATGACAATATTTCAGAATAAACGTAACAAAAGTGGCCAGGGCCTATGTAAAAATGGTTGTAGAATTTGAGGCACAAAAGAAAACATTCCTTGATACAAAAGCCTCAATATTTCAAACATTTAAATCATCCGTAAATTATGCATTTAAGTACCTCTCATTCAAGACCCCAGGTTTTTTTTTTTTCCCAAAGAAAACCTAATATTATAATAATTTTGCCTAAAAGAATAGTGTAATCATGGCTTCCCTGGTGACTCAGACAGTAAAAAAATCTGTCTGCAAGGCAGGAGACATGAGTTCAATCCTTGGGTCAGGAAGATTCCCTAGAGAAGGGAATGGCTATCCACTCCAGTATTCTTGCCTGAAGAATCCCATGGACAGAAGAACCTGGCAGGCTACAGTCCACAGGGTCACAAAGGGTCAGACACAACCGAGCAACTATCACTCACTCATGTATATTGTGGCTAAAAAACCAAGTATTTTATAGAACTTGTGCTCTTCCTCTGACTTGGCCCCTTCACCTCATCCTGTCTAGCAAGCATTACGTTTTCCATTCCTCATTTAGAGTTTTCCTGAGAGATCAATGACTTTTACTTCATTCCCAATGTAGCAGTCCTCCCCTGAGCCTCTGACCCCTGTCAGCACTTCTGTTTCTATGTGCAATTTTAGATCAACCCTGATAGAACAAATGGGTTCACGATTCTGCCCCACAGAGGTGAGAGCTATCCCCATTCAGGTCTCGCCAGGCATACCATCAAAAGGTTAAAGTGGTGTTTTGAAAGATATACATCAGATTGAAAGCTAATGTGGTTATTTGAAAGATATATGCCAGAAACCATGCTTTATGATGAATATACTAATTAAAAAGGAGTGATCAGGAGCTTACTTATAACTAGAAATTGTTTCACAAGAATTTAGATCCACAACATCCATTACAGTTTTCTATTTGTGCAATATTTATTTGACTTTTTTGCTCTGAAGATTGTCACATCTTCAAAAAAGTTAGCATTTGGCTATATTTGCTTTATCTTTTTTCCTTTCTTGCTTCCTATTTCTTTTCCCTAGAATCTATCCCTGATTACTTTAGGGTACGTGTCCTAAGTATAAAGGCATTTTTGCACATAATTTTCAGTATTGTATCACACCTAAGAAAATAACGTCAGTCAGCATTTAGTGCAATCCAAACTTTCCCAATTTTGGGAAACATTGTTTTTCCTTCTCAAAAACTTTTGTTCAGAGAAATATGGGGAGGAAATAACATTTTTATCTTGGTGTTACCTTCTGATGTTGTCTGGAGCAGATCTCTTTACTTCTCTCTGGTGGTTTTAATTTCTTATTTCTACACAGAGTTAGGATTAGGTGACTAGAAGACAGCCATGATGTGCGTTTGCCATCTTTTGTATAGGAATATCTCTGTGTGTTAACTATCTGTGTAGGGAGACTTGAGAAAATGATGCATGATGCCTGTCCTCTGACTCAAAAAAGAGGAAAGAATCTGATTTTTATTCCTAGTGCTCTGGGCAGATTTGAGTACTTATTTCAGATTTACCTTGATATAACAAATTGGTTACACAATACCTCTCCACGGACTTTGAATCTCATCAAACTGCCAACAATAAACATTTTATATCTGGAGACACTTTGGACATTTGTGGCGTTTTTCTTTATATAAATTGAGTAATATACAGCTTAACTCCTTCCCATGGCTGACTGCAATGTCTTTAAAGCTTATGTTATTTTTTTGCATCATTTTTTAGTTCAATTCTTACTTTTGAAAGTGTCATTTTCCCCCATACCTTTCTTTCCAGATGCTTTTTAGAAAGGGTGCATTTCCTCCTTGCTAGAATATTTTCCTGAAAATGATATTGATGTCTACTTTTGTGATATGTGAATTTTTATTTTCTATGTCTTTTAAAAGATTTTGGAATTAAAAAAAAAACACAAAGAAGGAGAATAATTGCTAATTTTAGAATAGAATCATTTGGAGAAATGTCAAGGTTAATTTGCAGGAGAAATTAATGGTGAGACCATTGGACTGTGAAAATAAAAGGAGAAAATTTGACTTGGTTAAATATTCAGCTATGACCTTGTAGAATAGCCTTTCAATTTGGCACCTAAAAGACAGATCAGTGACCCAAATTGGACTCTTCTTATAAAAATTTTCTTAGGACTAGTGGAGTTAAATTATGATTTTCCTGAGAACCATCCTTTCCAACTTAAGGGCAATTATGTGATTTTTAAGTAGGCTCAGCTTTGGCTCGTGCAGCAACTGAGCCTCAAATTGAACTTTATACTTTGAGTATGGTAATAGGATTAAGTGGGAAGCTCTTAAGAGAAGCAAATAGTAACAGCAAACATAAGCTTGAAATATAATGATGCACATTACATTTTAATACAATACTTTAATGATATTTGAGCTTTGGCAAATGTATTATAGCATTTCAGCATCTGAATGGATTGTTTGTTCTCGAGTGCTGTGTTTGTTACACAAAATCTTTATAAACCTTTATTAACTTTAATACTATAACTCGGAGTTCTACTAGAAAAAAGTACCTAATTTACACATGTAGAAAATGTGCTTCGCATTTCAAAAGATCATGGCAGGACTGCAATTTGTCTTGTTGTTCATGAATTCGAGATTCTACAAGCCAACGAGTGGCATCCAGCTTCACCTAAGCGTACTGTTCTATGGCCTTCTAGGGATGATGTCATTCTTCTCCCATGGCATCCGCTCCACAGAAACTACACACCATTCATTGAAACCTTTGAAGTTCTTTGCACAACATGGACTAAGGGCTTTAGCATTTTTCTATTTTATTCAGTAAGCAGAGGTGAAGCATCTCTCTTCCTAGGTAGGGGGATAAGGAATAAAACCTCCATTATCCTCCTACTCTGCCCTTGGCATAATTGGGCACCAAAATATGTGTAATCTTAATGCATATACACAATTATAAAAGCTGGCTAATTATAGAGATTATAATGTACACTAGAATGTTCCACTCGAACATCCAGTGGCCAGCTGGCAGTTCCTTTGTGCAGCAGCTGGTTTCTGATGTCCCTTTCTCCTAGATCACTGAGTTCTCTACCTTGACTGATGCTTAAAGGAGAAGCCTCTCTTGTCTATAAAAAAATTTTCATTACACTAATATTTCCCTAGTAGAGGGCAACATATGGGCATGGAGGTAGAACTTTTGCTGTGCCTGCTGCTTAGATAGAAAACGTAACCACCTTGAGCTGCTAGTCTTGCATCTGAGATTATAAATCCATTTAAACTGGCATTTGCCTGTTGCTTCAATTCTTATTTCTTGAGATTGCAGGGTGGTCTGTGGTCCCTATCTGGGAATGTTGCTGGGAACCCACTAAATAAGGCTTCTCAGGTTGTGTGCTCTTATTTACATTCCCAGACCAGTGTTCTCTCCATGCAAGCACCAATCTTCCGTTGTGCTAAAGATGGGAACCTTTGCTTTCTCTAATAATAGGTTTTAAATCAGGAGTAAGAGAACTTTAACTCAGTCGGTGTGGAGGGCAGAGCAAACGGTGCAGTGAATAAACAAAGACCTAGAAGGCTTTTGTCAGCCTAAAATACTCCCTGCAATTGT
Source organism: Bos indicus (assembly GCF_029378745.1). Lineage (NCBI taxonomy): Eukaryota > Metazoa > Chordata > Mammalia > Artiodactyla > Bovidae > Bos > Bos indicus. The sequence continues at coordinate 16,432,465 of NC_091761.1, read as the reverse complement.
TTGATAAAATAATAATAATTACAGCGACGGCTGACGCTTGTTACTGAAAACCTGTAATTTCTAACAGCTGTAGCGCGACCATGACAGCCACCAGCACATGTAAAATAAAATGTGCATTTCTCTGAACTGAGATTGCCCATATATGCAAATACCCTTCTTATTGTACCTGCTTTATTAAACTAGTGATGTACCTGAAACACCATCAAGCTTTATACATCTTCAAAACTTTTATCTTTTGAGCTCTGAAGAAATTATGAAGCCAATGAATTATTTTAAGTAAATAAATTAATTGGGCTTGTCATAATATAGTTAAATGATATTGGTTATTTCATGGTTCAAATTATACAGACACTGCAAACCTATTATTAACAGTTATTCAATAGGCAGAACTTTTCCCTTTCCCCCAGCATTAGTACTATTAAGTCATGATAGAAGGAGAGGGGGGTTGCATAGGTAATTTTCATAATAACCAACTAGTACATTACCAACTTTGCATTTCAACTGCCATTACAGTTTGTTAACGGAAAGAGGAGAACATCCACAGTTCACTTGTTAAATTTTGACAGATTTTATATTATTTAGCATCATTTGCTAAATAAAAACATACTAAGTGCAAGGAAGACTTGGGGAAAGTAAAATCAATCAGGTACCTACCACAAGGAACATTAACTTATTACATGTTAACTTGAAATAAGAACTTTGAGACTGGAATAAACATATAACTATAGGCATTCAGAGATGACAGTTTTCCCTTTGAGATAGGAAAAGCTTCCAAAGGAAGAACCTGGGACTTGTGTGATTGCAAGTGATGACAGAAATAAACCCGGGTTAGTTTAAAACAAGAAATGTGATTTGTTTTGAGGGAGTTGTTTAGATATTTGGGGGTCAGAGTGAGGAGGAGGACAGAGCTTGGATAGAAAGTGAGCAGTATTCCTCAGAATTACAAGGAGGTGTTCAGGGCAGATAAGCCCATGGGTGGGCATAGCAGACCTTGTATTTAGCTGGTTCTGGCTGATTTTAAGAGGCAGAAATACAGAGGGAGGGAGGGAATCTGGGCGAAAGAGTGGTAGGGGCAAGAGTGTGGACTTGGGAGGCTTTAGGTGAGAATATGTGTTGTTCACTTGGGTGAGGCAATTACATGCATATTCTCAACATTCTCCAGTTTAGGGAAGAATGTGAATCTGGAGACAGAAGTAGTTCCATAGGTAAGTTTATATCAGAATATGGTTGTATTCCTTTAATTCTTTTTCCTCCAGGAGATTTTGATATTATTATATATGTAAATGTAAAATTGAGGACATCAATGAATTGAATTAAATCATTCCTAGGTTGGTGTGAAATCATAAATATGTTTGAAAACAATACTACATGCTGATTTTTTTAATAAACAATTTGATATCCCTTCATAACTGGGATGGAGCTACTTAGCTCAACAGGGAGGAAGAGAAAAAGCACAATGTTGTGGTCTCTGGTCCTGAGAAAAAATAGTGGTTGATTAAATGCCAGTTGGTTGTAAATGATAACCCGCATAAACAATGGGAAGTCATTATGCTTAAGCAGTGAATTCTAATTTAATTTTATGGCTTTTGGAATAAAATCCCCTTGGCCAGTCAGTAGAAGCTAAGGAATGGTGACTGAGCTGACTGTTAGGAGGGCTGTTTCTGGTGGCCAACTCTGATGTGACCTACCCCTGAAGCAAGTAACTGTCTATCCAGATTCTTTCCTCATTCTCCTGATGGAGTAATTTTACTGTGTAATCATCAATGTATAGATCCTAAATTCATATAAAAGCCACACCACCAAATTTGTGTTTGATGTCCATGTGTTTCAGTTATCTAGTGTGTTGCTGTACAGAAAAATTCTTCAAAACATAGTACCTTTATATATAAGAAGTTTGTATGTCAGGATTCTATCACAGCTTAGCTGTCTGATTCTTCTGCTTCATATGGTATTATGTGGGGTCCCCTGGTGGTACCCAGTTGCTGTCTTGGACATTCTGAAGGAATCAAGACTTCTTTACTCACAGGTTTGGTGTTTTGATGGTAGCAGTTGAAAGTCTGGGCTCAGCTGGGCTCCTCTTTTTCTCCATGTAGTTGTAGGACCTCTTCATGTAGTCTCTTCAGTGGGATTTCAAACCTCTTACAAGGAGGCTCGGGTCTCCAAGAGATCAATGTGGGAACTGCCAGTCATCCTAAAGATGAGGTCTAAGGCTGGAATAGCGTGACTTCCACTGTGCACTTTTGGTTAAAATAGTCATAAGCCAGCCCAGATTGAAAAGGAAGGTAAATATAATTTATCTCTTGATGAGGATTTCCAAGCATCTGGCTCCTTTCAAGTACAAACAGAATATACTAAGGAAAGGAATCTTCCCCAAATCCCAAACTGTGAATATGTGTAGTTACATGACCTTTTCAGGTCACTGGAAAATTATTACTTATGGTCAAACTATTCTTTCACCTCAGTGAACAAGCGCAGTCCTGCTGAACAAGCGCCGTCTAGAGAAGATTACTACTGGGTCAAATAACATTTTAAAAAGTAAGAGATCATTATAGATTTCTCCCTATGAAAATCTGATATACTGAACTGCTATTTCACTGGTACCTTGACCTCTGTTCCTTTTGTGAGCACTTGGATTGTGCTTGCCTTCTAAGGCAATTCCTCAACTATTTGCTTGATATTCATGTTCTTGGCTTTTCTCAAACACTAAATTCTATATTTATTTGTTGAATGTTGTAGATGTGTATCCCAGGCAACAGATGCAATATACCCTGTTGTCCTGGCAGCACACAAACTTTAAGTACTTCAGTGCTTCTCCTAACCCTGTTAAGATGGTTTTTTTGGCACTTACTGACAGTAAGTGCAGTAACATGAAAGATGCCTTTTGGCATTGATTTGGCTTTACAGTCAGAAGACCAAAAGAGACTACCTTTCAACATTGTGTGCTGGGATTGTTGATCTAATCTGATCTATACAGGGGCTCATATAATGATGCAAGTTGTGTTAGGCAGGCATCTGGAACTGTCTGGCTGAATGAAAGTTATTGGAAATCAGAACACATCAGGCAAAATTAGCATAGCAGTTAAATGGCGCCAATACAGGTGCAATATTGGCTGACTGCTAGAATATGTCCCATGGCCACACAGTCACACTCAGTAAAAGAATAAAAAGTTATGTAGGAATGGTGTGAGAACAGGAAATGTCATAGACTACTGATGAAGTAGCCATGATAGGGTGGAATTTATTCCAGCACTTACAAAACCTACCAAGATACATTTCTAAGTATTTTGAAACATTTTGGGTCAGAAGAGGAAAGACAGAATGAGAAGTGAAATGTAGTTTCTAAATTTTACTTTGGAATTTCTTTCTCTGCTTCTGTACTTCAATTCAATAAGCATTTACTGGGAACCTTTCTACACTGCTAATGGGAACATAAATTGGTACAGCTGCTATGGAAAACAGTATGGAGGTTCCTTAAAAACTAAAAATAGAACAGTCACATGATCCAGCGATTCATATCTGGAGAATATCGTATTTTGAAAAGATACACGCACTCCCAATGTTCCCTGTAGCACTATTCACGATAGCCAATGCATGGAAGCAGCCTAAATGTCTATCAAAGGATGAATGGGTAGAGAACATTGGTACATGTAGACAGTGGAATATTACTCAACCATGAAAAACAATGAAATAATGCCATTTGCAGCAACATGGATGGACCTAGAGGTTACCACACTAAGTGAAGTAAATCAAAGACAAATATCATATGATATTACTTATGTATGAAATCTAAAAAACGGATACAAATGAACTTATTTACAAAACAGAAACAGACACACAGAGTTTGAAAACAAACTTCTGGTTACCAAAGGGAAAAGTGGGGGAAAGGGAAAAAGTGGGGGAAAGTAAGAGGTTGGGGTTAACATATACACACTACTATATATACAATATACAATCAACAGGGACCTACTGTATAATAGCATAGGGAACTCTACTCAATAACTTGTAATCATCTATGTGGGAAAAGAAACTGAAAAAAAGAAACTGTAAAAAGTTACACGTATATGTATAACTGAATCACTTTGTACACCAAGTAACACAACATTGTTATAGTTCAGTTCAGTTCAGTTCAGTCGCTCAGTCGTGTCTGACTCTTTGCGATCCCATGAATCGCAGCACCCCAGGCCTCCCTGTCCATCACCAACTCCCGGAGTTCACTCAGACTCATGTCCATCCAGTCAGTGATGCCATCCAGTCATCTCATCCTCTGTTGTCCCCTTCTCCTCCTGCCCTCAATCCCTCCCAGCATCACAGTCTTTTCCAATGAGTCAACTCTTTGCATGAGGTGGCCAAAGTACTGGAGTTTCAGCTTTACCATCATTCCTTCCAAAGAAATCCCAGGGCTGATCTCCTCAGAATGGACTGGTTGGATATCCTTGCAGTCCAAGGGACTCTCAAGAGTCTTCTCCAACACCACAGTTCAAAAGCATCAATTCTTCTGCTCTCAGCCTTCTTCACAGTCCAACTCTCACATCCATACATGACCATAGGAAAAACCATAGCCGTGACTAGACGGACCTTTGTTGGCAAAGTAATGTCTCTGCTTTTGAATATGCTATCTAGGTTGGTCATAACTTTCCTTCCAAGGAGTAAGCGTCTTTTAATTTCATGGCTGCAGTCACCATCTGCAGTGATTTTGGAGCCCCCCAAAATAGTCTGACACTGTTTCCCCATCAATTTCCCATGAAGTGATGGGACTGGATGCCATGATCTTAGTTTTCTGAATGTTGAGCTTTAAGCCAACTTTTTCACTCTCCGCTTTCACTTTCATCAAGAGGCTTTTTAGTTTCTCTTCACTTTCTGCCATAAGGGTGGTGTCATCTGCATATCTGAGGTTATTGATATTTCTCTCGGCAATCTTGATTCCAGCTTTTGCTTCTTCCAGCCCAGCGTTTCTCATGATGTACTCTGCATATAAGTTAAATAAGCAGGGTGACAATATACAGCCTTGACGTACTCCTTTTCCTATTTGGAATCAGTCTGTTGTTCCATGTCCAGTTCTAACTGTTGCTTCTGGACCTGCATATAGGTTTCTCAAGAAGCAGGTCAGGTGGTCTGGTATTCCCATCTCTTTCAGAATTGTCCACAGTTTATTATGATCCACACAGTCAAAGGCTTTGGCATAGGCAATAAAGCAGAAATAGATGTTTTTCTGGAACTCTCTTGCTTTTTCCATGATCCAGCGGATGTTGGCAATTTGATCTCTGGTTCCTCTGCCTTTTCTAAAACCAGCTTGAACATCTGAAAGTTCACAGTTCACGTATTACTGAAGCCTGGCTTGGAGAATTTTGAGCATTACTTTACTAGTGTGTGAGATGAGTGCAATTGTGTGGTAGTTTGAGCATTATTTGGCATTGCCTTTCTTTGGGAGTTAACACAATAAAAAACAAAAAATTAAAATAAGAAACAAGCATTTATTAACTTAACCAGTTGAACATGTTTTCCGTTATTTGTACATTCCATGGGATTTACTGAGACATTGCTACATATGAGGCACAGGGCCAGGAGCTAGACACTTGCTGGTGAGCAAAAGTAGGCACAGTTTCAGGCTCAAGGGAGCTTTTAGACTACTTAGGGAGATAAGTAAATAAATAGTATATAATTGCAATTGAGATAAGTGTTAGTAATATTAATGGGTACCTAAATGCTCATATTTTAAAATCTCCACATTTCAGAGTGTTTACATGATAAAAAGTTGGTTTCTTACTCATTCTATAGCTCAGCATGGTTGTTCCTGTATTACGCAGCAATCTAGGTAGCTCTTTATGGGCAACAACTCAGGAACAGAAGTACCATTCATCTTACAACTCAGCTCTTTTCCAGAACTTAACTTCAGTTCACATTCTGTTGTTCACAATTTGGTCACATGATCAAGGTGGGGGTGGGGACAGAAAATAGAATTTAGTTGTGTGTGCCAAGGAGGAGAATAACTTTTAACCATCTACCAAATTCTGTGAATGAAAAGAACATGTGCTTTCAGATGTGATAAAGAAAACAAGTATAAGACAATATCATCATGAAACTTACAGTTTTGTTGGTGAAATATGCTAATGAAATATTTAAATAATACTGCAAGGCAATCTGCATTGGAATGAAATAGAGTATCAGAGGAGAAATATTTTGCCATTTTTGAATATAATCCCATTCTTTACGTTAAAAAAAAATGGAAGTCCAAGCTTTTGTGATCCAGGAACATGGGATATCTTTCCATTTGTTTGCATCTTTAATTTTTTAAAAATCAAAGTCTTATAGTTTTTATTGTATAGATTTTTCACTTCCTTGGGTAAATTTATTCTTAAGTATTTTATTGTCTTTTTTGCTTTTTAGAGTGAGATTATTTTCTTTGTCAGATATTTCATTGCTAGTTTATAGAACTATAATTGATTTCTGTATATTGATTTTATATTATGCAACTCAGCTGAGTTTATTAATTCCAACAGTTTTCTAGTAGAGTCTTTAGGATCTTCTATATATAAGAGCATATCATCTTCAAACAAAGGCAACTTTACTTCTTCCTTTCTGATTTGATTGCCTTTATTTTCTTGCTCTATGTCTCTAGCTAGGACTTCCAGTACAATGTTTAATAAGAGGAGTGATAGTGGGCACTCTTGTAAAAGTATTAAGTTGATGCAAAAGTAATAGTGGTTCAGATCCTGAATTTTAAATCATTATAACTAGGCTTAAACACATCTTTATTAATCAAAATAGGAACCATTACAATCAACACATTTCTGCCAATGAGAACTAAGTTTGTTTATTTGTGTAGCATAAAAATCCTTGTTTTGAGATTCTTGGAAAGCATTTTTCTGTGACCTGATGGTTGTGAAAACATTTTCCCTGCAAAAATGCTGTTGAGATGCTTGAAGAAGTGGTAGCTGGTTCGAGAGAGGTCAGGTGCATATGGTAGATGAGGCAAAACTTTGTAGTCCAATCTATTAAACTTTCGAAGCATTGGTTGTGTGATGTGCGGTCGGGCATTGCCATGGAGAAGTGGACCCTTTCTGTTGACCAATGCTTGCTGCAGGCATTGCAGTTTTCAGTGCATCTCATCTTCTTACTGAGCATTCCTCTCAGATATAATGCTTTCACCAGGATTCAGAAAACTGTAGTGGCTCAGGCTGGCTGCAGACCACCAACAGTGACCATGACCCTTTTCTTGGTGAAAGTTTGGCTTTCGGAAGTGCTTTGGAGCTTCTTCTTGGTCCAGCCTCTGAGCTGATCATTGCTGGTTGTCATATAATATCCACTTTTCATCACACATCACAATCTGATTGAGAAATGGTCCATTGTTGTTGCGTAGAGTAAGATTACACTTGACAAAGATGATTTTTTTTCTTTGATTTCCAGTCAGCTCATGAGGCCCCTACTTACTGAGCCTTTTCACCTTTCTAACTTGCTTCAAATGCCAAATGACTATAGAATGATTAATGCTGAGTTCTTGGGCAACTTCTTGTTTAGTTGTAGGAGGATCAGCTTCAATGATGCTCTTGGCTGTTGTCAACTTCCAATGGCTGGTCACTGCGCTCCTCATCTTCAAGACTCTCATCTCCTTTGCAAAGCTTCTTGAACCACCCCTGTGCTGTACGTTCATTAGCCTTTCCTGGGCCAAATGCATTGCTGATATTACAAGTTGTCTCCGTGGCTTTATGACCATTCTGAACTTGAATAAGAAAATCACTTGAATTTGCTTTTTGTCTAATATCATTTCCATAAATACATAGAAAATAAACAGCAAGTAATAAGGCCATTAGCAAAAACCATAAACAAAGAAATGCACATTAAAATGGTGTATAGCACAACCACATTTATTTAAGAATGTATTCCAATATAAAATGGCAGATTTCAACAACGTAAAACCACAATTGCTTTTACACCAACCTAGGCAATGGCACCCCACTCCAGTGTTTTTGCCTGGAAAATCTCATGGATGGAGGAGCCTGGTAGGCTGCAGTCCATGGGGTCGCTAACAGTCGGACACGACTGAGCGACTTCACTTTCACTTTTCACTTTCATGCATTGGAGAAGGAAATGGCAACCCACTCCAGTGTTCTTGCCTGGAGAATCCCAGGGACGGGGGAGCCTGGTGGGCTGCTTCTGTGGGGTCGCACAGAGTTGGACACGACTGAAGCGACTTAGCAGCAGCAGCAGCAATACTTGAGTAGGTAAAATGGCTAGTATCACAACTGGGTTACATATTTTTCAGAGAAATTTGTAATGCTCAGTGTTCATGTCCTTACCTACAAAATTGGTTCTTTTTTCTATTTACCAGCAGATAAGCCCACATTTCCACTTAGAGGTGCTTATTACCAATTCCCAGTGTTGAAACTTCTTTTGAGAAAGTCAATCAAACGGGCCTGGATACTCCATCAAATTTCACTGTCCACAGCTGGTGAATACTATGTGCCAGACAAACTCATGCATTAAGTGTGACCTTGCTCTATTGGTTTTTTAGTTTAGGGCCAAAACTCTTACAAATACATTTTAGACCTATCTTTCTTGGATGCTTGGCAATGTGTCATTTGGCCATGGAGGCTGACAGAATTGAGCAGCTTGCACCATCAGGTATGCTGGGAGCTGAAGCTGGGCTAGCTTTAAAGTCACTCATTTAGGAGAGAGTAGTAACCTTCATTGTGTATCTCTATACATTATTAAAAATCTCTTATACTAAAAAAAGTCAAAGTTTGGCCAATTTTTTGGAGACAGTTTCTGAGATGAGAGAAGGAGTTGGAGGTAATCTAGTAGAGACTGTCATCACTAGACAATTTGGTACCTATGTGTTGTCCAGTCTTTATATTACGTTTTCTGAAAGTGATATGAATAGTATGTAATTTGCAAATCAGGGGGTTGGATAATTGAGGGTGGGCACAGTTTTAATATGAGTAACACTTAGTGGATTGATAGGATTAGGTAGTGCCTCTCAAAATATACATTGTAGATGTTTTGTTTCCTAATCCCCTAGAGAGTCTAATGAAAGGAAGATTCCTGGGCCACTTCTAGATTAAGACTGAAACTTGGGTTTTTGACCTCTGAACCTGCATGTTAAACAGAATTCCCTTTATTTTAAAGAATGACTGCTTGAGAAGGATGGAGAAAAAGCTAAACAATGGTATTGGAATATAAAGCATCAAATTACTCTTGTACATTTCTTGTGCATGTTAATTTATCAAGTAAAAATTTACTTAATAATTCCAGATTTGGATCTATTAAAAGGCTGTCTCTATATATGATCAGATCAAATATATTATTTATTCTTGCTTCTTTCAGACAAGTAGTCAAAAAAAATCATTTGTCTGCTCTGATTGCTGTTTGCTAGAATCAGCTGTCATGGATTATGTTAGGCATGTCAGAGGCCTTGTGAGAATCAGCTGTCAGGCATGAAATAGAATTGTACAGTTGCTATGGGTCAAAGAAGAGAGCGTTTTTGCTCTTGGAATTTTGACATTGTGTCAAGGGTTGTATAACTAGTTATATTTAACAAAGTGAGGTTCCAAGAAAGTCCCACGAAAAATTCTAAAGCACTGAAATATCTCTTGATTATGAAATACTCATATTATGAGTCTAATATTCCTTATGGTAATTAGGAGATACTAAGTAAACATTTTTCATGCTAAATCCTGATCCTAAGATATTTATGAAGGCTTTTAGGAGGACTCATACTTGAAACTGTGAATTGGACTTTCTTGAAATTATTATATATTCTAAGTAGATGCTACTGTTAATTATGTTGACTTTTTAACTGATAATATTAAAAACTATAGAAAGAGTTCAGTAAGTTCTTTTGGAATTAATGCTCAGTTAAGAATCCAGAAAGAAAAGTGAAAGTAAAAGTTGCTCTGCTATTGCTACTGCTAAGTCGTTTCAGTCGTGTCCGACTCTGTGCTACCCCATAGACGGCAGCCCACCAGGCTCCCTCGTCCCTGGGATTCTCCAGGTAAGAACACTGGAGTGGGTTGCCATTTCCTTCTCCAATGCATGAAAGTGAAAAGTGAAAGTGAAGTCGCTCAGTCGTGTCCGACTATTAGGGACCCCATGGACTGCAGCCTACCAGGCTCCTCTGTCCATGGGATTTTCCAGGCAAGAGTACTGGAGTGGGGTGCCATTGCCTTCTCCCAAAAGTCACTCAGTCATGTCCAACTCTTTTCGACCCCATGGACTATACAGTCCATGGAATTATCCAGGCCAGAATACTGGAGTGGGTAGCCTTTCCCTTCTCCAGGGGATCTTCCCAACCTAGGGATTGAACCCAGGTCTCCCACATTGCAAATGGATTTTTTACTAGCTAGGTCACCAGGGAAGCCCAAGAATACTGGAGTGGTTAGCCTATCCCTTTTCCAGCAGATCTTCCGGATCCAGAGTCCCCTGTATTACAGGCAGATTTTTCAACAGTGGAGCTACCAGGGAAGTCCTAGAATTCTTGGTTAATAAATGCCAAATTATGAAATTACCAATCTTGGCATGCGATCAGTAGTGGGGCATGCTAACGATGCTAAGACTCTCATTTCCTTCTCTTAGCTTCTACCTATTCAGAGGTCACATGTTAGCCACACAGAATACATTTGGCTTGTGGATATATCTAATTTGGAAAACAGAGCTCGTTAACTTTTTTAATTAAATGAAACAATATGAAAATTGGATGATTCCACATAAAAACTCAGCTTTCTGGATTCTCATGAAAAGTCAGTTATAAGCCACGTTCCCCTGTGGCAGAGGTCAAGAATTGCCCTGAGTGGATGCACAAGTGCTCTCCAGCATGAACCTGTTTACTCATTTATACTAACCCGCTTCTGAGTTTGTGAAACTTCAAAGGCTTGAGGCTCTTTCTTGTTAAAGTGATCTGTCCATCCTTTTAAATTTCCAGTATGCTTCACTTAGGATCCTCTCAAGGGGACAACTTACTCTGTAAGGAAAAACAAGCCTCTTGATTACATTTAGTAAAGATGCATGTATATAAGAAATACACAAAAGTGCACAGAGGCACACAAAATCCATCTAGATTTATTAAGCTTAAAAGATGTATTCCTTTTTTCTGTTGGGATAAGAGCCAGAGTCAGTAAAATGAAATATAATAGGGAGATATGTGAACTCCTAGATTTACTTAGGTATGGATACACAAATTCAAATGCATATGTACAAAGTCAATTAAGAAATGCAAAGCCATGGATATATAATTTGGCAGTATTTTTATGAAGATAGTATCAGTAAGTGAAAAGTTCAATGTGCATCAGTAGAGTGATATGACTACTTTTAAAAGGTTGCAAAAAGAGGCGTTTTAAGAGAAATGTACAAGGGATGGAAACTGTGGTCTTTGGACTCTGTATTTGGAAACTGGATATGGAGGGATATTTTCTCTGAAGTATTCAAAAGACATTGATCACAGAGTTTCAGGAAATGTGAGAACAGGTGACTGAGATGGAGAAGGGTCTAGCATTATGTCATATAAGGAATGATTGACAAAGCCATAGGTTTTGATTAGAGAAGATGGAAACAGGTTAGGGAAAATAGATACGGCCTTTAAATATTTGAAGAGCTGTTATACATCTGAGGGTGTACACTTATACTCTATGACTCCAAGGAAGAGAAAATGAGAAAGACTCATGTAGTTTTTAAACTGTGGGAGAAGGCAAACTGCAGATTGTTCAGACAAGTAACACTGAAGACTGTGTATTGAGAACTAAAAAATCCATGTTAACAGATGGATTCAGACCACTTGGTAAAGACATCATGATACAAGGGCCAAGACAGACAAAGCAGAGTGTTGAAAGGTAACTTTGTCTTTTATTAGAATTGTAGAAGTTCCTAAAAGTTACAAAGACATCAGACAGAAAAAAGCCTAATTAAAACTACTTTGAGTCCTAGCATTTAGATAAAGACTATTAACAATTTTGGTTATAGGCTTTCAAATTCCTTATAAGACATTATACATAAAAAATTCTTTGTCAAAATTGAGATTCTACTATAGAAATTTTCCTGTAGTGTTTCTTTCATTTTTTGAAGATGTTATTTATTTATTTTTTTGGCCACACAACATGTGGGATCTTAGTTTCCACACTGGAGATTGAACCCACCCCATCAGCAGTGGAAGGGTGAGCCTTAACCACAGGATTGCCAGGGAAGTCCCAAGTGGTGTTTCTTTTTCTGCTTCAAAATACAAAATGCCTTCTTCTTTCACATTTATGTGTGTATTTAAATTATCAGTACCATGTTTTATTATACTATATTTCTATATAGTAATTAAAAGTTAAAAATTAATTTGTCATTGGAAATCTATACTGTTTCCTATTGTGAGAAATTACGAAAAATGATGAAATATATAGTTATGTCTATAGGATATATTTCTCAAGTGGGATGATAGTGTCAAAGTACACATTCTTTTTAGGGACTGTGACATATATTACAAGTATGCCTACAAAAAATGTTTCACAATTTATATTCCTACCAGCTGGTAATGATGGAGACATTTTCTGAACATTTATATTAAATTCAATATTATCATTGAATTTAAAAGTTTTTTCCAAGTTTAAATTTTTCTGCACTTATATATATATTTATTTATTATTAAAATTTTGTATATATTTAGCATGTTACATTTATATTTACTTTTTAAATAAATGTATATTCATATGTTTAGCCGATATTTTTAGATATTCATCTTTTCTTATTTTCAGAAGTTTTTTTTTAGGCTATTAGCCCATTGTCTTCATATGGTTAAATAGGTCTTCTTGTTTATCATTTATATTTCAAGCTTATTTGCAATATATACCCATATATCAATAACGGATGAATCTAAGATTTTATCCTACTTGGAAGCTAATGAGTTAGCTTGTCACAATTTCATGGACATTGGCAAAAGACATAAGAGTTCTGGATCAGAGAAAATGTATAGTTGAATACTTAAAGCAATAGTAGTCGACAGAATGTCAGCAGTTTTCATAAGCTGATTTTACAAGCCCCAGTTCCCACAGGGCAACATGACAAGGGCCAGGTGATATTTGCACATGTAACATCCTTATTTTACAGGATAGTAACCCCAAACTTGGAGAAGGCAATGGCACTCCATTGCAGTATTCTTGCCTGGAAAATCCCATGGATGGAGGAGCCTGGTGGGCTGCAGTCCATGGGGTCGCTGAGAGTCGGACACGACTGAGTGACTTCACTTTCACTTTTCACTTTCATGCATTGGAGAAGGCAATGGCAACCCTCTCCAGTGTTTCTGCCTGGAGAATCCCAGGGACGGGGGAGCCTAGTGGGCTGCCATCTATGGGGTCGCACAGAGTCGGACATGACTGAAGCGACTTAGCAGCAACCCCAAGTTTAGAAAACCCCAATATTTTATAATAGAAAGAATTTTGATCAGTATTTGCCCTAGAGGGAGACATACATGTTGGAGAGCAGACAAACATACCCTATCTCTATTTCCCAAGGCTGTTGCTGAATAAACATTCTTGAAAAGCTAATTCAGAAAAGCTTTTCAGTGTTTTGGTTCCCAAAACATGCAAGAATATTAGGGACCAATGGAGAACTGTATTCTGACAATATGTGCCACAAGTAATTCCAAAACTATATAGTAGAATTTATCACTCTTAAATAGTTCCTTTTATTATTAGACTGAAAAGGTTTCCCCCTTTTTTGAGATTGTTATTAAACTGCTGTCAGAGAATTCCCACTCTAGTACTTATCAGAAGTTACTACTAATGTGTTCCGACAGAAGAGATCTGCTTCATGAAGGGATTTCCAGGTCCCCCATTTTGTCTTGAATATTCAAACAAATGATTTTTTATATTATTAATAATAAACTATTTGTTTTACTATATAAATAACTCCCCAATTCACGTATAATTCATACAGGAAGATACGCCTTGTTCATCCTTTAGCTTTGATAATTCTGCCACACCACATTCCTTATAAAAATTTACTAATATATATTTAGTACCAACTGCCTGTCAGTAATTGTTCCAATTACTTCACAATTAGTTCATTTTGTTCTTGCAATAATCTGAGATAGGTACTATTCTCCCAGTTTCACAAATGCATAACTGAGACTCAGAGGCAACAAGAAATTTATTCAAGATCAAATTCTTGAACTTGAGAATTATAATCAGAGTTCATCTGATTTCAACAAGGAATTTTTCTATTGTCTCATGTCCTTGGAAGTAAAGGACAAATTTAGGTATACAATTCATCAGAGGTGATCCTATACAATGTTGACTTTTTGTGTATCTGTAACCCATCTAATAAAAGTTACAAACCACAAGGGAGAAGAAATGCTTTCTCACACACACACACACACACACAGACACACACAGTGTATTGCATGTACTTTCAGTATTATTTTAAATGACATATTTGATATTAATTTATAGTGGTATAGGATGAGCTATATGCATTTTATGTTCAGTCATTTACTGTGTTTTTCTTTATCCTTTAGTTCTTTAAATCTTCTGGCAGCAGATATTTTTTAAAGTTAACTTATCATCAAATGCTTAGGGAAAATGCTCAGTGAGATAAAATTAGAGCATCTATAGTTGAATCACACTTGGGAGATGGGATTATTTGGCCTTACCTTTATCCATTAATGTGGAACCAGAATGGAATCTGCTTACAATGATGGACTGTGGAATCAGAGAGCTGGATTCCAAATCCTGGCTCCACACAATAGTTATTTTATAAATATTTAGCAACTGGTAATGAGGGCATTGTCCAGTCAGAATGGATGGAGGCCGTGAAGACCTGAGATAGCTGCACCAGCTTGTAACCAACTCTGGCTCTGTCGCTCCACTAGCCATGCTTTTATTTGTAAAATGAGCAGGAGCAGTCGTCATTATCTCACAGGGTTTTTATGAGTATTAGATGTGATAATATAAATAAAGTACTTAGGACAATGTTTGGTAGAAAGAGGTACTCATTGTCTATCATCAGTAGTAGAAGCAGCAGCATTATGACTAATAGTTGAGCTCTGGAGGAACTTCAGAATTTTAGTTAAAATGTTTAAAACTCTCTGCCTAAGGGAAGACGGGGAAGACCTTGTTAAATTTGTGAATGGTGCAAGTCTCTAAAGAATATCATTTGGATTGAAGAATTAAGGATCAGAGAGATGTTGAAAAACCAGCAAGAAAGGAAGGAACTAATACAATGATATTCAGTAGGGATAAATACCAAGTTCTGCCTTTTAGTTATTCTATTAAAAAAAACCTACCTGTTTATAGAAATGGGGGGAAACAAGAATGAAGGGGATTCTAGTGAAAAATACTCCAGGATTTTAGCTAAACAGTCAATAGGAAATGTGTTATTGCCCCTAACTATGGTTGATAGGATTTCTGACACAGTGGCCACGTTAGTGCTATCACTCCCAGTGGACATATCACACCTGAAACATATTGAGTACCAGGCACTAGGCTGTAGATAGACACATGGATGTATCAGATTTATTCAGAAAACTGTGAAGGAGGGTGAATACTGAAGATTCTTGAAACCAGGAAGGGTAACCAGGCATGTTTTGCTGAGTCAAGCAGAGACCTAAGGGAGAGCTGATGCTGATTTTCTAATGTTTGGCTAGCTTTCACATGGATGAGTTGACTGTGCTCTGTCAGGAAGGAATAGAACCAATCAGTGAAATTCATAGAAAGGCAAAGTTCAGCTCTACATAAAACATGCCTAAAATAGATCTCCCTGCTTACAGATGAGGGAACTTGTTCTTTTTAAGTTGTGTTCAAAACCAGAGGGTGTAGCAGTTGGGTGAAGAATGCTGTAAAGGGAATGTTGTCATTGGTGAGAAGTTAGTAATCTCTTTATTTCCTTTCTAAAACGCTTTAAATGTATAATTTCAAGTTATGATCCAAGTTGTCTATGAATAATGAATGGAAAAATGAAGAAAGAGTATAAAAGGAGAATAAAAATATTTTAGTTATCCCAGAAAGAAGAGTTTATCTCAACATAAGAATTTTCTAACAACTAGAATTGTGGAAGCACACAATAGGCAGCTTTCTGACAAAGTGAGTTTCTACCTTTGGAACTTTTACTGGATGATGTCGTTATTTATTCTTGGCAAGTGATGGGTACTTGGAAAATTTCATTCCCTTGAATGAATTATCTCCTGTCAGGAATGTTGTTTGAAGGATTCTTGAAATTTTGGAAGATGTACTAGGTGAAATTTCTAAGGTTTCCAGTTCTAAAGTTTATTTGTATTGTGTCTGTCTTGTATCCAAGTGTATTTTATCTTATTTGTTCCATATTGAATTCTCTCAATGCCCACCTGAGAAATCACTCTGTTTACTAAAACCAAATCAATATTATATGAACCAAACATGATTGCTGTTCCAGAAGTTCTTTATTGCTTTTACAGAGTGGCTTAGTTTACTTTGATTTTATTATAAATACATTTTAGTGATGTTTGTTCGTTCTTAGATTTCTTCGCTTATCCCCAAATCTTGTAAATGTAGAAGATAGTACTGGGGCTTCAGATACTCATTAGTATTATAGAGTATGTTTGAAGACAGATTTTTCTCTGCAAAATATATGGATTAGAACTTTCAGTTCAAAAGAATATATAATTATCAGTTATTAGATATTTAATTATTAGGTCACAATATATCTTTGACTTTTATTATTATGAAAGTTATATTAATTTATAAAATAGAATAAAAACCATACACATGAAGAGGAAAATAAATATCACTTACTGTTTTAGTTTCCCAGGGCTGCCTGAACACATGACCTCAAATTTGGTGACTTAAAACAACAAAACAATGTGTTCTCTCACAGTTCTGTAGACAAGAAATCCAAAATCAAGGTGTCAACAACTCTGGGGAAGAATCCTGCCTTGCTTCTTCCTAGCTTCTGGAAGCTCCCAGCAATCATTGGCGTTCCTTTGTGACTGTATCACCCCAATCTGCCTTTGTCTTCACATGGCCTTCTTCTGCTTTGTCTTTGTGTATCATCTCTTTTTATAAGGGCACTAGTCATTGGATTTATTGCCCACCCTAATCCAGTCTGGCCTCATCTTAGCTAATTACATATGCGTGAGTGCTTAGTCACTTCAGTAGAGTCTGACTCTCTGCAACCCTATGGATCACGGCCTGCCAGGCTCCTCTCTCCATAGGATTCTCCAGGCAAGAATACTGGAGTGGGTTGCCATTTCCTTCTCCAATAATACATGCAAAGGCTCTATTTCCAAATAAAGCCACATTCTGTGGTTTCACATGTATATGGCTTTTGAGGGGACTCTATTCAATCCACTATACCTAAAATCTAATTTTAGGTATATAAAGTATTTTGATACACATGCTTTCATTTTTATTTCTTTCAGGTCTATTATGAAACTGGGATCTTGGTACACATACTGCTTTGGACCTGCTTACTTCATTTGATATTGTGAATTGGTACTGTGGCATTAATTAATTATCTACACTTCACATTTCCAGTGTACCAAGTATCAACCAATACTCTATTGATGAATTAGGTGGTATATTGTCCCCTCCTTTTTGTTATTATAAATAAGGTTATGAGAACTTCCTTGTATATAAATCTTTGGATAAATCAGTGATTGTTTCTTGTGATATGAAGTTCTATGCTACATGTACAATTGTTTGGTTCAAGAGTGTATATTTTTTACAAGACATTTTAATAATATTCAGCTTATACCATCTGATATTCTGAATGGCAGGTCAGTAGACTGTGTTTATGTCTTTTTGAAAAGAACTTAGTTCTGGGAAAAATTTTATTAAACTTCCAGCACGTCATCTTGTCAATGTTTACGTCAATATTTAATATATTAATGCTATGAGTAGTTTATGTTCCAGGTTAGATCTTGAAATAGGTAGTTTTGACTTTGGGCAAATATTGTATATGACTAATGTCAGACTTTATTTTTTGGGGCTCCAAAATCACTACAGATGGTGACTGCAGCCATGAAATTAAAAGACGCTTACTCCTTGGAAGATAAGTTATGACCAACCTAGATAGCATATTGAAAAGCAGAGATATTACTTTGCCAACAAAAGTTTGTCTAGTCAAGGCTATGGTCTTTCCTGTGGTCATGTATGGATGTGAGAGTTGGACTGTGAAGAAAGCTGAGCGCCGAAGAATTGATGCTTTTGAACTGTGGTGTTGGAGAAGACTCTTGAGAGTCCCTTGGACTGCAAGGAGATCCAACCAGTCCATTCTGAAGGAGATCAGCCCTGGGATTTCTTTGGAAGGACTGATGCTAAAGCTGAAACTCCAGTACTTTGGCTACCTCATGTGAAGAGTTGACTCATGGGAAAAGACTCTGATGCTGGAAGGGATTGGGGACCAGAGGAGAAGGGAATGACACAGGATGAGATGGCTGAATGGCATCACTGACTCGATGGACGTGAGTCTGAGTGAACTCGGGGAGTTGGTGATGGACAGGGAGGCCTGGCGTGCTGCGATTCATGAGATCGCAAAGAGTTGGACACAACTGAGCGACTGAACTGAACTCAATCTGAAAGGACTGCTTCCCTTTCTGTCTTCTCTAACCCCAGTCATTTCCATGTGTGTTTTGTCATCAGCCATAGTATGGATTCTAGAGATGGTTTTTAGCAAGCAGATAGTACAATGTACCTAAGGCTTTAAGGCTTCCTTTCCACTGTGCTTTGAAAGCTAGACGTATGACCAGAAATGTGTACAGTACTTCTAAAAAGTGATCAGAATCATTTTTTATGTCAAAATAAATGCATTGAAGATATACTTTTAGGATTTTAAACTTTTTGAAACCAAATCATTTGTTTATTCTTTTAATAGAAACATTATTTCTATTTTGGTAGGCGAGGCATAAATTTAGATGCTTAGAGGTATAGGTCATATGAATCAGGAAAGCTAAGAAATTATGAATGCTGTAAATCCTATAAACAGACTGAAAACAATTCTTCTGATGTTGTTGCTGTTCAGTTGCAAGTCGTGTCTGACTCTCTGAGACCCCATGGACTGCAGCAAGCCAGGCCTCCCTATCGCCCACCATCTCCTGGAGTTCGCCCAAGTTCATGTCCTTTGAATTAGAGATGCTTCTGATGTGCCCACATCTAAAAAAGCATGTTTTACTCATTTCTATTTTCTTGCTATGTGTGAAAAATGGGACTATAGTTGCCAGGTAGGAATTTTTTAAGCAAAATCCAGATATTCAAAAATTTTTGTTAAAATCCCAATTTTTAATCATAGATAAATTAAAATTGTGGAAAAATTTTATAGGAAAAAAACCATACTTTTGTGGATAATATTTGCCTTTATTGTTCTAAATTTTGACTTTTGTTTATTGAAGTGTTCACTTTTCTGATGAGTTTATTGTTGCATTTTTTTAAAGCCAGAGTTTTAGTTTGACACCCCTCACCCTTAATTAACTAAAAGGCACTGCGCATAGGGGAAAAAGATATTCAGATTGTTGTGGTATACTTTCCAAGCATGCTAGCATGCAGCTGGTCAACCTTAAAATTGTAATGTCAACTTAAATCCCTTTTTTGGCAGTCAATTATTTTTGTCTTTCAAACACTTCAAAGGGTCAAAAAAGGAATTTT
Source organism: Bos indicus (assembly GCF_029378745.1). Taxonomy (NCBI): domain Eukaryota; kingdom Metazoa; phylum Chordata; class Mammalia; order Artiodactyla; family Bovidae; genus Bos; species Bos indicus. The sequence continues at coordinate 16,412,885 of NC_091761.1, read as the reverse complement.
ACTCTTCATACACAAAAGCCCTCAGTCTTAGTTATTGGAAAAAGATAGGAGTCTCAATAATTAGACATGGAGGAAATCAGGATATCCAACTAATAAGTCAATTGATTTCATTTACAATGAATGATATAGATGAACTATATTTAAAGGCATTGACTTACATAGTGGATTGTATATTGAAATTAAGGTCATCAGATCAGATCAGTCGCTCAGTCGTGTCCAACTCTTTGCAACCCCATGAATCGCAGCACGCCAGGCCTCCCTGTCCATCACCAACTCCTGGAGTTCACTGCGACTCATGTCCATTGAGTCAGTGATGCCATTCAGCCATCTCATCCTCTGTCGTCCCCTTCTCCTCCTGCCCCCAATCCCTCCCAGCCTCGGAGTTTTTTCCAATGAGTCAACTCTTCACATGAGGTAGCCAAAGTATTGGAGTTTCAGCTTGAGCATCATTCCTTCCAAAGAAATCCCAGGGCTGATCTCCTTCACAATGGACTGGTTGGATCTCCTTGCAGTCCAAGGGACTCTCAAGAGTCTTCTCCAACACCACAGTTCAAAAGCATCAATTCTTCGGTGCTCAGCCTTCTTCACAGTCCAACTCTCACATCCATACATGACCACAGGAAAAACCACAGCCTTGACTAGACAGACCTTTGTTGGCAAAGTAATGTCTCTGCTTTTGAATATGCTATCTAGGTTGGTCATAACTTATCTTCCAAGGAGTAAGCGTCTTTTCATTTCATGCCTGCAGTCACCACCTGCAGTGATTTTGGAGCCCCCAAAAAACAAAGTCTGACACTGTTTCCCCATCTATTTCCCATGAAGTGATGGGACCAGATGCCATGATCTTCGTTTCTGAATGTTGAGCTTTAAGCCAACTTTTTCACTCTCCTCTTTCACTTTCATCAAGAGGTTTTTTAGTTCCTCTTCACTTTCTGCCATAAGGGTAATGTCATCTGCATATCTGAGGTTATTGATATTTCTCTCGGCAATCTTGATTCCAGCTTGTGTTTCTTCCAGTCCAGCGTTTCTCATGATGTATCCTGCATATAAGTTAAATAAACAGGGTGACAATATACAGCCTTGACGTACTCCTTTTCCTATTTGGAACCAGTCTGTTGTTCCATGTCCAGTTCTAACTGCTGCTTCCAGACCTGCATACAAATTTCTCAAGAGGCAGATCAGGTGGTCTGGTATCCCCACCTCTTTCAGAATTTTCCACAGTTTACTGTGATCCACACAGTCAAAGGCTTTGGCATAGTCAATAAAGCAGAAATAGATGTTTTTCTGAAACTCTCTTGGTTTATCCATGATCCAGAGGATGTTGACAATTTGATCTCTGGTTCCTCTGCCTTTTCTAAAACCAGCTTGAACATCAGGAAGTTCACAGTTCACATATTGCTGAAGCCTGACTTGGAGAATTTTGAGCATTACTTTACTAGCGTGTGAGATGAGTGCAATTGTGCGGTAGTTTGAGCATTGTTTGGCATTGCCTTTCTTTGGGATTGGAATGAAAACTGACCTTTTCCAGGCCTGTGGCCACTGCTGAGTTTTCCAAATTTGCTGGCATATTGAGTGCAGCACTTTCACAGCATCATCTTTCAGGATTTGGAATAGCTCAACTGGAATTCCATCACCTCCACTAGCTTTGTTCGTAGTGATGCTTTCCAAGGCCCACTTGACTTCACATTCCAGGATGTCTGGCTCTGGGTCAGTAATCACACCATCGTGATTATCTGGGTCGTGAACATCTTTTTTGTACAGTTCTTCTGTGTATTCTTGCCATCTCTTCTTAATATCTTCTGCTTCTGTTAGGTCCATACCATTTCTGTCCGTTATCGAGCCCATCTTTGCATGAAATGTTCCTTTGGTATCTCTGATTTTCTTGAAGAGATCTCTAATCTTTCCCATTCTGTTGTTTTCCTCTATTTCTTTGCATTGATTGCTGAAGAAGGCTTTCTTATCTCTTCTTGCTATTCTTTGGAACTCTGCATTCAGATGTTTATATCTTTCCTTTGCTCCTTTGCTTTTCGCTTCTCTTCTTTTCACAGCTATTTGTAAGGCCTCCCCAGACAGCCATTTTGCTTTTTTGCATTTCTTTTCCATTGGGATGGTCTTGATCCCTGTCTCCTGTACAATGTCACGAACCTCATTCCATAGTTCATCAGGCACTCTATCTATCAGATCTAGGCCTTTAAATCTATTTCTCACTTCCACTGTATAATCCCAAGGGATTTGATTTAGGTAATACCTGAATGGTCTAGTGGTTTTCCCTACTTTCTTCAATTTAAGTCTGAATTTGGCAATAAGGAGTTCATGGTCTGAGCCACAGTCAGTTCCTGGTCTTGTTTTTGCTGACTGTATAGAGCTTCTCCATCTTAGGCTGCAAAGAATATAATCAATCTGATTTTGGTGTTGACCATCTGGTGATGTCCATGTGTAGAGTCTTCTCTTATGTTGTTGGAAGAGGGTGTTTGTTATGACCAGTGCATTTTCCTGGCAAAACTCTATTAGACTTTGCCCTGCTTCATTCTATATTCCAAGGCCAAATTTGCCTGTTACTCCAGGTGTTTCTTGACTTCTCACTTTTGCATTCCAGTCCCCTATAATGAAAAGGACATCTTTTTTGGGTGTTAGTTCTAGAAGGTCTTGTAGGTCTTCATAGAACTGTTCAACTTTAGCTTCTTCAGCATTACTGGTTGGGGCATAGACTTGGATTACTGTGATATTTATAATTTTAGTATTTTACTTTCCTTTTATAAAAGGTTAGCTAATGATACTATCCCTAAATGGATTTACTTTTATAATAATCCTATTCATAAAAACTTTATATATAAAAATTTCCCAAAGTGATCTTTATTATAATAAAGTTTATGATTTGCCACTCATATAATGATGACAAGTCTTAATATTATGGAACATGATTGAAGTACTAGAATAAAGTTGATAGTTTATTCTAACACCTATAATAGTTCTTTAGAGTTAATATTAAAATATTTTAAATTATTCCGCTATACATTGCTGATTATATGACATGCATCACAAGATCCTAAATATTTTAATTAGTTGTGTACTATTTTCTCGTACAAAACTGACAATTTAATTTGATGTCTTCAGTGTGTACTATGTCAATCCCAGTATTTACAAGCTAGTTTTCTTCCACTAGTTTAATTGTCAAGTAAAACAAACTGGTATATTTCTGACTATAATTGACTCTTTTGTCAATGGCCAGTCATGACTTGATTATCCTTACAGGGTCTCCTTATTTCTTGGTTCAGTCAAAAGCTACAAAAAGCTATTGACTAGAAAATGACTTGAACTCCAAGTGGTAATTGAACAAGGGAAAATTTAAAAGAAAATATGGACAGAAAGAGGTGTTAGAAAATTCACACATCTGTTGCTCATTTCATACTAGTGGTTTCTCAGAAACCACTAGTGTGTGAAATAGATAAGAAATTTGTAGAAGAGAAAAATAAGCATGACCTATAAAAGTGGATGAATTTACTGCTCGGCAGAAGTGATAATGCTGTCCAGATTGAGTTAATTTGGGGGGAAGGAATAACAGTGCAAATATTTTAATTTCAGCTTTTTTCACCTCTCATAGCTATATAACTAGTGGCATATGTTAAATGATATAAAGATATGCTTTTGGCTGACAAAGTTTAAATACTTAAAATTTTCATAAAATGGCATTGAGCTAATAGCAGACCACCTTACCTGCCTCCTGAGAAACCTGCATGCAGGTCGAGAAGCAACAGTTAGAACCATACATGGAACAACGTGTGTTAGTTGTTCAGTCATAGCCAACTTTTGCAACCCCATGGACTGTAGCCTACCATGCTCCTCCATCCATGGGATTTCCCAGGCAAGAACACTGGAGTGGGTTGCCGTTTCCTTCTTCAGCAGATCTTCCCAACCCAGGGACTGAACTCAGGTCTCCAATATTGTAGGCAAACTTTACCATCTGATCACCAGGGATGCCCTACATGGAACAATGGACTGGTTCAAAAGGGGGAAAAGAGTAAATCAAACCTGTATATTGACACCCTGCTTATTTAACTTACATGCAAAGTACATTATGCAAAATGCCAAACTTGATATAGCTCAAGGTAGAATCAAGATTGCTGGAAGAAATGTCAGTAACCACAGACATGCAGATGATACCACCCTAATGGCAGAAAGTGAAGAAGAACTAAAGAGCCTTTTGATGAAGGTGAAAAAGGAGAGTGAAAAAGTTGGCTTAAAGCTCAACATTCAGAAAACGAAGATCATGTCATCTGGTCCCATCACTTCATAGCAAATAGATAGGAAAAAAATGGAAATAATCACAGACTTTATTTCCCTGGGCTCCAAAATCACTTCAGATGGTGACTGCAGCCATGAAACTAAAAGACGCTGGCATCTTGGAAGAAAAGCTATGACTAACCTAGACAGCATATTAAAAAGCAGAGATGTTACGTTGCCAACAAATGTCCATCTAGTCAAAGCTAAGGTTTTTCCAGTAGTCATGTATGGATGTGAGAGTCGGACCATAAAGAAGGTTGAGCACCAAAGAATTGATGCTTTCTAACTGTGTGGATCACAATAAACTGTGGAAAATTCTGAAAGAGATGGGAATACCAGACCACCTGACCTGCCTCTTGAGAAATCTGTATGCAGGTCAGGAAGCAACAGTTAGAACTGGACATGGAACAACAGACTAGTTCCAAATAGGAAAAGGAGTACGTCAAGGCTGTATATTGTCACCCTGCTTATTTAACTTCTATGCAGAGTACATCATGAGAAATGCTGGGCTGGAAGAAGCACAAGCTGGAATCAAGATTGCTGGGAGAAATATCAATAAACTCAGATATGCAGATGACACCACCCTTATGGCAGAAAATGATGAGGAACTAAAAAGCTTCTTGATGAAAGTGAAAGAGGAGAGTGAAAAAGTTGGCTTAAAGCTCAACATTCAGAAAACGAAGATCATGGCATCTGGTCCCATCACTTCATGGCAAAGAGATAGGGAAACAGTGGAAACAGTGTCAGACTTTATTTTTTGGGGCTCCAAAATTACAGATGGGCAGATGGTGATTGCAGCCATGAAATTAAAGGACGCTTACTCCTTGGAAGGAAAGTTATGACCAACCTAGATAGCATATTGAAAAGCAGAGATATTACTTTGCTAACAAAGGTCCATCTAGTCAAGGCTATGGTTTTTCCAATGGTCATGTATGGATGTGAGAGTTGGACTGCAAAGAAAGGTGAGCACCGAAGAATTGATACTTTTGAACTGTGGAGCTGGAGAAGACTCTTGAGAGTCCCTTGGACTGCAAGGAGGTCCAACCAGTCCATCCTAAAGGAGATCAGTCCTGGGTGTTCATTGGAAGGAATGATGCTGAAGCTGAAACTCCAATACTTTGGCCACCTCATTCAAAGAGTTGACTCATTGGAAAAGACTCTGATGCTGGGAGGGATTGGGGGCAGGAGGAGAAGGGGACGACAGAGGATGAGATGGCTGGATGGCATCACTGACTCTATGGACATGAGTTTGAGTGAACTCTGGGAGTTGCTGATGGACAGGGAGGCCTGGCATGCTGTGATTCATGAGGTCACAAAGAGTCGGACACGACTGAGAGACTGAACTGAATTGTGGTGATGGAGAAGACTCTTGAGAGTCCCTTGGGCCACAAGGAGATGAAATCAGTCAATCCTAAAGGAAATCAGTCCTGAATAGTGAAGCTCCAAAACTTTGACTACCTAATGTTAAGAGCTGACTCTTTGGGAAAAACCCTTTTGCTGGTAAAGATTGAGGACAGGAGGAGAAGGGGGCAACAGAGGATGAGATGGTTGCATGACATCATCAACTCAATAAACATGAGTCTGGGCAAACTTTGGGGAACAGTGAAGGGCAGGGAAGCCTGATGTGCTGCCGTCCATGGGGTCACAAAGAGTTGGATATGACTGAGCCACTGAACAAGAACCTTGGCCTAATAAAATTCAATATAACTTATTAATGTCATCTTAGTTTTGAAGGTATAGGAAGCCTTTCCAGGAATGATCCATATGCATGAGAGTATGTTGGGTGAATACCAGAAATAGTCAAATAAGTTTTATGACAGTCCAGGGATCTATAGATGCACACAGAAATGACTGGCTGATTTTTAACACCAGAATATTTTTTTCATCAATTAGGAAAAGTCAGATATCCACATTTCCAAATCTTCATAAACCATGAACTTGGGTGTTCATGTATTTGTGCGGTTACAAGTGAAAATGTCCATTTTTTTAACAGAGTATACCTGAAAAGAAAGATGACTCATTATCAGAGAAATGCAAATCAAAACCACTATGAGGTACCATTTCATGCCAGTCAGAATGGCTGTGATCCAAAAGTCTACAAATAATAAATGCTGGAGAGGGTGTGGAGAAAAGGGAACCCTCTTACACTGTTGGTGGGAATGCAAACTAGTATAGCCACTATGGAGAACAGTGTGGAGATTCCTTAAAAAACTGGAAATAGAACTGCCTTATGATCCAGCAATCTCACTGCTGGGCATACACACTGAGGAAACCAGAAGGGAAAGAGACACGTGTACCCCAATGTTCATCACAGCACTGTTTATAATAGCCAGGACATGGAAACAACCTAGATGTCCATCAGCAGATGAATGGATAAGAAAGCAGTGGTACATATACACAATGGAGTATTACTCAGCCATTAAAAAGAATACATTTCAATCAGTTCTAATGAGGTGGATGAAACTGGATGAAACTGGAGCCTATTATACAGAGTGAAGTAAGCCAGAAGGAAAAACACCAATACAGTATAATAACACATATATATGGAATTTAGAAAGATGGTAACAATAACCCTGTATACGAGACAGCAAAAGAGACACTGATGTATAGAACAGTCTTATGGACTCTATGGGAGAGGGAAAGGGTGGGAAGATTTGGGAGAATGGCATTGAAACATGTAAAATATCATGTATGAAATGAGATGCAGTCCAGGTTTGATGCACGATACTGGATGCTTGGGGCTAGTGCACTGGGACGACCCAGAGGGATGGTATGGGGAGGGAGGAGGGAGGAGGGTTCGGGATGGGGAACACATGTATACCTGTGGCGGATTCATTTTGATATTTGGCAAAACTAATACAATTATGTAAAGTTTAAAAATAAAACAAAAAATTTTTTAAAAAGTTAAAAAAAAATGACTCAGACTGCTTTCCATAATAATAGCTTTATTGAAATATAATTCTCATACCATAAAATTCATGTTTTTGAAGCATGTAACTCAGATATTCACAGAGTTGAACAACCATTGCCACTAACTTTAAAACATTTAATCACCCTAAAAAAGAACTCGTGTATCCATTAACAATAACCCATTACTTGTTTATCCCAGGCCCTGGCAAAAGCTATTCTATTTTCTATTTCTGTGTCTTTGTCTATTCTGAAATTTCATATAAATGGAATCATAGGCGTATGCCCATTTCTGTCTGACTTTTTTCATTTAGCACATTTTAAAAGTTTATCTACACTATGGCATGTATACCAGAACTTCATTTATTTTTATGACTGAATGATACTGTGTTTATGTATATACAATTTTGTTTATCCATTCACCAATTGGTAGACATTTGGATTGCTACCACCTTTTGGCTCTTGGGAATAATGTTGCTAAGAACCTTCATGTATAAATTTTTGTGTAGAGGTATTTTTCTGTTTTCCCGTTCTCTTGGAATTGCTAGATAATAAGTAACTTTTTGTTCAGCATTTTAAGTAACCACCAAACTTGTTGTACCATTTTACATTATAGAGATTTATTGAGGGTTCCAATTTCTCCATATCCTTGCCAACACTGGATATTCTCTATCTTTTGTATGTTAGTCATTTTACTGATTGTGACCTTGTATCTCATTATATTTCTTTTTGTATTTCCTAACAGTGGAAACAGTGTCAGATTTTGTTTTGGGGGGCTCCAAAATCACTGCAGATGGTGATTGCAGCCATGAAATCAAAAGACGTTTACTCCTTGGAAGGAAAGCTATGACCAACCTAGATAGCATATTAAAAAGCAGAGATATTACTTTGCCAACAAAGTCTGTCTAGTCAAGGCTATGGTTTTTCCTGTGGTCATGTATGGATGTGAGAGTTGGACCGTGAAGAAAGCTGAGTGCCAAAGAATTGATGCTTTTAAACTGTGGTTTTGGAGAAGACTCTTGAGAGTCCCTTAGACTACAAGGAGATCCAACCAGTCCATCCTAAAGGAGATCAGTCCTGGGTATTCTTTGGAAGAAATGACGCTAAAGCTGGAACTCCAGTACTTTGGCCACCTCATGTGAAGAGTTGACTCATGGGAAAAGACTCTGATGCTGGGAGGGATTGGGGGCAAGAGGAGAAGGGGACGACAGAGGATGAGATGGCTGGATGGCATCACTCACTTGATGGACGTGAGTCTGAGTGAACTCAGGGAGTTGGTGATGGACAGGGAGGCCTGGCGTGCTGTGATTCATGGGGTTGCAAAGAGTTGGACATGACTGAGCGACTGAAATGAACTGAACTGAAGTGATAAATGATGAACATTTGTTCATATGCTCATTGGCCATTTATATGTCTACTTTGGAGAAATGTTAGTGTAAACCTTTTGCCTATGTTAATTAGGCTGTCTTTTTTAGTGTTTTAAGAGTCCTCTGTATTTTATGGATACAAACTGCTTTACAAGATATGACTTATATGATGTCCTTTATCAGATATAGTTTTTATCATTTACTTGAAGTTATTTTAATTTTTAATTTTTTTAAAATTTTATTTTATTTAACTTTACAATATTGTATTGGTTTTGCCATATATCAAAATGAATCCGCCACAGGTATACCTGTGTTCCCCATCCTGAACCCTCCTCCCTCCTCCCTCCCCATACCATCCCTCTGGGTCGTCCCAGTGCACCAGCCCCAAGCAACCAGTATCGTGCATCGAACCTGGACTGGCAACTCGTTTCATATATGATATTATACGTATTTCAATGCCATCCTCCCAAATCATCCCACCCTCTCCCTCTCCCACAGAGTCCAAAAGACTGTTCTATACATCAGTGTCTCTTTTGCTGTCTTGTATACAGGGTTATTGTTACCATCTTTCTAAATTCCATATATATGCATTAGTATACTGTATTGGTGTTTTTCTTTCTGGCTTACTTCACTCTGTATAATAGGCTCCAGTTTCATCCACCTCATTAGAACTGATTCAAATGTATTCTTTTTAATGGCCAAGTTATACTCCATTGTGTATATGTACCACAGATTTCTTATCAGTTCATCTACTGATGGGCATCTAGGTTGTTTCCATGTCCTGGCTATTATAAACAGTGCTGTGATGAACATTGGGGTACACGTGTCTCTTTCCCTTCTGGTTTCCTCAGTGTGTATGCCCAGCAGTGAGATTGCTGGATCATAAGGCAGTTCTATTTCCAGTTTTTTAAGGAATCTCCACACTGTTCTCCATAGTGGCTGTACTAGTTTGCATTCCCACCAAAGTGTAAGAGGGTTCCCTTTTCTCCACACCCTCTCCAGCATTTATTGCTTATAGACTTTGGATCGCAGCCATTCTGACTGGCATGAAATGGTACCTCACAGTGGTTTTGATTTGCATTTCTCTGATAATGAGTGATGTTGAGCATCTTTTCATGTGTTTGTTAGCCATCTGAAGTTATTTTTTGAAACCCAAAAGTTTTTTTTTGTTTGTTTTAAACCATGATTCATTGTCTTTAATACTCTGAGAGGCAAGTCAAAAGCAGTAGTGTTTTTTTAAATTAAAAAAGTTATTGAGGTGTAGCTGATGTACAATATTACATAAGCTTCAGGTGTACAACCTAGTGATTCACAATTTTTAAAGGTTATGTACTCCAGTTATAGTTACTAGAGAGTATTGACTGTATTCCCTATGCTGTACAATATATCCCTGTAGCTCATTTGTTTTATACATAATATTGGGTTGGCCAAGAAGTTCATTCAGCTTTTCCTACAATGCTATAAAAAGCCTGAGTGGACTTTTTGGCCAATCCACTAGTTTGTACCTCTTAATTCTCTAGCCTTGTCTTGCATCTGCCCTTTTCCTTCTCCCTACTGGTAACCACACTCTGTTCTTTATATCTGTGAGTCTCTCTCCCTCTCTCTCTTTTTTTTTTTTTTTTTATTATATTCACTAGTTTGTCTTTTAGATTCCACATATAAGTGGTATCATACAGTACTTGTCTTTCTCTGACTTATTTCTCTTGGCATCAGTTCAGTTCAGTTCACTCAGTTGTGTCCAACTCTTTGCAGCCCCATGAACTGCAGCACACCAGGCCTCCCTATTCATCACCAACTCCCGGAGTCCACCCAAACTCATGTCCATTGAGTTGGTGATGTCATAATACCCTTCAAATCAATCCATGTTGTTACAAATGACAAAATTCATTCTTTTTATGATTGAGTGATATTCCATTATATGGAATATATGCTATAAATATACCACATTTTTTATCCATTCATCTGTTGATGGCTGGATGGCATCACTGACTCGATGGACATGAGTTTGGGTGAACTCTGGGAATTGTGATGGACAGGGAGGCCTGGTGTGCTGCAATTCATGGGGTCGCAAAGAGTTGGACACGACTGAGTGACTGAACTGAACTGAGGTCCCATTTGTTTATTTTTTTTTTCCTTTAGAAAGTAGTAATGGATTTTTAAAAGGACCACATCTAACAATACTCAGAGTAGGGAATAAGAGAAGTCAGGTAGCTAGCAGTAGTGCCATGTACATAGTAAGCACTACATTTGTTAAACTGAAATGACTTGCAATTCAGGATCATATTATATCTAGGACTGGATGAAAATTAGGTTAAACTTTGCTAAGCTTAACTTTTAACTGACTTCTATTAGTTGACCTTGTTCCCTCTGATTAGCACCTCTATATTTTAAAATACCTCTTCTCTTTCATTCACGTAGCTTTCTTTGATATATTTGGTCATTTTGAAATAATTTCAAAAATAAATTACATTAAATTAGAGCTTTTCTTTCTGTTTTTTAAAAAATTTAGCAATTGTTTGTATTATGCTAGTTTCAAGTATACAGCTTCAGATTCTTTTCCATTAGAGGTTATTCCATTATAGGTTATCATATTGATCAAACTCTAAATTCTTGCTGATTATCTATTTTCTTTATAATGGTTTGTATCTGTTAATCCCAAACTCCTAGTTTATCTCTCCGCCTTTGGTAATCATAAATTTGTTTTCTAGTAAGACTGTTTCTGTTTTGTAAATAAGTTGATTTGTATAACTTTTTTTAGATTCTACATGTAAGTGATATCATATTTGTCCTTGTCTGACTTACTTAATAATCTCTAGGTTCATCCGTGTTGCTGCAAGTGGCAATTTTTCATTCTCTGTATTATTTTTATTTGAAATATTAATATAGCTGGGAGATTGAAATAGTCACATAATGAAAAAAACCTCAAGTGGACATAGGTCAGCTTCTGACAGACCTGCTGAAGCTTTGAGCATATTTCAAAAAAGACCAATTTAAGATAGGTAAATACTCTCTTTGTTCCTCTCTTTTTAAGAAGAAACAGCATTATTGTGGAGAATCCTTAACTTAGCGCTGTAAATGGACATTTTGTCCTCAAGAAGGAGACTGTGCACTGCAGACCTGACATTCTCAAGAACCTTTTCCATATGAAGGTACAGATATAAAATCCATTAATGCTCAGCAAGGAGTGTGGAATGCTTTTACAGGTCACTGAACTAGGTTCTCCCAATAGGTAAACTACTTTGGACATCTCTGCGTTAAGCCTGTACTCTTTCAGATCACTAGAGTTTAGTGTAAGAACTGGTGTAAGAACTGGAATTTCTAAAATAAGTTCTATATCTTGAAAAATATCCCAAATCACAGGCCATTTATTTAACACATTAATCTGTTTGACATGCATTTATTTAATCTTTACTGTATGCCAGGTTCTGCTAACATACCCTAAAAGTCTCATTTAATCCTCACATATTGTTCAATAATAAAATGTATTTTGCAGATGAAAAATCTAAGCCTCTGAGAGGTTAAGTGACTTGCCTCAGGGCAAGTTTTTGAGAATTGGAACTTGAGTAGGGGGAGAGGGCACTTCTAATACTCACTTTTTCTTTCAAATCATGCTGTCTCCTGTTATGAGAAGGAGTTAACACATTTGCAGAAGTACCTGAATTATTCCCAAAAAGTAAACAATGAGGATCGAATCTAGAGGTTTGCTTCTTCACTCCTGGAAACATTAGTTCCATTCTTACTTAATGTTGCTCAGTCTAATAGTGTCTATGATGATTCTAGTAGTTTTAACTGCTTTATTTAGTAGACAGAGTTGATTACTTCCATTGTCTGTGTTTTCCTCTGTCAGTGGTTAATTACAACTATTTCTCATGTTGGGAGTTTCCATATATTTCGGAAAACTTCTAAGAGCCAGAGTTAAATGGCTAGTAGCTGTTCACACTATTTCACAATTTTCACTCAAAAGTGTCTTGCTGTTTTTCTTTCTTTTCTTTTCCCAAAGAGTTAAAAAGTTCTCATCACAAAAAAAAAATAATTTTAAGATTTATTCCCTTTGAAACTTTCAAATATACGGAAGAGAATTGTCAGCTATAGTCACCATGATATCTATTACATTCCCAGGACATATTTATCTTATAACTGGAAGTTTGGATCTTTTGATCCCCTTTACTCATTTTGCCCACCCCTACCCCTACCTGTGTCAGCCACCAATCTGCTGTCTCCAAGTGAGTTTGATTTCTTTTTTCAGAGTGCACGTATAAGTGGTATAATACAGTATTTGCTTTTCTATATCTGGCTTCATCTGTTTGAATGGCTGTAATCAAAAAGATATAACATGTGTTGGCAGGTGTACTTCCTCTCAGTATTTGATTTGTCTTCTCATTCTTTCAGTTTTTTTTTTTTAACGGAGAAAGAAGTTTAGTTTTAATGAAGACCAGCTTATAAATTAGTTTTTTTTTTCCATGCAAAGTATCTTTTTTTGTATAATAAAACAAAGTTCATCCAGATTTCCTCCTATGTTGTCATCTGAGGGTTTTTTTAGGTTAGAATTTTACATTTAGGTATATGATCCATTCTGAATTAATTTTTGTGAAGGCAGTAATATCTGTCTCTATATTCACATATAAAATATGAATGCTAGCATAATTTGTTGAAGAGACTATCATTATTTCATTTTATCACATTTGCTCTTTTGTCAAATATCAATAGATTGCATTTATAGGGTATATTTCTGGACTCTTTTAAATTCTTTTTCCACTGATACATTTGTCCTTTCACCAGTGCCAAACTGTCTTCATTACTGTAGCTTTATAATATGTCTTGAAATTGGGTAGTGTCAGTTCTCTAACTTTGTTCTTTTCTTTCCAGACTGCGTTGGTTCTGAGTTTTTTTTTTTTTTTTTGCCTCCACACTGAAACTTTAAATTTGGTGTGTCATTATTTATAAAATTACTTGCTGGGATTTTTATTGGGATTTCACTGAATTTATAGACAAGTTGGGTACAACCAACATCTTGACCATATTGATTCTTCCTATCCATGAACATGGAATGTCTTACCAATTAATTCTTCTTTGATTTCATTCATTAGAGTTTTGTAATTTTCCTCATATAAATCACACATATATATTTATATTTATATCTAAGTACTTTATTCTGGGTGCTGATATAAATGATATTGTTTTAAATTCAATTTCTGCTTGTTTGTTGGTGCATAGCAACTGATTTCTCTATATTAACCTTGTATCCTGCAGTCTTGCTATAACTGCTTATTCCTCCCAAGGGTTTTTTGTCAGTTATTTTGTATTTTCTATCTATGCCATCTGTGAAATAAGACAGTTTGTGTCTTCTTTCTCTATCTGTATACCTTTTATTTCCTTTTCTTACATCGTTGCATTAGTAAAAACTTCTGGTTCAATGTTAAAAGGAGCCATGAAAGGAGACCTCCTTGTCCTGTACCCTATCATAATGGGAAGACTTCTAGTCTTTCACCATTGATACAATGTTAGCTGTAGGATTTTTGTAGATGGTTTTTATCAAATTGAGAAAATTCTCCTCTATTCCTTGTTAATTTGGAGGGTTTTTTTTTAATCATTAATGGGTGTTAGATTTTGTTGATTGTTTTTCCACATCTATTAATAAGATCATATGGTTTTCAGTTTTTAGTCTGTTGATGTGATGAATTACATTAATTGATTTTTTAATGTTGAAAGTAAACTTGCTTCAAATACTCCTTTTCTCTCTTCTTCTCTGGTCATCCCATTAAAAATTATGTCACACTTTTTGTTAGACATTCCACCGTCCCATAGTCCTTGGACAATCTATTGTGGGTTTTCTTTTTTCCTGCCTTTTCTTTTTTCTTTGAGGATCCTATTGATATATACTTTTTAGTTGAGAGAGTCTTTCTTTAGTCATGTGCAGAGTACTAAGTCCATTATAGACATTCTTCTTTTCTGCTGCAGTTTTTTGTTTGTTTGTTTTTCTTTTCAATCACTAGACTTTCTTTTTGGTGTGTACTTAGTGTCTTCATTCTCTCTGCTTACATTGCCCATATTTTCTTGCCTTCTGTATACATTATCCACTAGGGTCTTTAGTATATTAATCACAGTTGTTTAAAATTCCAGTTTGATCATTCCACCAGCCCTGCAATGCCTGGTTCTAGTGCTTGCCACTGTTACTGAGTCTAGGCTTGTACCACTCACTGCATGACATGCCAATAAATCAAGAGATTCGTTGCTGGGGCAAGGAAGAACAACTTAATTCTGAAAGCTAGTAGACAGAGAAGATGGTAGACCAGGGTCCCAAAGAACCATCTTACCTGAGTTACAATTCAGGCTTTTCTTTAATAGTAAGAGAGGATGGGTGCAATTGGTTGTTGCAAACTTCTTTGTTCCAGAATCCTTCATTCTTGCCTCTGTCCATGTAGGTCCAGTCACAATGTTCCTATAAACCTCCAAGACAAACGTTATTCCCTGTTATGAAACTTTTTGTGTCTATTTGAATGGGATCATGTTATATCTTTAAGGGTCAGAGCTTTGGCTATCCTATATATTTCAGGCTATAGGCAACATTCTTATTGTTCAGTCACTCAGTTGTGTCTGACTCTTTGCAACTCCATGGACTGTAGTACACCAGGATTCCCTGTTATTCATTATTTTCTGGAGTTTGCTCAAACTTATGTCCATTGAGTCAATGATGCCATCCAACCATCTCATCCTGCCATCCTCTTTGCCTCCTGCCCTCAATCTTTCCCAGCATCAGGGTCTTTTCCAATGAGTTGGGTTTTCACATCAGGTAGCCAAAGTATGGGAGAAGGCGATGGCACCCCACTGCAGTACTCTTGCCTGGAAAATCCCATGGACCGAGGAGCCTGGTAGGCTACAGTCCATGGGATTGCTAAGAGTCGGACACAACTGAATGTCTTAACTTTCACTTTTCTCTTTCATGCACTGGAGAAGGAAATAGCAACCCACTCCAGTGTTCTTGCCTGGAGAGTCCCAGGGACGGGGGAGCCTGGTGGGCTGCCATCTATGGGGTTGCACAGGGTCGGACACGACTGAAGTGACTTAGCAGCAGCAGCAACAACAGCCAAAGTATTGGAGCTTAAGTATCAGCATCAGTCCTTCCAATGAATATTCAAGGTTTATTTCCTTTAGGATTGACTGGTTTAATTTCCTTGCAGTCCAAGAGACTCTTAAGAGTCTTCTGCAGTACCAGTTCAAAAGCATCAATTCTTCAGTTTCTCTACTGGAAAAACCATATCTTTGACTATAGGGACCTTTGGCAGCAAAATGATGTCTCTGCTTTTTAATACCCTGTCTAGGTTTTTCATAGCTTTTCTTCTAAGGAGCAATCCTCTTTTAATTTCAAGGCTGCAGTCATCATCTGCAGTGATTTTGGAGCCCAAGAAAATAAAATCTATCATTGTTTCCTTTTTTTCCCTGTCTACTTGCCATGAAGTTATGGGACTGGTTGCCATGATCTTGTTTTTTTGAATGTTGAGTTTTAAGCCAGCTGTTTCACTCTCCTCTCTCCCATTCATCAAGAGGTTCTTTAGTTGCTCTTCACTTTCTGCCATTAGGGTGGTATCATCTACATATCTGAGGTTATTGATATTTCTCCCAACAATCTTGATTCCACCTTGTGCTTCATCCAGCCTGGCCTTTCCTATAATGAACTCTGCATATACATTAAATAAGCAGGATGACAATATACAGGCTTGAAGTACTCCTTTCCCAATTTTCAACCAGTATATTGTTCCATGTCTGGTTCTAACTGTTGCTTCTTACAGGTTTCTGTTCTAACTGTTGCTTCTAACCTGCTTGCAGGTTTCTCAGGAGGCAAGTAAGGTGGTCTGGTATTCCTATCTCTTTAAGAATTTTCACAGTTTGTTGTGATCTACACAGTCAAAGGCTTTAGTGTAGTCAATGAAGCAGAAGTAGATGGTTTTTCGGAATTCGCTTGCTTTTTCTATGATCCAGTGGATGTTGGCAATTTGATCTCTGCTATCTCTTCCCTTTCTAATTTCAGCTTGTACATCTGGAGGTTCTCAGTTCACATACTGTGTTGGAGCCTAGCCTAAAGGATCTTGAGCATTACCTTGCTAGCATGTGAAGTGAGAGCAGTTGTGTGGTACTTTGAACATTCTTTGACATTTTGCCCTTCTTTGGGATTGTAATAAAAACTGACCTTTTCCAGTTCAGTGGCCACTGCTGAGTTTTCCAAATTTCCTTACATATTGAGGCAACATTCTTAACTTGTACCAAAAGCAATAGAATAAAGGTTAAAGTAAAAGAAACATCCATGATGGGGTCAGATTTGTTCTTCCCTATGACACTGTCTCTTTAAATTATTTTTTCTTGTTATTGTTTGCCTTTCGGTGTGTCTTAAAATTGTTTCTGAGTAGCTAGGCAGTGGCACCCCACTCCAGTACTCTTGCCTGGAAAATCCCATGGACGGAGGAGCCTGGTAGGCTGCAGTCCATGGAGTCGCTAGGAGTCGGACACGACTGAGCGACTTCACTTTCACTTTTCACTTTCATGCACTGGAGAAGGAAATGGCAACCCACTCCAGTGTTCTTGCCTGGAGAATCCCAGGGACGGGGGAGCCTGGTGGGCTGCCGTTTATGGGGTCGCACAGAGTCGGACACGACTGAAGCGACTTAGCAGCAGCAGCAGCAGCTAGGCAAGGTGCCATTGCCTTCTCCAAGCTAGGCATTATGTACTGGGTAAAAGAAACCTCTCTAAATAAGCCTTTACTAATATGGTGGTGAGATATGGGAATAGGGAAAACATTCTCTAGTCTTTGATTAGGTCAGTCTTTTAATGTCTGTGCCTTTGAACTGTGAATTTAACATGTGTTTCTCAATTTCTTTTCACAGCTTAGATGGGACAGGACAGCAATAGTGAGTGTAAGTTGGGTGTTTTCCTTTCCTGGTTCAGTTAGACTCTGATAAAACCCCAGTAATATAGACTTTGGTTAAGTAGTTTTCCCTGAAGGCAGGCCTTGTTAAGAACAGCACAGTGCTTTGGCCTATTTAAAAATATTTCCCTTTTTCCCTCACCCTTCCAGAAGCAAGACAGAATACTTTTTTTTCTCTTATATTTATTGTGGGTATCTGGTTGATTTACTGAAGATAAACCTCATCATATCGTGGAGCACCCGCATCTCTCCCCATGACTCTCTGCTTCCGGAGTTTTTAACTCTGAGACTTCTTCACTTGTTCAAGCAGTTCATAAGTTATCGTTCAGCTTGTCCTACCCCAGCACTGGTTCCTGTGGTAGTTATTACTCATCAGATTCTGTTCTAACAAGCCACAAATCTCTGTACTTCCCTGTTCATCTCTCCTGTCTTGAGAGCAGCCGTTGTGTCCTGCCCTTTCTTATAGATCATAGGAGAGTTACTGATTTTTCATTCTGGTTCGCATTTTACTCATTAGCATTGAATGGTGACTTCAAGTTCTTTACATGCAGAACCCAAAACTGGAAGTTATTCTAGAGTCAGGTTTGAAATCAGGATATGTGATTTCTCCATTTTTTTTCTATTTTTCAAGATGGTTTTGGCTACCTTTGACCCTTGAATTTCTATGTGAATTTTAGATCAACTTGTCAATGTCTATAAATAAGCCAGATGGAATTTTGGTGGGGGGGGGGGGATTGTGTTGAATCGGAGAAGGCACTGGTGACCCACTCCAGTACTCTTACCTGGAAACTTCCATGGACGGAGGAGCCTGGTAGGCTGCAGTCCATGGGGTCGATAGGAGTCGGACATGACTGAGCGGCTTCACTTTCACTTTTCACTTTGATGCATTGGAGAAGGAAATGGCAACCCATTCCAATGTTCTTGCCTGGAGAATCCCAGGGATGGGGGAGCCTGGTGGGCTGCCGTCTATGGGATCTCACAGAGTCGGACACGACTGATATGACTTAGCAGTGTGTTGAATCTGTATTTGGCAGGTATTGCCTTCTTTGGAGAAGGCAATGGCACCTCACTCCAGTACTCTTGCCTGGAAAATCCCATGGACCGAGGAGCCTGGTAGGCCGTAGTCCATGGGGTCACTAAGAGTCAGAGACAACTGAGCAACTTCACTTTCAGTTTTTACTTTCATGCATTGGAGGAGGAAATGGCAACCCACTCCAGTGTTCTTGCCTGGAGAATCCCAGGGACGGGGGAGCCTGGTGGGCTGCCGTCTATGGGGTCCCACAGAGTCAGACACGACTGAAGCAACTTAGCAGCAGCAGCAGCAGCAGCAGCAGCAGCCTTCTTTGCAGTATTAATTCTGATCTGTGAAAATGGGATATCTTACCATTTATTTAGATCTTGAATACTTATTGGTATGTTTTCTACTAACTGAAATTATCATATACTTTTGTCTTTTAGTCTTTTGCCGTGGTGACTTACATTAATAGTTCTTGAATGTCAGCCCAATGTTGCCTCCCAAGGATAAATCCCATTAGGTCATCATGTATAATCTTTTTCATGTGTCTGAATTCAGTTTGTTAGTATTTTGAGAATTGTTGTATCTATAACAGATACTGGTCTATAGTTTTCTTGTTATGTCTTTGTTTTTGTTATCATTGTAGTACTGGCCTTATAAAAGGGAATTGTGGCGTAGTCCCTTTTTTTCTACTTTTGAGAAGAATTTATGAAGGATTCATTTTAGTTATTGCTTACATGTTTGGTAGTCATTGCTAAAGCCATCTGGGCTCAGGCTTTCTTTGTGATATATTTTTTATCTTATTTAATCTCTTTACTTGTTAATACATCAATTGAGGTTTCCTCTTTCCTCTTGAATCTGTCGGTAGCTATTTCTTAATGAGAACTTCTACATTTCATTTGTTATGTAATGTGTTAACTGTTAATTTTGATTTTTCAAAGAAGAAATTTTTGGTTTTGGTGATCTTTCTCTGTTATTTCATTATTGTCTATTTTGTTTATCTCTGCTCTAAGTTTTATTGCCTCATTCCTTCTGCTTGCTTTGGATTTTGTTTCCTCTGCCTTTTCTAGATTCTTAAGATGTAAATTTAGGTTATTGATTTAAGGTTTTTCTTCTTTTCTTTGATAGATGCAACACAGTTATATCTATTAGAGAATTTTCTAGTATATCTGGGATGGTATTATTTAAGTAAATAGTAAAATAGTTCACCTTTTGTAATACACTTATGTATGAAAAACACAAAATGCAAGCATGGATGATTCTAAATCAACTATCCAAGTGATAGTTGGCTGGTCACATCTGCCTCCCCACTGCTCCTTTAGGTAACACAAACACAACTGGAACTTCCTGGTTTCTCCTTTATGATTCTCCCTTTATTATTCATAGTATTGGCACTTTAATACCAAAGCTACAGAAAAGAATGGCTTTTAAAAATTTATTACTCTAGTATATTAAGTCAGCCATGTGAATTGGTAAGCTAGCAAAGTTTCAATGCCCTTGAGCATTGATGATAAAACCCTTGGTCTTCTTGCTGCTTTATCACAGCCGGCTTTTTCCTTCCTATAAAAAATAAATCAATTTTTACAGAATCAGAATATACAAAATTGTACACGTGTATAAACCTGAATATTTTTTCCTCCACATATTCATCATGGCAATATATATAGTAACTGTGACTGATACAGGAGTAGAATTGATTCTTGCATCACCTATGACCATAAAAGACCTCATGTAAGTACACAAATTTTTAACATTAAATAACTGAAAGTGTGCTAATTTTAATCTGCTAAATGGGGTTTGGAAAACAGCTTATATTATTGAAAGAATGAAGTACAATTTCTCAGGTATGATTATTCACCATGTCAAAGTATTTGAGAATCAAACTATCATTTAAGTAGGTAGAGAAGACAAATCTCAATATTTGCAGTGAAATAGAATGGGAAGATACTATACATATATTTCAAATAAATAGTCTTGATTTAAATTTTAAGACAGCTAACCAAAAGGGTTCTTATGAGTGTAGTGCAGTAAATAAAAAGTGGTCATCCCTATAGGCATGCTTACAATTATACAACAGCAAAATGCACCTCATACATGTGTCAGTTTTACTTTTAAAAATTCATTTAAAATTTTTTATTCTTCTTCTAAATTTTGAGCAGTGAAGCTAGCTAGCACTTGCATATGAAATTGTTGAATTATAACATGATCACAAACATTCATGATAAAAAAAATTGATCTGATGAGTCTATGCTTTATTCAGGAATTAGTACAAGAGTTTGGAGAAGGCAGTAGCACCCCACTCCAGTACTCTTGCCTGGAAAATCCCATGGACGGAGAAGCCTGGTAGGCTGCAGTCTATGGGGTCGCTGAGTCGGACACGATTGAGTGACTTTCCTTTCACTTTTCACTTTCATGCATTGGAGAAGGAAATGGCAACCCACTCCAGTGTTCTTGCCTGGAGAATCCCGGGGACGGGGGAGCCTGGTGGGCTGCCGTCTATGGGGTCACATAGAGTCGAACACAACTGAAGCGACTTAGCAGCAGCAGCAGCAGCTGTTAACTCTTGTACTGCTGCTGCTGTCACTTCAGTAATGTCCAACTCTTGTGTGACCCCATAGACGGCAGCCCACCAGGCTCCCCCATCCCCGGGATTCTCCAGGCAAGAACACTGGAGTGGGTTGCCATTTCCTTCTCCAATGCATGAAAGTGAAAAGTGAAAGGGAAGTCGCTCAGTCGTGTCCAACTCTAGTGACCCCATGGACTGCAGCCCACCAGGCTTCTCCGTTCATGGGATTCTCCAGGCAAAAGTACTGGAGTGGGGTGGCATTGCCTTCTCTGAGAGTTAACAGAGTTAATCACAATTGCTGGTACTCTCTCAAATGAAGGGTCAATAACTGAAATGAAGTCAGATTTATGAAGAACAATGAATTTGGTTTATAAATCCTTGACAAATAACAGAAACCGAAGGACTATACAATGTATATACTTTGTTTTACACCTTTCTTATTTTTAAATATGACTATTACAGCTGTAAGTTTTCCACTAAATGCTGCTTTCACAATCTGCTCTTAATTTAGTATGTTATGTTTTTGTTTTCAATCATACCTACATAGTTTCTAATTGTGATTCTCTCTTTGACCCACTGAGTGTTAATTTTCAAATATTTGTGACTTTTCTAAGTTCTCATTGGATAATGATTTCTAGTTTGATTCTATTTTTGTAGTCAGATTTTAATTAACATATTTTGAATAATTCTCAGCAGTTTACATTTATTATGGCTTTTTTATGGCCTCATAAACATTCTTTACTGGAGTATAGCCATGTGGGCTTGAGAAAAATGTGTACTGTTTTGTAGTTATGTGGAATATTTTAAATACATATACACCCATTAAGTTTAGTTGATTTGTGGTGTTGTTCAAGTTTTATATTCCTTATTTCTTCTGATATAATCATGTAGTAGAAGACTTACTTGAAATGGAGTCTTGAATTCTCTATTCCTGTCGAATTGTCTATTTCTCTTATTAAATTCATACATTTTTGTTAACATATTTTGAGTTTCTGTTGTCTGATATATATTGGTTATAATTATGCCTTCCTAATATATTGACTATCTTATTATAAAATATCTTCCTTTTTTTGTAGTAACAACTTTTGTCTTTAAGTTTTTTTTGTTTGATATTAACATAGCCATGATACCTCTTTTGCTATTTGCATGGTATATATTTTTCCATCCTTTTAATTTTCATAATTTTAACTTGTCTTTTAAAAGTGTGTTTCTTTTAAACAGCATGTAGCTGGAGATTGTTTCTTATCCACTTTGCTAACTTGTTTTTTGAGTTTTTATATGTCATTTGTATGTTTTTTCTCCCTTCGCTCATCCATTCTTTTGTGTTAAATATTTTCTAATATTTCATTTTCATTCCCTCATTTATTTTATGGACAGAGAAGCCTGTTAGGCTACAGTCAATGGGGTCACAAAGAGTAAGGACATGACTGAGTGACTTCACTTCACTTCATTTTAATATATTTTTGATTATATGTAATCCCCAAGTACCCCTGAGTGTTACAATCAAACATGTTGACACCAATGATCTAGTTCAAATTCATACCTGCTTAAATTCAATTGAAGGCAGGAATTTTGCACCAACATATCTATATTTCCTCTCCTTCATTTATGCTATTATTATAATCTTTATACATTAGTATTTTTATATTACATATTTGTGCATTACAAGCATCAACATAGTTTTATAATTATTGCTTTATTCAACTGTTGTTAAACAAGGTAAGAGAATATAAAAGATACTTAGTCTCTTTTATCTATATCTATATAGTTAACTTCTCTTTTCTTATTTTTGTGGATTCAAATTTCTTGCTGCTGCTGCTAAGTAGCTTCAGTCGTGTCCGACTCTGTTCGACCCCATAAACGGCAGCCCACTTGGCTCCTCTGTCCTTGGGATTCTCCAGGCAAGAACACTGGAGTGGGTTGCCATTTCCTTCTCCAATGCATGAAAGTGAAAAGTGAAAGTGAAGTCGCTCAGTTGTGCCCGACTCTTAGCGACCCCATGGACTGCAGCCTACCAGGCTCCTCCGTCCATGGGATTTTCCAGGCCAGAGTACTGGAGTGGGGTGCCATTGCCTTCTCCGAATTTCTTGCTAGTGTCCTTTTATTTCAGTTTGAAATACTCCTTGTGTTAATTCTTGTGGGACACATCTGTTATCAATTAATTCTGTTTTTATTTGTCCATAATATATCTTAACGTCTTCATTCTTGAAGAATAGTTTTGCTGAGTATGGAATTATTGATTTCCGCACTTTGAAAATGTCATCACACTGCCTTTTGGACTTCATAGCTGAAGATGAAAAATCATCTGTTAATGTTATTGATTGTCCCTTGTACATGTTTGGTCATGTCTTTCTTGCTACACTGAAAATTATTGTCTTAGGCTTCCAAAATGTTTACTGTTATGTGTGCAGCTGTGGATCTCTTTGAGTTTATTGCTTGGAATTTATTGAGCTTCTTGGATAGGTAGATGAATATTTTTTATCATTTCAGGAGTTGTATGTCATTGATTCTTCACATATTCTTTCTGCCCCTTTCTTTCTCTTCACGCCTTCAGAACTCTCATTTTTTATGTGTTATCCCACAAGTCTGAGTTTCTGCTCATTTTTCTTCATTCTTTTTTATTTTCGATGCCTCAGACTACATAGTCTTAACTGATCTATCTTCAGGTTTGCTAATTTTTCCTTTGTTCAGCTCATAGCTGCTGTTGATACTTTCTGGTACTTTTTTTTTTTCTCACTTAAATTGTTTGACTTTAATGCCAGTATTTCTATTTCACTCTTAAAAAAAAAATTACATCTGTTTTTGTTATTTTCTATTTGGGACATCTTTCCTCTTATATCCATTCATTTTTCAGACATTGTTTCCTTTAGTTCTTTCAACATATTTATAATGAATGGTTTAATATCTTTTTCTATTAAGTAACATCTGGGCTTCTTTAGGGACAGTTTCTATTAATCTCTCCTGCATATGCAATATACTTTAGTGTTTCATTTCATGTCTCATGATTTTTTTATTGAAAACTGGACATCTTTAGGAATATGTGGTTGCTCTGGAAATCACATCCCACTCACTCTTGTCATCTTCACAAAGAATTGTCTTTCTGTTTGAACTGAACCAATTCTGTACTCTTTGTCACTTGTAGCCTCTGATGTCTCTGTTCAGTTACCTCAGTGGTCAGCTGATGATTGGATAGAGATTTCCTCAAATATAATGAATCAATAATTCTCCCAGTGTTTTCTAAGGGGATTTGTGTGCATGTTTGGACACAAATGCTCTGGCAATTTACACTATGTCTCAACTTTCATTTCCTGATTACGCAGAGCTATCAGTAAGAGCTTAGGACTTTTTTGAGGCTTTCCTCAGTACTTACACAGTCCTGAATACAGTCTTTCCTGAGTGCAGCCCTGCACATATGAGTGGCCTTCTTTTCCAAGAAAATGTCAGAACTTTTAAAAGCCCCATATGGACATCTAATTTCTAGTGTTTCCTTTTATATTTTCTGGTAAGCCTCTTGATTTCTCCAACTGTTAACACTACTTCAGGCAGCTGCAGTCTTAAACAATTGCCCCTAATCATTTTAGACAAATACCACCCCTCCCAAAGGGCTTTTCTCATTGAGTAAGTTCTGAATCAGGTGAAATAAATACAAGTCCTTTAAGTGGTGGTTTTCAGGCAGCTGTCAGGCAGATCAACTAACAGTAATTCTCTGACTTGTGGGGAGCCCTGAATTCATTCTGCTCCACCAAGTGACTGCTAAACTGAAGATTTTCACAGTAGACTGCAGAGCTGTTGATTTTCAAAGATATCACAGAGGTAGTAAGAGCAGATGGGGACAGGGCAAGTTAAGACACCACAAAGCTCACTGCTTTTTACCAAAATTGAGCCAATTTTATTGAATGAATGTTCCTTGGATTATTACAGACCATTGGTTAATTTTTGAGTTTTGAAGGAACTGATTTTGGGGGTTTTTCCTATTGTTCTAATTGACTTTATGGAAAAATTTTATGCCATGGATATATTTTATATCTTTGTCCATGTTAAAAGGCACAAAAATGATCTTACATTCAGTATAATCTGTAGAACTGCCAATAAGTGGCTTTGTGGTTTATATTGCAAATTGGCCTCAAGTAGAAGACACAAAGAATTATTTTATCTCACTCCCCTCACCTGTTATTAATGATAAAAATGGGGAAATTGGGGCTCAAGGCCATACTACTTCTTAGGGGGTGAGCAAAAATTAGAAGCCTGTTCCTCTTTCCTCCCAACCCTGTGCTTTAATATATTGCATTAAGTATGTTTATTTACCTTTGTAATGTGAAATAAGAAGTGTCAGAATCTTTATTCTCAACAAGATTGAGGCAAGCAGCTCTTCACTCCTTCATTGGAAGTTTGACAATTAATCTAAGTCTGCTCAGGAACAGTGGGAACATCAATCTCTTTATCTCTGCAGGTTATGACTCGATACCATTATTCAGATTTTTTTTTTTTTTAGGTTACACAGTTATTAGGCTACTTTTCAAGTACATGTTTCATTTGTCACTAAGAAAGCAAAGTTTTAGTATTGTTAGCTCATCGAACTTCAAATCCTAGATGTCAGGGAACACATCAAAACCTAATTCAGGAAACACAGACATTGATTCTTGTATCAAATATCTAAGACCAGCCACAAGATATACTACAATTCTCTTTGACAGTGAAAGTGTCAGTCCTGTCCAGTTGTTTGTGATTGTAGCCCACCAGGCTCCTCTGTCCATGGAATTGTCCAAGCAAGAATACTAGGTGGGTTCCCATACCCTCCTTTTTGAAGAGCTCAAATTGCACCCATCTCTAGAATGGAATCTTGGGTCATCTTGTTTCATCCCTTAAATATACAAACTTCTAATATATATAAATATAATTTTTCCTAATTACTAAATATATTTTTCCTAATTACTAAAATTATTAAAAATTAGATTATTTAAAATAATGTGATTGTCTTGGTAATTATTTTAATCACTTATTTGTACTTAATTGATGTGCTGTGGAACGTTGTATTCACTGTTTCATATATTGTTTGATTTCCACCTCAGGGTAAGATGTGCCCAAATATAGAAAGTATTACAAATGAAAGCTTATTTCCAGTTACCTATAAACAACATAGGGTTAGTATACTGCTTCCAAAAGTATAAGCTTGGTAAATAAGAGAAATGAACAAAGTTTACAAAAGTTAGGAAAGCGTGTACCAGGTGCTATCTCGCTGAATATGGAGACTAGTTCATTCAGTAGTTAAATGAATATTTGAGTGCCCAAGATACTCCAAGGACAGTTCTTAGCTCTAGGGATAGAGTTGCTATGCTATGCTAAGTCACTTTAGTCGTGTCCGACTCTGTGTGACCCCATAGACGGCAGCCACCAGGCTCCCCCGTCCCTGAGATCCTCCAGGCAAGAACACTGGAGTGGGTTGCCATTTCCTTCTCCAGGGATAGAGTTGAGAACAAAACAAAAATCCTGTGGCTATGGCATTTATATAATAGTGGAATAAACAGTAAATATACAAACAAGTAAATTAGAATGCAAATCAGGTGGTGATAAATGCTAGAAAAAATTATAACAAGGTATGGAGAAGGCAATGGCACCCCACTCCAGTACTCTTGCTTGGAAAATCCCATGGACGGAGGAGCCTGGTAGGCTGCAATCCATAGGGTCGCTAAGAGTCGGACACGAATTCACTTTCACTTTCACTTTTCACTTTCATGCATTGGAGAAGGAAATGGCAACCCACTCCAGTGTTCTTGCCTGGAGAATCCCAGGGATGGGGGAGCCTGGTGGGCTGCCGTCTAGGGGTTCGCACAGAGTTGGACACGACTGAAGCGACTTAGCATAGCATAGCATAGCATGGGGTTAGAGAAGAGTTGATATTAAGAGGGTTGTCTCTTAGGAAATGATATTTGGGTAGTACATGAACATAGTAAGGAATGAGCCATGTGATTTCCTGGAGAAAAATTGTTTCAGGAAGTAGTTACAGTGATTATAAAGATTCTGAGGTAAAAAGGTGAAACTTGCAAAAAGGCCGACAGAGTGTCATGAGCAAGGAGAAAATGACAGGAAATGGAAGTGAGAATTTACATTAAGCCTGATAAGGTAAAGACTATGATTTTATTCTGAATGTTGGAAAACTATCACACAGTGTCCAGGAGCTGGGTTCAGTTCAGCCGCTTAGTCGTGTCCAACTCTTTGCAACCCCATGAACCTCAGCATGCCGGTCTTTCCTGTCCATCACCAGCTCCCAAAGCTTGCTCAAACTCATGTCCATCAAGTCAGTGATGCCATCAACCATCTCACCCTCTGTTGTCCCCTTCTTCTCCTGCCTTCAATCTTTCCCAGCATCAGGGTCTTTTCCAATGAGTCAATTCTTCACATCAGGTAGCCAAAGTATTGGAGTTTCAGCTTTAGCATCAGTCCCTCCAATGAACACCCAGGACTGATCTCCTTTAGAATGGTTGGACCTCCTTGCAGTCCAAGGGACCCTCAAGAGTCTTCTCCAACACCACAGTTCAAAAGCATCAATTCTTCAGCGCTCAGCTTTCTTCACAGTCCAACTCTCACATCCGTACATGACTACTGGAAAAACCATAACTTTGACTAGATGGATCTTTGTTGGCAAAGTAACGTCTCTGCTTTTTAATATGCTGTCTAGGTTGGCCACAACTTTTCTTTCAAGGAGCAAGCGTCTTTTAAATTCATGGCTGCAGTCACCATCTGCAGTGATTTTGGAGCCCAAGAAAATAAAGTCTGTCACTGTTTCCATTGTTTCCCCATCTATTTGCCATGAAGTGATGGGACTGGATGCCATGATCTTCGTTTCTGACTGTTGAGTTTTAAGCCAACTTTTTTACTCTCCTCTTTCACTTTCATCAAGAGGCTCTTTATTTATTCTTTGTGTTCTGTCATAAGGACTTGGGTGATGTGATATAATTTTCATTTAAAAATATTTTTCTCTGGCTACTATGGGGAGAACTGGCTGTTGATTTACCAGAGCAGAGACTTCTTGGAGTACCAGGTGATGAACCCAAGAGAGAGACATTAGGTTAGGGCAGGCTACTATTCAAATCTAATTCTATCAATATTCATTTGATGGGTTTGAAGAAAAGTTATGACACCAGATTTTTGACATAAGATGCTTTATGGCAGTAACTACTGTGATAAGAATCTCTAGAGGAAAAACATGTTTGGCAAGTGGTAGGGAGGTGAATCAAGGGCCCAGTTTCAGATTTGCAAGGATTGAAATGCCCATTAGACATCCTAGTACAAAGTATTACAATTCAGAGGAAAGATTCATTCTGGAAATAGAAATCTGAGGGTCATCAGCACATAGAATGTGTTGAAGGCCATTGGAGTGGATAGGATCATCTAAGAGTAAGGGATCTATAGCATTTCAAGGTTGGGGAGATGAAGTTCCAGCAGAGAAGACTGAGAAGTAGCAACCATATAGGTAAGAAAAAAATCAGAAATATATGGTGTACAAAATTCCGAGTTAAAAAAATATATATGTATTTTAAGGAGGAGACAGAGATGATCTGTATCAAAGGACACTGATAGTTTGAGCTAAGAGGGTGAAAGGAGATCAGAAGGAGGTGAGGGTATAGAGATGAGACTGAGACTTATAGATAGTACAGCATGCTTTTATGATGATATCTGTGATACAGAAAAGAGGAGCGAAACATGATGTAATGAGAGAAAAGAGAAAGGAGATAATTACCTGAGGAAAGTCACTGATTAGACAGAGGTGGGACCCAGTGTGTGAGAGAAGTTGGTTTATGCAGAACATGGACAGTGAATCCACTGAGTCACCGCACAGGCAGAGCATACAGTTTTAGAGATGCTGGTGGGTTGGAAGATTTGGTGGCAGAAGTTGAAGAATGACTCTTCTGAGTCATCTTTTTGATGGAACAGGAATGTCATCTGCTCTGAGAACAGTTTATATTTCTCTCTCCCTCAGCAGACTCTTTGTCAAAGTTAGAGATTTTGTTTTCTCTCATATCATTAGCATCTGACCCAGCACCCAGCACACATTAAATACCTCATGAATGACTGTAAAATGCAAATGAATTAAAGTGGGCTTCATCTTTACTTCATAGGCAATTTAAATGTGTTTAATGTCTATTTTATTGTAGTAGAGTTAAAGATAGTGTTTATAGAAGGCTGATTTTGAATATCTTACCTCCAAGTCATATTCTCATGTGCTGACATTTGTTTTATTTTATTTTTGTTCTTTTTGTTTGTTTGTTTTGTTTTAGAAGTCAAGGGCAAATGATTCTCTCAGACCAGTTGGAGACTATGTACAGACAAAACATTCAACAGAATATGTCCAAAGAACCAGAATTTTCCCCTTTTCCACTGAGATAAACATGTAAGTAGCTTATAACATTGTCAGTGATGATCCTAACTTGTAAAAATATGTTTTAACAATTTTCCAGGCGAAAGGTGACATGGAATGTGAAAATTTTGCCTGTTTTGAAAGGAATCTCAAGGAAGAGTGAGTAGCAAGTAAATCATTGTACACATTTTTCTATATTGACTTGAGGTTTTCTAACAAAGTTTTCTTAGCCTCAACACTTGACAGTTTAGTCTGGATAATTCTTTAATTCTTTGTTGTAGGGATGAAAGGGGAAGGTGGGGCGACATTCTGGGCATTGCAGGATGTTTGTGTGTTGGCATCTGTCCACAAAAGACAGTGGCACCCCTCTCAACTGTGGGCACTATTAGTGTCTCTGCCTGCCAAGTCGCTTCAGTCGTGTCCGACTCTGTGCGACCCCATGGACTGCAGCCCACCAGGCTTCTCTGTCCATGGGATTCTCCAGGCAAGAACACTGGAGTGGGTTGCCATTTCCTTCTCCAATTAGTGTCTCTAGACATTGTCAAATGTTCCCTATTGTCAGAGTGGGAGGTGGGGGAGAAAACTGCCCTGGTTTGAGAACCACTATTGAAACAATGACAGCTCAGCTAGCAAATCTGCCTGCAATGCAGGAGACACAGAGATGCAGGTTTGATCACTGGGTCAGGAGGATTCCCTGGAGGAGGGCATGATAATCCACTCCAGTATTCTTGCCTGGAGAATTCCATGGACAGAGGAGCCTGGTAGGCTACCATGCGGTGGCAAAGATTCAGACATGACTAAAGTGATTGAGCATGCACACATTGAACAGCACAAACAAAAACTTTTCTGAGGACAGTTTTGTTGGAGTTTTTATCTAATGAGGGCATGGTTAGGAATGTATAATCATAGGGATGGCAATAGAGACAATTCTCATTTCATGTGCACAGAATACATTATAAAACATGCAAAGCTAAAGACTCATCAGTTAGAATATAGCCATAGCTGTCATGTGGAAGAGGAACTCAATTGCCTGAAGTATATTACCAGAAGGCAGACCTATGAGGAATGGTGCTAATTATAGAGACATATAGTTTGGTATGTGATAAGGACCATGGTTTTGATGATTAGCAGTGTTTAAAAAGAGAGAAGTACCCCAGAGTTCCCTTTCAATTGCCAATCAAGCCAAAATCACATGGTAACGTTTTAGGAATGTCACAGAGGGAGAGAATATCACTGAGCGTTGGTTGGATTTGAGATTCCATTCAATCTAGTGAGTCCAGAAAGCACAGGAGGACCATAGTAACATCCAAATGAAGTTGTATCTGTCAAAAGAGGGAGAGAATGAAAGCAAAGGAGCCATAATGGGAAACAGCAAAGTAAAATTGGTGTCGCAAAGAGTAAGGCATTAATCTTCAGCAAGCATAGCTCAGGGAGGAGGGAAGAGACATTTCAAATGTGAATGTCTCCACTTTGGAATTCTCTGTGACTCTGGCCATGTAATTTGAGGCAATTCCTTGAACTGTTTGATGGTGGCTAAGGATCCTTCCTTCAATCCATCCTCATCCTTGATGGCAGCCTTTGCCACTTTTCAGGTGTTGGTGCAAAAGTTGTAAAAATTCACTGGGATGCTTGTCAGCCATGCATGTTTGTGAGACCCATATGCAGAGTTTGCATTTCCCTAAGTCTCTGTGAGCTGGTGATTTTTTCATTTTAAACCAGCACCCTTAGAAGTTCCAATACAGGTGAACCTCGGGTCATCCCTTTGAGCAACATTGTTTCAGTGGAAAGGGGGTGTGTAGTTCCAGTTGCTCTCTGACTCCTACCTGAACCTTGTAAAGTTTTGTAGTTTTCCCAGGAAAGATTATTTTAAGAAGAGCAGTTAGACTACCCACACTAAGTATTGGGCCTCTAGTCTAAACTTCACTACTGGAATCCCCTTCCCAGATTTGACATTAAACTCAAAGAGCATGGCGATGTTTTTCTGGAAATGTAGGGTGTTTTTTGGCAGGGGAGGGTGGTTGGGGAAGATTGCTTACTTTTTGGTAATAAAAAGATTCTCTCTGATGGTGCCAACCCTAACCCTCCATACCCAGTGACTGTAAATTCCCAAGCTCAAAAATGTCTGATAGTCCTAAAAGAAAATGTTTAGAAATTCTTAACATAAGTCAGTGCCATTACTAATAGACCCATATAAGCACTAATTTCCTCAGCTGAATTAGTCATTCAGAGTAACGCATCTGAAAGAAACTCCTCTGAAAACCACTAGAGTGTCAACCAAATCAGGGTGATTAGAGATGTACGTCACTGTTTAACCGCTTAGACTAACACCTTCTCTTTCATATTCTGGGAGTGGACAAGTTCTTATATTGAATGCCTTTGGCTGTATCCAGGTGTTACCAGAAAACTAGGTTTCAATGGAGAGGGCATCTCTGGGTGTAGTGGCTTCTGTGGTTTCATTTGGTAATCCTGAACACTGATACTCATTTTCATATTCCCATCTCTTTCATCTGATACTTCCTACCTCTTCATTAGAATCTCAACTCTGTCATCCTATTTTCCTGCTAAAGTTTCTTTTTTGTATCTGCTTGATTTCACACCCTAATCCTTGCTCAAGCCTGAAGAAGTATAATTTGACTATCACTAATCTACACCTGACATTATTCTCCTGTGATACTCATGAAAAAGGCCAACAAAGTGAATATTTGTTCCTTGGTTTCATACATCATTGATTCAGAGACAGACTTACTATGAGGCTAATTGATCTTAAGCTCAGAGCCCTCTTTTGCTTGGGTTGCTTCCAAGGACCAAGATGACATTAGCAGTGTATTCATATGGCATATGGTTTTTAAATATTTTCAGACAAAGGCATTTTGACTATTCTCAGTGAAGAATTCTATCTCCTACTAGGATCCTAAATCTATCCTGTCCTGTATGACAAGATTTGTGTGACTATAGAAATTTTGAGGATGTAGACACGGGAAGTAAACTCAGGGATACATTTAGTTTTGGTGGACATATTTCTGTTTGTAGTTTAGGAGATATATTTATGAAGTATGCTATCACATCTGTGAATCAAAGTAGGGCTTGCTTCTAGAAGTTTTCCACCGTACTACCTCACCTGATGTCTTCTCAGAAATGTGCAGGACTGGAGGTCATATTTTGATATGAACTCATCCCAGAGATCCTGTTGTGGGATATATATGGGAAGACAAGAGAAACAAGGGTAGAAATGTACAGGGTCAGAGTTATCTGTAGTAAATCCTTCCAAAAAGCTGATGTGTGCAATTGTAAGCAGAAGATACAGCTCGTACTGATATCAGGTCTAAATAGAAGCTTCTCTCCCATTATAAATATTTTCAATAATAAGTATCAATAATTACAAATGTACTATGCATATTGGCCTTCCCAGGTGGCTTTAGAGATAAAGAATCCACCTGCCAATGCAAGAGGCATAAGTGGTATAGCTTTGATGCTTTGATTGGGAAGGTCCCCTGGAGGTAGGCATGGCAACCCATTCCAATATTCTTGCCTGAAGAATCCCATGGACAGAAGAGCCTGGTGGGCTATAGTCCATGGAGTCACAAAGAGTTGGACACAACTAAAGCAACTTAGCGTGCACATACATGCCATGCATATAATATTTTAAAGAGACCATTAAATTTATTAGAATTGCTAGTATGGAAAGCACAAACCTGAGATATCAAAAAACGTACATGTAAATGTGAAGATAAGATAATCACGATGGTGTGATCACTCACCTAGAGCCAGACATCCTGGAATGTGAAGTCAAGTGGGCTTTAGAAAGCATCACTATGAACAAAGCTAGTGGAGGTGATGGAATTCCACTTGAGCTATTTCAAATCCTGAAAGATGATGCTGTGAAAGTGCTGCACTGAATATGCCAGCAAATTTGGAAAACTCAGCAGTGGCCAAAGGACTGGAAAAGGTCAGTTTTCATTCCAATCCCAAAGAAAGGCAATGCCAAAGAATGCTCAAACTACTGCACAATTGCACTCATCTCACATGCTAGTAAAGTAATGCTCAAAATTCTTCAAGCCAGGCTTCAGCAACACATGAACCGTGCACTTCCAGATGTTCAAGCTGGATTTAGAAAAGGCAGAGGAACCAGAGCTCAAACTGCCAACATCTGCTGGATCATCGAAAAAGTAAGAGAGTTCCAGAAAAACATCTATTTCTGCTTTATTGACTATGCCAAAGCCATTGACTGTGTGGATCACAATAAACTCTGGACAATTCTGAAAGAGATGGGAATACCAGACCACCTGACCTGTCTCTTGGGAAACCTATATGCAGGTCAGGCAGCAACAGTTAGAACTGGACATGGAACAACAGACTGGTTCCAAATAGGAAAAGGAGTATGTCAAGGCTGTATATTGTCACCCTACTTATTTAACTTATATGCAGAGTACATCATGAGAAATGCTGGACTGGAAGAAACACAAACGGGAATCAAGAATCCTGGGAGAAATATCAACAACCTCAGATATGCAGATGATACCACCCTTATGGCAGAAAGCAAAGAAGAACTAAAGAGCCTCTTGATGAAAGTGAAAGAGGAGAGTGAAAAAGTTGGCTTAAAGTTCAGCATTCAGAAAACTAAGATCATGGCATCCAGTCCCATTACTTCATGGGAAATAGATGGGGAAACAGTGGAAACAGTGTCAGACTTTATTTTTCTGGGCTCCAAAATCACTGCAGATGGTGACTGCAGCCATGAAATTAAAAGACGCTTACTCCTTGGAAGGAAAGTTATGACCAACCTAGATAGCATATTCAAAAGCAGAGACATTACTTTGCCAACAAAGGTTGGTCTAGTCAAGGCTATGGTTTTTCCTGTGGTCATGTATGGATGTGAGAGTTGGACTGCGAAGAAGGCTGAGCGCGGAAGAATTGATGCTTTTGAACTGTGGTGTTGGAGAAGACTCTTGAGAGTCCCTTGGACTGCAAGGAGATCCAACCAGTCCATTCTGAAGGAGATCAGCCCTGGGATTTCTTTGGAAGGAATGATGGTAAAGCTGAAACTCCAGTACTTTGGCCACCTCGTACGAAGAGTTGACTCATTGGAAAAGACTCTGATGCTGGGAGGGATTGGGGGCAGGAGGAGAAGGGGACGACAGAGGATGAGATGGCTGGATGGCATCTCCGACTCAATGAACATGAGTTTGAGCGAACTCCGGAAGTTGGTGGTGGATGGGGAGGCCTGGCGTGCTGTGACTCATGGGGTCACAAAGAGTAGGACATGACTGAGCGACTGAACTGAACTGAACTGAACTGTGAAGAACCATATTTTATACATTTCAATTTTCAATAATTAAAAATAGTTTTCAATCTATTATATTAAAAACTAAATTGTCATTTTGCTTTCTCTATGGAAAATGGTATCACAAAATTATGGTTATATGAAAAGGTAATAAAAGTATAAACTGAAAATTTTATGAAAAATCTCTTTAGATTGCATGTTATATGCTTATTAAATATTTATTATTATCCTAGAATTTGTATTTTTGAGCTATTTGTCAGTCTTTTAAAATTTGTGATTGTTGTTTCTTTCCTTATTCTAAGTGCATGTTCATTCTTTTCTGCCAAATTATGTATTTATGATTTTTTAATTTTTCCCATAAAACGTCATTAAACTGTAAGCATTAGGTCAGATAAAACCTGTGTGTGTCCTTTGGATATATTTTCTAACAGTTTTCAGACTTAGTTTCTTGTGAGGGAAAACTGCTTGCTGGCCCCTGGATGGTCATCTTGCGGTTGGTAAATAGGGGCTGGGTCATAGAGAAGATCTGGATGCCTCAGGCATTACAGCCATTTCTAATATCCTTCTCCAAAGTTCACCAACACAAGAATTCAAGTGCCATAGGAAATTATGGAATCTTTTGTAATAATAGTATAAGAGCTTTCATTTATATATGCCTTTGCAGTTTATGGATATTAATATTTACTTTGCTACACTATATATTCAAAACACTTCTGCAGGATATCACAAACTCAGTAATATAGAGACCACTCCTAGAATCCTGATATCTAGCCTAAGTGATTATTCCCACCACATTATCTGGTAAGGGGCACAGTGAAATTTTGAACAAATGTGCCAGTTTTAGTTGCAAAATATTAAATCCTTTCTAAATTATTTCAGGTAGACCTACTTCTCAGTGTGTGATCTACTTTCCTGTCACAAAAACAAATTACTGTGAACCCTTGACTCACATTCTATCTCTAATTATAACTGAATCTGTTTATATTTTGTAGGCAAAATCAAAATTACACAATTCTTCCTTAAAGAACTGAGAGGTATGAAAAATGCATGAAAAGATATACTTCATAGGGATATGAGAGCTTGTCACGGTGGTAAAGAATCCCCCTGTCAACACACAATATGTAAGAGACACAAATTTGATCGCTGGGTTGGGAAAATCCCCTGGAGGAGCAAATGGCACCCTACTCCAGGATTCTTGCTGGGAGAATCCAATGGACAGAGGAGCCTAGAGGGCTACAGTCCATGGGGTTGCAAAAGAGCTGAACATGACTGAGCTTCTGAGCACATATGGGAATATGGCGTTGAATAATATTTCATGCTAAATTATCTTTCCAGTTGAATCCATCACTTCTAAGTAAGAATGACTATGACAATAAGAGCAAGATGGAAGTGAAAGTAGGGGATCAAGAAATTCATAGTTGATACGAAACCCCTCAGTAAACCATGCTCCCTACCAAGGTCTCTGTCTTTAATACCCTGCTATCTTCCCAAACCTCATGGTAATTCTGCAGCCTTTTGACTCTCTTTGGGCATGAAGATACTGCACAGCATCACCACCTGACATCAACCACCTCATCATTCTCTCCGCATTTGTGATTTTTTCCCCTTACTCTCTGGGGAGCTATCCCTTGGTGCTCTTTACACACACACACACACACACACACACACACACACGGAGGTACTTAGTGGTAACTTTGTTTGCATGTTTTGTCACTTGTACTTCCTTATTTTGATATTTTAAGGAAGTTGCATATCCCTTAAAATTAATTGACTTTCCTTTGCTTTGGTGAAATTGTAGAGTGTCTATGAGTTTATGGGGCTTTAATCCACCTGCTATTATAAAGAAAGCTGAGTGCCAAAGAATTGGTGCTTTTGAACTGTAGTGTTGGAGAAGACTCTTGAGAGTCCCTTGGACTGCAAGGAGATCCAACCAGTCCATCCTAAAGGAGATCAGTTCTGGGTGTTCATTGGAAAGACTGATGTTGAAGCTGAAACTCCAATACTTTGGCCACCTGATGCAAAGAGCTGACTCATTGGAAAAGACCCTGATGCTGGGAAAGATTGAGGACAGGAGGAGAAGGGACGACAGAGGATGAGGTGGTTGGACGGCATCACTGACTCAATGAACATGGGTTTGGGTGGACTCTGGGAGTTGGTGATGGACAGGGAGGACTGGCATGCTGTGGTTCAGGGGGTCACAAAGAGTCAGACACGACTGAGCAACTGAACTGAACTGAACTATCAAAGCTAAGTAAGCTAGCAGACACACTTGACATGTGAAGTCACAGAAGGGGGGAGAGAGAGCACTAGGGCAGTGGTTAATATAATATGGTAAAAAAAAAAGAGAGAGAATGTATAAGTCAACATGATAACATCCTACAAATAAAATAATTTGCCCTTTCGGATCTCAAAGCTGCAAGATTCCCAGAAATTTGTCATCTTCTTTCTCCCTGGACCTCTCATTTCTGTCATGACATTAAATCCTGTAAGGAGATCTGAAAGTGACGTTTTCACCTCCATACCTAACAGGATGCTTTGTGTACTCTATTGAAGTCCTAACCTGGCCTCAAAGTACTTTCCCATCTCTTTCCCTTATTCTACATACTTCTTTCAGGGTAACTTCCCAACATTACTTCTCTGTTCAGTCTATTCCCCTGAAGAATGTCTCCTCATTGACTATACTGCCTTAATGTTTTTACACTTGGCAGGAGTGCAAAGATCTCAGTGATGTCATGCCACCACTTTTCTTGCTCACTCTCTTTAATTTTCCTGTATCTTCCAAGTAAAGTTGGACTACTTTCTGTTTCTGGCAAGTTTCTGTTCTCCAGGGCTTTGCCCCTTCAATCTGCCTGGAACACTTTCCCTGTGTCTACAATGTAGGCAACCTCATTGTTCAGGTATCACCTTAAATGCTACTCCCTCTAAGAAACATTTCTACTTTAAACTTAAATAACTGTCTATTGCTCTCTCATGCCACTAGGCATAGTCTAACCAATAATGGAGATATCTGTGTACTAGTTTTATTTCTATAAGTGAAGTGAAATGAAAGTCACTCAGTTGTGTCTGACTCTTTGTTACCAGTCAAGTGGGCCTTAGAAAGTATCACTACGAACAAAGCTAGTGGAGGTGATGGAATTCCACTTGAGCTATTCCAAATCCTGAAAGATGATGCTGTGACAGTGCTGCAGTCAATATGCCAGCAAATTTGGAAAACTCAGCAGTGGCCACAGGACTGGAAGAGGTCAGTTTTCATTCCAATCCCAAAGAAAGGCAATGCCAAAAATGCTCAAACTACCGCACAATTGCACTCATCTCACACGCTAGTAAAGTAATGCTCAAAATTCTCCAAGCCAGGCTTCAGCAATATGTGAACCGTGAACTTCCTGATGTTCAAGCTGGTTTTAGAAAAGGCAGAGGAACCAGAGATCAAATTGCCAACATGCACTGGATCATGGAAAAAGCAAGAGAGTTCCAGAAAAACATCTGTTTCTGCTTTATTGACTATGCCAAAGCCATTGACTGTGTGGATCACAATAAACTGTGGAAAATTCTGAAAGAGATGGGAATACCAGACCACCTGACCTGCCTCTTGAGAAATCTGTATGCAGGTCAGGGAGCAACAGTTAGAACTGGACATGGAACAACAGACTGGTTCCAAATAGGAAAAGGAGTTCATCAAGGCTGTATATTGTCACCCTGCTTATTTAATTTATATGCAGAGTACATCATGAGAAACGCTGGGCTGGAAGAAGCACAAGCTGAAATCAATATTGCCAGGAGAAATATCAATAACCTCAAATATGCAGATGATACCACTCTTATGGCAGAAAGTGAAGAGGAACTCAAAAGCCTCTTGATGAAAGTGAAAGAGGAGAGTGAAAAAGTTGGCTTAAAGCTCAACATTCAGAAAACGAAGATCATGGCATCCGGTCCCATCACTTCATGGGAAATAGATGGGGAAACAGTGGAAACAGTGTCAGACTTTATTTTTTGGGGCTCCAAAATCACTGCAGATGGTGACTGCAGCTATGAGATTAAAAGATGCTTACTCCTTGGGAGGAAAGTTATGACCAACCTACATAGCATATTCAAAAGCAGAGACATTACTTTGCCAACAAAGGTTCATCTAGTCAAGGCTATGGTTTTTCCTGTGGTCATGTATGGATGTGAGAGTTGGACTATGAAGAAAGCTGAGCGCCAAAGAATTGATGCTTTTGAACTGTGGTGTTGGAGAAGACTCTTGAGAGTCCCTTGGACTGCAAGGAGATCCAACCAGTCCATTCTGAAGGAGATAAGCCCTGGGATTTCTTTGGAAGGAGTGATGATAAAGCTGAAACTCCAGCACTTTGGCCACCTCATGTGACAAGTTTACTCATTGGAAAAGACTGATGCTGGGAGGGATTGGGGGCAGGAGGAGAAGGGGACAACAGAGGATGAGATGGCTGGATGGCATCACTGACTCGATGGACATGAGTCTGAGTGAACTCTGGGAGTTGGTGATGGACAGGGAGGCCTGGCATGCTGCGATTCATGGGGTCACAAAGAGTCGGACACGACTGAGCAACTGAACTGAACTGAACTGAACTATATAGTCCATGGAATTCTCCAGGCCAGGATACTGGAGTAGGTATCCATTCCCTTCTCCAGAAGATCTTTCCAACCCAGGGATTGAACCCAGGTCTCCTGCATTGCAGATGGATTCTTTCCCAACTGAACCACCATGGAAGCCCTTATTTCTATAAGAAGACTGTAAGCTTTATAAAACTTGGGCATGCATGCTAAGTTGCTTTAGTCATGTCTGACCCTGTGCAACTCTATGGACTGTAGCCAGTCAGGTTCCTCTGTCCATGGGATTCTCCAGGCAAGAATACTGAAGTGGGTTGCCATTGGGAGTGTTATAATAATTTTTATGTGTTTATGGTTTATAGAATACCATGTACATATTAGGCATTCAACCAATATTATTTATGTTTTACAGCTAACTGTAAAACATGAACCAAGTGACTGGAGCAACTCAGAGAAAAAGAGACAGCTAGGCCAACTGTTGTTGTATTAAGATATATACATGTACATATACATATACATATATATATATATATATATATATATATATATATATATATATATATGGAGACATAAAGACATACAGGAAGAACTAAGCTTGTCTGAAAATACTTCATCCCAGTTCATTTCATGCACATTCCTAAAGGTCACTCCGTATATTCTGGTACTTCTGAAACTCTCTGCTTGCCTTCCAAATCCATTTAGCACAGCTTTTAGCACACTTACAAACTGTTGAGAGGTCACAGGAAGGCACCTGTAGGATGAAATGCTTTAGGATCCACTCCTGTCCCCCCTGCCCCCCAGTACTAAGGTAATCCTGCTGGATCTGATGTGATTATTTTGCACCCAGTGAATATATTCCACAAAACCTCATTCACCGTGGACTAAAGTTCACCATAATATGAGGGCAGAAAGGGCAGAGACTGTGGAAAGTTTTCTATGAGGGATCAAAGCTATATACTTAGCTGAGTCATAAAGCGGTACTATGGCCCAGAAAAGCAAAAACTTCATCTTGTGATTGGTTTCAACTTTCTTTTTCATATCTTTTACCAGATAGAGCAGATTTACTGTGAATCTGAACGAGATTGGCTAACACTTCAGAACTTCACATTTGTACAGGCCAGAGTGATGTATTTGTAATTTTGTGTTTTCGTACTTCAAATACCACTTCAAGTGTCACAAAACATTGATCTGCTTCAGTATCTATTTCTTCTTCTGTGCATGATTCTAATATTGCTAATCGTTTGAATTTGTGGCAGTTTAGTTGATAGAAAGGAGTTAGTAACCTTAAGTCCTTATTTTGATGGGGCAGAAGTCCACATGGGCTTCCCTTTCTATGCCTTTTATTCCACATTTATCAGTACAAAAACAGAAATAACGGACATGTAAATTGGCAGCTTTCATAAAGTGGCAATTAGAAAATAACCTGTTTTCATTTAAACCAGGAAGAAAGCAATAATTTGTACCAAAATTAGGGATATCGTTTCAATATGCAGATGACACCACCTTAATGGCAGAAAGTGAAGAGGAGCTAAAGAGCCTCCTGATGAAGGTGAAAGAGGAGAGTATAAAAGCTGACTTAAAAGTCAACATTCAAAAAACCAAAATTATGGCATCAGGTCCCATCACTTCATGGCAAATAGATGGGCAAACAATGGAAACAGTGACAGACTTTATATTCTTGGGCTTCAAAATCACTGTGGATGGTAATGGTAGCCATGAAATTAAAAGACATTTGCTCCTTGAAAGAAAGCTATGACAAACCTAGACAGGGTATTAAAAAGCAGAGACATTGCTTTGCTGACAAAGGTCCATATAATCAAAGCTATGGTTTTTCCAGTAGTCATCTATGGATGTGAGTTGGACCATAAAGACGGCTAAGTGCTAAAGAATTGATGCTTTTGAATTGTGGTGTTGAGAAGACTCTTGAGAATCTTCTCCCTTTGACTGCAATGAGATCCAACCAGTCAATCCTAAAGGAAATCAACCCTGAATATTCATTGGAAGGATTGATGGTGAAGCTGCATCTTCAATACTTTGGCCACCTGATGCAAACAGCTGACTCATTGGAAAAGACTCTGATGCTGGAAAACATTATAGGCAGGAAGAAAAGGGGACAGCAGAGGATGAGATGGTTAGATGGCATTACTGACCCAATGTTCATGAGTTTGAGCAAACTCTGGGAGATGATGAAGGACATAAAGCCTGGTGTGCTGCAGTCCATGGGGTTGCAAAGATTTGGACACAACTGAGTGACTGAACAAGAACAACACTTCTAAATCTAACATGAAAATAGTATGCATAGCAGACCAAGGACCACAGGAAGGAGGAGAGACATCGACAAAATACAAATGCTATTATAGGTAGTGATTGAGACAAAAAGTATGCAATATACTTGATCAAAGGCTGATTCCACTAATAGCTGGGAGCCTATTTTCCTTGGGTCTTTTGTGTTTCTGCCAGTCTTATGAACGAGGCATTAACTGTGTTTTGTTCAGGACTAATTTTTTCAAAGATGTATGACTAGCAAATATCCTTGGAAGATATAGTGTCTCCCTCCAAGGCAAAGAACAGGCATGCTTATGGCCGGGTTTCTTTCCTGTAGTACAACCCACTGTATGTGCAGGCATCATCTGGCACCCTGAAGGGATTTGGAGGCAGGGGACTGACACAAATATGCTGACACTCATGAGGCCTCCTGTGATATGAGAAACAGTGCCCTTTGTCTCTGATCCAGGTATCTTGTGTCTTCTTCCAGCATCTGCAGAACTACAGTAGACTACCTGTTTGCTTGTAAATAGGACAAAATCTCAGATCTTCACAGCCCTTAACAGTACCACACTGTGAGTTTATACAGCTTAACAAAAACACAGCTGAATAGAAAACTGGACAACTTTATAATGAAGACTTAGTAGAAAATAGTAAAATGTAACTATACTTTAATATCTTTGTGTGCTCAGTTGGTCAGTTAATTCTTTGCGACCCCATAGACTGTAGCCCACCAGGCTCCTCTGTGCATGTGATTCCCCAGGCAAGAATATTGGAGTGGATTGCCATTATCTCCTCCAGTGGATTTTCCTGACCTAGGGATCAAACCTGCCTCTCCTGCGTTGACAGGAGGATTCTTTATCACAGAGCCACCTGGGAACATCTTGACTAATCAGGAAATATAAAAATAATATTGAAGTCACTTTT
Source organism: Bos indicus (assembly GCF_029378745.1). NCBI lineage: Eukaryota > Metazoa > Chordata > Mammalia > Artiodactyla > Bovidae > Bos > Bos indicus. The sequence goes on along the minus strand of NC_091761.1, from coordinate 16,370,437 downwards.
TAACAACCAGATTGTCAAAACCCCAAAATAGGAATAAGTCAGATATAGAGAAGGAATGGAGAAACATACATGCATTTGTGATGGATATAAAACGTAATTAAACAGTTCAGAAAAAACTGTACCTATTTGGCCAGTCATTCTACATTTGGAAGCTATCAATGGGAATACAGTCTCGAATGTATTTGTCTATGTGTGTATGCATACACACACAAACACATATACATATAAATAAATAAAAATATATGTATGTATGTGTCTGTGTGTGTGTATGTGTATCTTGTATACACATATAGAGACTCTTTATACTAGCATTGTTTGTCAAAGTAAAATCTGGAAACAACCTGGATGCTGTCTAATAGAGGAATGTTCAGATGCAAATAGTTTATTCTACTACGAAGTGCAATGAAGTTATGAGAAAAATACGTGGATCAGTATGTGCTAACTTGAAAGAATGCACTGAAATGCTGTTATAAGAAGAAAAATTACATATGTAATATAAAAAGTGACCCCATTTTTATTAAAAAAATATATATATATACACACATACAGTTACTTTATTGTGAGCTGCCACAATAGGCAAGTAAGGTTTGGGTGTATTCAGTTCAGTTTAGTCACTCAGTCATGTCCAACTCTTTGCAACCCCACAAGTGAAGCATGCCAGGATTCCTTGTCCATCACCAATTTCTGGAGCTTGCTCAAATTCATGTCCATCTAGTCGATGATGCCGTCCAACCATGTTATACTCTGTTGTCCCCTTCTCCTCCTGCCTTCAATCTTTCCCAGCATCAGGGTCTTTTACAATGAGTCAGTTCTTTGCATCAGGTGGCCAAACTATTGGAGTTTCAGCTTCAGCATCAGTCCTTCCAATGAATATTCAGGACTGATCTCCTTTAGGATGGACTGGTTGGATCTCCTTGCAGTCCAATGGACTCTTAAGAGTCTTTTCCAACACCACATTTCAAAAGCATCTATTCTTTGGTGCTCAGCTTTCTTTATAGTCCTACTCTTACATCCATACATGACTAGGAAAAACCATAGCTTTGACTAGACGGACCTTTGTTGACAAAGTAATGTCTCTGCATTTTAATATGCTGACTAGATTGGTCATAGCATTTCTTCCAAGGAGCAAGCGTCTTTTAATTTATTGGCTACAGTTACCATCTGCAGTGATTTTGGATGCCCTAAAAGTAAAGTTAGTCACTGTTTCCACTGTTTCCCCATCTATTTAGCATGAAGTGATGGCACTGGATGCCATGTTCTTAGTTTTCTGAATGTTGAGCTTTAAGCCAACTTTTTCACTCTCCTCTTTCACTTTCATCAAGAGGCTCTTTAGTTCTTCTTCACTTTCTGCCACAAGGGTGATGTCATCTGCATATCTGAGGTTATTGATATTTCTCCTGTCAATCTTGATTCCAGCCTATGCTCCATCCAGCCTGACATTTCACATGATGTACCCTGCATATAAATTAAATAAGCAGGGTGACAATATGTAGCCTTGACTTACTCCTTTCCCAATTTGGAACCAGTCTGTTGTTCCATGTCCAGTTCTAACTGTTGCTTCTTGATCTGCATACAGATTTCTCAGGAGGCAGGTCAGGTGGTCTGGTATTCCCGTCTCTAGAATTTTCCACAGTTTGTTGTGATCCACACAGTTAAAGGCTTTGGTATAGGCAATAAAACAGAAATAGATGTTTTTCTGCAACTCTCACTTTTTCGATGATCCAGTGGATGTTGGCAATTTGATCTCTGGTTTCTCTGCCTTCTCTAAATCCAACCTGAACATCTGGAGTTTCACAGTTCATGTAATGTTGAATCCTAGCTTGGAGAATTTTGAGCATTACTTTGTGAGATGAGTGCAATCGTGTGGTAATTTGAGCATTCTTTGGCATTGCCTTTCTTTGGGATTGGAATGATAACTGACCTTTTCCAGTCCTGGGTCCATTTTTGAGTTTTCCAAATTTGCTGGCATATTGAGTGCATCACTTTCACAGCACCATCTTTTAGGATTTGAAATAGCTTAACTGGAATTCCATCACCTCCACTAGCTCTGTTCATAGTGATGCTTCCTAAGGCCCATTTGACTTCGCATTCCTGGATGTCTGGCTCTAGGTGAGTGACCACACCATCATGGTTATCTGGATCATGAAGATATTTTTGTACAGTTCTTCTGTGTATTCTTGCCACCTCTACTTAATATCTTCTGCTTCTGTTAGGTCCGTACCATTTCTGTCCTTTACTGTGCCCATCTTTGCTTGAAGTGTTCCCTTGGTATCTCTAATTTTCTTGGATGTATTGGATCTCTAATTTTCTTGGGTGTATTATTTAACCCCAAAGTGACTGCAAATTGACTTTCTATGCTATGCAAGAAACTAACAACTTATACTGAATTAGTATCTCATTGTCAATAGCAGCCTGATCCAGGTTAGAGTTTTGCTTTGGAATCAGACTGGAGTTCCCATTTTGTTTGGATCGCTGACTAGCTGAGTGAACTTAAATCATTTGGTCTTTCTTAGACTCAGTTTTTTTAATCTGTAAATGGAACCAACCATAGTACTTATTTCACGTATTTGTAAAAAGTGATTTTTGTAGAGTCTATAATGTAGTAGCACACTTCTGTTAGAGTCAGTAACAGTGTCAACAATGAAATCGCATACTTACTGAGCATTTATGTGTCTGGGCTCAGTACATGGCACCTGTTTGTTTTTTTTCCTTTTCTCTTGCCTTTTTTAAATAGCATTTTCCTCACCTAGTTGTCTGTAAAGGTACCTCAGATTTTTATATTATCTCTTCACACCAGCCTAGTCAAATAATAATGGAATCAGAGCCTTAGGATGATCATAAAGCTGTGTGTCTGTTGAGTTGCCCTACCTTCAGTGAGCGATATTAGAACTGCAGCCAGTAGATGACCTAATGTGTGAGGAGAACCTCTAACAGTGCAGCTAGGGAAACATTAGCTTGTTTACAATTTGACAGCTAACACAGTGGTTATATTTTACGAATGAAAAAAAAATCACCCCACACCTTCCTTTGGTAAAAGCTACTGTTTCATATCAAACTGAATGCAACAAAGCCTTAAAAAAATTTTAAAAGGCAGTCAGCCAAGTCTTTATTGCAAGAACATCAGAGAAATGAACCAGCTGAGCTATTTACTGTCTGCTTAAATTTCTCAACTATCGATCCTTGCAGCAGAGAAGCTATGTATAGATCCTATGTCTCCTTTAAATTCTTACCTCATAGGAATCTAGCTAGACTGGGAAAAGCCCCATTTTGTTCAGGATTGCATAGTCTGCCTGAAGAACACAGTTTTGAATTAATCAGGAGTCTGATTACACTCCCTGCAACTATTCAAGCATTAATGGTTTCCATGTCAGCATTTAATGAGCATTTCCTTTGGATTGATAGTCTCCACTGCTTCATTCATTTACTTACAATTTTTGATCACCAGTTTAGGCCAAGATGTAGGTATTTGTTTCCGAGGCCATTGGGATGACAGTTAGAGAGAACAATGGAACAATTAATGTGACTTAAAATTTGAGCTTGGGAAGCTGGCAGCCTAAAATATGAAAATAAATCTGCCCCTGGAAACGATGTGTCTCAGGGAGCTGAAATTGCTGTACAAACCAATTGAAATCCTGGAGAGCAGGGATGATACCATAGGCACTGTCTCTGTGCTTTTGGTACCCAGACCAATGCTGGGCTCCTAGTGCCAGGGGAGAAGAAGGAAAGAAGAAAATGCCCAACCAAAATGTAGCAGAGTAAGACATTAATTAAAACATCCCTTTCATGTTGGAAACCAAGCTGTAGATTCGTTTAAGTGCCAGAGCTTTCTTTAAACTTTTTCTAAAACCAACACGTTTGATGCTTTATTTCATCTGAGATAGAATGTCACTGTCTGGGGATGGAATTAGTGCAAGTGTCCTTTCTGTTTTATTCAGAGGCCTTCTCAATCCCTCATCAAGTGACAACTTCAATAGCAACTGAAAGGAAAGTTGCATGTGCACAGAACTAGAACATTTCTTACAAGGAGCTGAGAAGGTCAGCAGGGATTTCAAGGTTAGATGTGCCTTCTCCCATTTTCTTAGGACCCTAGGGTAGAAAGTAATTTATAAACTATAACACTTCTCAATAAATTGCTTGGCTTTGGGAGTATATCACCTAAGCATTCTAAGGGAAAATATTTTAACTATTAAGGCCAGCTTTTAGATACTCTTTCAGATTGTCAAATACAGTAAGATAAAGTCTCAAGGCTTTTAATTTCAGGATAAATTGTTTAATTATTTTTTTTTCAGTACATGAGGCTAACTATACAAGATGTCTAGGGAACCTAGAAATTTTGAGTGTTCTGGTCCTCTGCCTGGAAATACAGGCAGAGGAAGAGCAAGTGGGCAGAGAAAGTAGGAAATGAAAAAGCATCACATGGCAGTTCAAATCCCAGACTCAACAGCAAGATGATACCATATATCTGCTCTTTAAAAATTTCCCAGTCTCTCTAGGGCTTGATTTGCTCATTTATAAAATGTGGATAATAGTAGTATCTTCTTAGAGTTGTTTTTAGGATTAAGTTATTTACTTAACCAATGTAAAGCTGTTAAAAATATACCTCATACACATTAAATACATTGTAGCTATTATTGGAAGACGTAAAAATGTTGGAAATAAAGACAAACATCAAAATGGCTGCTGCTGCTGCTAAATTGCTTCAGTCATGTCCAACTCTGTGCGACCCCATAGATGGCAGCCCACCAGGCTCCCCCGCCCCTGGGATTCTCAAGGCAAGAACACTAGAGTGGGTTGCCATTTCCCACTCCAGTGCATGAAAGTGAAAAGTGAAAGCAAAGACGCTCAGTCGTGTCCAACTCCTAGCAACCCCATTGACTGCAGCCTACCAGACTCCTCTGCCCATGGGATTTTCCAGACAAGAGTATTGGAGTGGGGTGCCATTGCCTTCTCCGATCAAAATGGCTGTCACTTGTGAGATGTGATGAATTTGTGTTGCCTCTAAATTCACATAAACAAAAGACGGGACTCCTGTAGCTCTTCCATTCAGGAAGACCCTAGTTGGGTAATTGCTAGTGCAGATTTAGGGACATCGGAAGAAGGTCCAGGATGCAGAAATCATAGTCATCTCCAGGGCCTGCATGTTTCAGTTCAACAGGTAGTCATGCGAAATGCTTGCCCATTCCCAAGAGTCACCGGGCAAGCAGCAGAGATGGGCTCAACTGGGGAAGGAATGGAGCAGTAGTTCTTAATCCTTGTTTTGCGGCTGTTGCTTATCATCTCCCCTTTACAATTGTGTTTCCAAAATGACAGAGTGTAACATGTCTTTGTGTTCAATCGATAATGGCTTTGGTCAACATCTGCCAGAGTGAGGGTGGGACTGAGAGTACCCTATGACCTGGCAGAGAGCAGAGCTGATGTTTCCAGTTCAGAGGCATGGGTGGCAGCCCCACAGGGAGGTCAGCTAGTTGCTTGTACCTGGTCTTCTGAGGAAAGCGTAAAGGGGGCCAGTTTCAAACAGTGACAGAGCTGAAGAGGAGCATGGTGCTTTCATAAAGCATATGAGATCTAGCTATCTGGTAGTTGTGATGGTTCATTGTGGTTGACTTCCTTGACTTTGGAAATTTTGAATCCCCCTCCAAAACATTTCCCCCTCATCCACACCCTCAACTGTAGTTCCTCAGAGGGCCAGGAACAGAGTTAGCAATCACTAGACTCCTTGCCAAGGCTGCAGGTGTGGTTTGTAGGTCACCAGGCAATGTTTGGGCTTCCCTGGTGGCTCAGCTGGTAAAGAATCTGCCTGCAATGCAGGAGACCTGGTTTGATCCCTCGGTTAGGAAGATTCCCCTAGAGAAGGGAATGGCTACCCACTCCAGTATTCTGGCCTGGAGAATTCCATGGGCTATATAGGGAATCTTTAGTATGCGAATGCAGTCTTTGTGCATGTAAATTGGCATATTTGTTATGTTTTGTGTCAAAACAACTATGAGCCCTTTCCCGATGTCTATTCTCTCCTCTAAATCATTTACAGAAGGGGTTGAAAAAAGGAAAATAAGTATAAATTATTTTATTACTATAGAGATGTAGAGACTTGGAGATATAGAAGGGGTGGGAAGGTGAACATTTTCCTAAAATTTTCACATGAAACTTTTGTCTTAAGTAATTACTGGTTAATAGATTACTCTTTTGTAACTGTACCTGTGCTCAACTGCTGAATTGCTATTAATTCTGATGGACTATGCCATTAATGGAAATTAATATCTTCACTTAGGAGCTATTTTCTTGAATGGTATTTATGGCAAGCATCCATTAGAAAAACCAGAGGCCTTGCACTTGCCATGATTTTGAAAAAAAAAAAAAAAATTTTTTTGCTGAACATAATTACAGTTATTTTTTTCTTAAGTGGAAAGCTTAGTATTAAAATTTTTGTGAATGTTCCTGTATCTATTTATGTCTAAGAAATTCTATGAAGTGATTGATCTGTTTGATTAATATAAAACTGTGACTATATTGATAACTTGAAATATATACTCTGTGTGTGTGTATATATATATATCAGAAGTACTTAAAATGAAAAAAGGAGTTTTGTAGCAAACATAAGGGCAGTAAGAATATATTTGCTGTTGATGTTTTCAGAGCAGAAAATGAAGAAGAGAGTAGGGCTTACTTAAGGCAACTGAAGCCTCAATCATGCTGGAAGACTCAGGCTCTTAGTCCTAACTTAGGAACTTAACTGAAAACTTAGCCATGTCTCTGAGCCTCATTAAATTTCAGACTTTACCTATGTAAGTGAGAATGCTATCT